>NC_069117.1:57865761-58202761 GCF_025612915.1 Magallana angulata
AGAAGACAGTATTCTCTTGTCCAGTATTCCACTGATAACGTCAAATTTATCAATGGATCTGAAATCACTACTGAATACACCAAAGAGGAAATTCTCCAAACATCCGTGCACAATCTACAGGACAGTACACATTACTTCTTCCGAGTATTCACGATGAACACGCACGGGTTTTCGACGTCCATACCGACCAACTGCTCCACGGCAGCAACTCAAGGTTTTCATTTTGAAATAAACTTTCTCTTATTTCGCGTTATATTATATGTTTTTTCAGTATTGGTTTTACGTGTTTACTTTATATTTTGATGAATTTACATTAGCATAGATATTATTAAATTCTATTGAACTACCAGCACCTGTTATGATGGTGTATCATTGTTTGTTTCTAGAGAGTTCTTCCACGTCCGTTGTCGTAGGCAGCGTTTTAGGATCACTGCTATTCCTAGCCATCGGTGCAATGGTTTTCATCTCCTACAAATACATCTCAGGTTTCCTAGATTTCTTTATAAAGTATCTGATAATATATCCTAGACATGTATGGGGTATGTAATTTGAGTGACATGACACACCTATGTACAATAAAGTATTACTAGTATAATGATTAAGCAATGTCTAAACAAAAATCTTTCTTTTTCAGAGAGAAAAGCTTCCGTAAGGTATCATTTCCTTTACATTTTACATTTGGTCCCTTTTGTCTCTAAGCATTTTTCTTTGTTACAGCTTTACTTACTAAAATACCATTTTTTATACTATTTTAGGTCGTATGACGCCCTTCAGAGGGAGAAAACCTTCGCCGACAACCATTCATATGAACCTATTGATTTTAGTGATCAAGGTAAATCGACATGATAGACTATGATATGACGATACACTGCATATATAAATCATGAAGTTAAACTTTCGTCCTTGTTTTATATTCCGCATTTCATTGTCAGTGGGCACATTTCAAACAGAGCTTATAAAACCGATAAGTTATATATTTCTTTAAAATTCATGTGCAATTGTGTAAATAGCGGTTTTTGTTATACATAGTGGTTGTTTATTTACATAACTATTATTACCTACTGTCATTCTTAACTTTCTTATGAGCTAACTTTGTTTCACTGCAGGGGTTTCAACTAACGAACCAAAAGATTCAAAGAAGATTGAATCCAAACCTATCAAAACCATTACATTGAAAAAAGAAAAGAAAACAAAAAATTTAAAATTAGAAAGGCTAGATGATTTAGATAAATCCACCGTCGTCAACAATGCGTATGAGACTTGTGTTCAAGATATGCAAGGTAAAGCCATGGAAATTAAAATAGGTATACTTAACAACGGGAAAAATGTTCAGGTGTTCAATTTTGCCACTTATGTTAAGCAAACGAATTTAATGATGAATTTTACAAACATTTGATTAGGCAAATACAATGGTTTATTTAAAAGTATAACGTTACACGAAGCCAAAATACTCTTGGAAAGAGTTGTCAGAAAAGTAAGTTTCTGAAATTTAAATCTTTAGTTTATTTCTAATTGCAGGAGTATTGCAGAAAACTTCGAAAGCTCCAAAGAAAAATGTTCTAAAATCTCTTTTTCACAAGACTCCAAAAGACATTAAGAAAATGGAGGGTTCAAAATTAGAAGCACTAGATGGTGCTACTTTAAAAGAATCCTCGTCTTCCGAACCAAATTGCTCTGAAAAGAAAGAAAAGGAGATACTTTATGTAAACACAACAGAGTTGGTCTGCGAGCATGATAGACGGAAAATCAAGGATTCAAAAGAAGGTGACCCAGACAAGGAAAATCCCAAGAACACAAAAACTAAACCAATGGTTCTCCCAAAACCCAAGACAGGCTCGTCGTAAGAAACACTACCTTTATGTATATTTTGGAATCTGTTCCTTGTTTTATGGAAAGGAAGCTGATAACACAAGACACATATCATGTTTTTTTTTGTTTTTTTTTTTACTTTCATTACATAATCGAACGTCATTACAAGTAAAGCGTAATATTTTTTGCAGTTTCTTGTATCATGTACATGTATACAATTTAACCTGCTTATTTTATAAATATGCAGTGCTACTTGTAATAAGGAAATCTTTACAATAGGAAAGTTAGATCTTTCGCTGTAGTTCTTAAGGAGGCTGGATTGTCAACAAATTAACCATCAGATCTTCCTTGTTTTAAGATATGATTTGTTTTGCTAGGGACTATTATCTGGTAAAGAAAAAGTCCACATATTTTACGTTTTAAATTTCGATATTTTCCTGTTCTTTTACATGGATTTCTTATTCTAAAGGAGTTCAAAACAGTTTAAAAATTGCGACAACCATCTCAAATACTTTTTTGTATGGATTTCTTGTATTTCGCTTTTTAAGTTCTTGAACGATAGTCAAACCATCTTTCATACTAGTAATACAAAGTTATTTTAACATTGTATAAATAGAAAGAAAAAGGAGAATATTGTATTACTAATTTTCTAATTAATGAAAGAATCCACCTTTGATTACTTCTACTTCTTCTATAACCTTGTACTGTAAAATTAATAAATAATTTAATTGTATGAAGTAAATTTTATAAAAGCTATGTTCAGGAGTTAAAGCATTATTATTATCCGGTAGACTAGAGCGTTATTTCACACACTAATTTTATTTTGATTGACATGGCTTCCTAATGAATACTAACAGTATTTGGTAGATGATTACTTACTAGTTGAAATGATCAGAATTGAGTTCTTCACAGAAAATGTGTTAAAATTTGGTTAACTTTTTAAATTTTTGTTTGTTTTACGAAATAAAACAAATATACATATATTTTAAGGAATTAGTTTATTTACAATCAAACAAATTATTTATAAATGTAAAAAATGGATATGACACTGGCCTTTATCTTTATCTTGTTTAAATTGTTTGCATTCAAAAGTTATCAATTGCCTATAATAAATGAAAATAAGAACCACTTTGGTTAAAATTTCATAAAAATGGATATCAATTTTCTCGGTGTCGCAGTGTCATACGTACTAAACAAGAGAAATGTAAATTTGAATCCTTAAATTTCAGTTAATAGAAAGTGTTTTAACACTAGTAATTATTTTCCTTATTAACCAGCAGAAAAATAACTGGTAGGTGGGGGGTTACTAGGGAGAGGAAGAATTATTATGTTAAAAAGATAGCTGAACAAGAAAAAAAATTGTCTGCTTTTTAAAGGGGCATTGCCACGATTTTGGTCCAATTTTTTTTTCTGATTTTAATATTTGCGATGCTTTAGAAAGGCATTTTTAATAGGCAACCGAAATGTGATTGTCATTTGTTGAGTTATAAGCGAGTTACAGAGCTTGGAATTCTTCGCTATGTAGAAATGTGAGCCCTGTATCTTGCTTGTAACTCTATAAATGACTCTCAACTTTTATTTGATCATTAGAAATTCATTTCTAAAGCATTGTGAATAACAAAAACATAAAAATAGAATTTGACCAAAATTGTGACCATGCCCCTTTAATGTAGATTATTCGTCATTTTTAATTTCATAGCATAGCGCACGTAATAACTTAAAGTAATTCAAATGTACTTATTAAAAATTTACATAATGATTTTACATTGATGCACTGCATTCATAAAAGAAAATTTATCGAAAATCAATATACATATCATGATAAGATCATTGAGGAACTTTTTTTTTCATGCGGAAATTTTCCAATGGAAAAAATCAAAATGATGCATTTAAAAAAAATAAATTTATTTTAATTCTGATTGAACTTTTGAATGCATGCAAATTCCGATTTGTAACTATTTGGAAAATATTCTATTGGTTCTGATCAATTATGGTGGCACGACACACCACTCCTGTATGGATTACTTAGAACCAACATAGTACAACATCAAAGAGCCCCCTTTTCCTTATTACCATTTCAAGTTACCTTCTTCTATGTTGTCAACATTTTGTCTCTGATTACAGTTGAAATATCACTTATTTCCAATAAAGGTCTTCCTCGTTGGAAAGAAGAAACATTACTAAAGTCATAGGAACGAAAGATAAAATAAAAATATCAGCATAAATATACAGGAATTCATTCGGTAAAGTGACATATGAAGGGAAGTTTCAAAATGTGATAAAAATGCATAGAAGTTATTTCTCTTATCTGCATTGATTTTTATGTCACATTTTGAATTACGCATATCGACAGCAAGAAGGAAAATATAAGATTAAAAATCTGGCATCTATGACCAAGGAAAGGTGCGTCCATAAACACTGAAAAATGAAAATTTTAATTTTCCTGACATTGGCGATGGTATATATTCCAACCTGTCTTTGTAAGTAGTGCTTTATTATTGAGTTACACAGTTTTTTTTATTATAATAAGAATAGGGAATACAACGCGTTTAAATAATTTTTGACCATGAAATTCAAAATTGATTTCTTAAAAAAAAAATAGAATTAGAATTAAAAAAAAAATCATAATTAATTCTTGTTTTGGCAATATCGTTTCATTTAGATATCTCATACACTAAAAACTAATATTTTTATAAAAATTATCCTAAAAGTCTGTGTCTCAGTCGACCATTCAGGTTCCTTAAACTTTTGTATTCGCTATTTTAAGGTATTTCTATCACCGTTACTTATCTATATCTTTAGTATGAATGAAAATAGCATGGAAATCGTTCGAAACCTAAAATACATAACGTAGCACAATTTGAAAGGAAAAGTTTTTTGACAGGATTGTTTTACAAATATCAATTTGTCTTATATGACATGTAATGATAACGAACAGTGTTCAGAATCACAGGTCTTAAGGAAAATCACCAGAAGGAGCAAAGCAAAAACGGCAACACACGGACCTTTATAAAATTAAATGTATGATCAGGTGTCGTAAAGGAATGAGCATCCTCTGCAGACCGGTCACATCCGACTTGTGCTCTTTGTCGTAAACTGTTCAAAAAACTGTTCAATCGTAAAGCATACACTAGGGTATCGAATTGACAAAGAAACAAAAACTCCTTCTGTAGGTAATTAAGGTATATTACTACAAAAGTAAGGAAAGTTACTGCATTTTGATAAAGCCTTTTATAGTTTGATAACGGGAATTGTTTACAATTTTCAAATCATTCAATATTCAGTCTAGACCAGCTGTTCTATATATCTGATATCGTTACTTGCATTTTTCTAGCAGGAAGTGGGATTGGGAGTTTCGGTACCAAACGTGTTCAAATCTTTTCTTTTGCTTATTTATAATATTATCTTTATCTTGTAGATTGTCAAAACCGGGTCATCAGTGAGATAATGGCTGATACCTGCATTATATTCATTAATCCAAATTTCAATAACTCAATTTCAATACAGAGAAATAATGAATCCTTGTGTGCTTTCGTAAACGGGATAAGTTACGTAAGACCTACCGCATGGAACAGAACTTTTTTGTGTAGGAAAAGGGATTCCAATTTTTCTGTGTGTTTCACTGACACAATGACATCTGATGCCGGTGAATTTAATTTCATCGTAGGAGATGTTCAAGAAAATACCACAACTCTAGATGTTGAATGTAAGTGAAAACCCATTTTCTATGCTGTCATGCAACAATGAGATATCTAACGATTAAAGATTTTTTTGCACTTATATAATTACACCAATTTCCATTTAGATCCACCAATGGTTTGGCCAAGTAGTACAAAGAGAACCATAGAAGGACGCAATCTTAGCGTCACGTGTTCATACACCGTAGGCGAACCCACGGCTACAACAGTTTACTGGACAAAATCCGATTCAGTGTTCAGATACGATGGACAGATGCTATGGATTCCAAACATAGAGAAAGAAGACTCAGGGACATACGTCTGTCATGCAGAGAACACATACAGCAGCGGGAATAGAGGGACTGCAAACACCACCATCCAAATAGATGTGCAATGTCAGTCATTAAGAGTTTTTATGTTAAATTTGATTTTCCTCTCAAAGCATTTCAGATTTTCATTTTTAATAACAGGTCAATTTTTTTATGTTTATATGTTATGTAGCTTATGCTTTAAAATTTCCATGGTGAAATATTACACGAAAATTATGTCATATTGCAATGCAGAGGGTAAGGAAATGGTATTGTCGATGTGAGGTATGGTCATGAATGATCGTTCTATATATCGTTTTAGATGTCTGTCGAGTACGTTGTTTAAGTGTTATGACTACGTTGCTAATTGTGTGTTGTGAAACGTTGGATGTCCGATAAAAAAAAACGGTCCCTCAATACAGATATACTTAACCCTTTTATGTACAAGTATAACATATGCTGAACGTTTATATTTTGCAGACCCGCCCTCTATACAACCATTTGAGACACTGAGACCTGTAGAGGGGACAGCACTCGCCATTCCCTGTAACGTCATTGCTGGTAACCCAGCTGAAACCTTCACACAGTGGATGAGAGACGGCGTCGGCTTCAACCAGTCAGGGACTAGTCTTGTTTTGTCCACTATAGAGCGATCACAATCCGGGACGTATGTTTGCATGGCCCAAAACACGTACTTTGACAATTCCCACGGAGAGGATAACAAATCCGTCACAGTCGATGTTGAATGCAAGTACACGTTAACTTCAAAAATTAATATCCACTTTTAATTTTACTAAAAATGGCCAGGTTCACCAAAATGTTATTAATTGGATCTATGGAGTATCTATGTCGAAGTATGAGCTCACAACTGATTGACCAAAATATTCTCGGAACGATTTTGTAGAGATTATATCTATTGAAATGACATAGACTTTCTGGTCGTTTTGATAACAGTTATATATATATATATATATATATATATATATATATATATATATATATATATATATATATATATATATATATATATATATATATATTTGTTGATGTTCTTTAAATCTCTAGATGATAATGACGACACAAGTCATTTATGCAAAATACAAACACAAAAACAAAAAAGCACATTAAAAACAAATTATTTAACTAATCCAGATTGAATAAAAACGATCCTGTTCACATAGTACAAAAGAGTACACCACGTTTTCATCGAACTTAATTATTTCAGATTTTTTTTTAAGTTACAATTTGCAAACCTTATTACAACCAACTTAACATTTTTTAAAAACAAAAAAGGACATCTACTTCCTTATATTTTTCATTATAATTTTGATCGAGAATGGTCTTCTTATCAAAGCTTACAAAAGCTTAAACAAATTTCCTTAAATACATTTTTCAAGAAAAAAATTGTCAATATTGTACTTTAATGTAAGATAACTATTATATATTACTTCTATTATATTAGTTTTATCAAGTGGTTTAAATATGTTAAAATGCTTAAAATTCGGAATTTCGAATAGACTATTTACTTAGTTATGTCCGAAATAATTATATCAGTATAATTGAACATATTTCAGTATAAACGTTTATACTCCATTGATCCATATAACTAAAGTTTGAACTTTTGCACAACCTTAAGAATCTTGAATAGTATACTACGACATTTAACTGCCAGATAGTATCTAACAAGAAGTGTTGTGTCATATTATATTTATTTTGTTTTCGGTTTATTGGAACTACTAGGTACTACTACATGTTGCGTCCCAATCTTTCTAACTTTTTACAAATTTTAAAACTTTTTAAATTATATTAAATAGGCTGGATGGTCAGTAAAGATTCCATCAGATCTCCTTTAGATGTTTAAATATGATTATTTACGTTAATCTAGCCCTCTTTTTAAAGGCAAAGTGGAAGTCACTGCAAATTCCTTTTGATCAAAACAGTGGATTATAAACTCAATAACGTAAATACATCTGTGATATCGTTATCCGAAACTTATTTTTTCAATTAAATATGGACAAGTTATCAATTTAGTTTTGAATATACTTAATATAATTAAGATACGAAGCAAATATCAATTTTTATTTTTTTTTCTTTTTATTATACCTTCTTTTGAAACAGCAAAATTTTATTGGCATTTGGGTGCTAAATTTTAATTTCCGATACATGTCAAACGGAAATAAAAAAATATTTCCTTTAAGAATTTTGTTTTATTGTGAAATACATATTTTTGTCTGATGAATATGGACAAAGAAATGTTTTTCAATTAAATCAATATATTTCATTCTACGTCATAGTATGTTTTCAAATTAGCTAGTCAAAATACGATAAAAATTTATTTTTTCATTTTACTATACTATCTATGAAACATCAAATTTTTTGTAATGTACACTCAAACTTTTAATTTAAGATACACGTCAAAAAGGAAATTAAAAAATATTTTCTTTAAGAATTTCGTTCTATAGTGAATACGTTTTTATTTTCTAAATATCAACCTTTTCCATCTTTATTGGCAAAATACTTTAAATTGTTTATATATTTTTTTATCACTCAAAATAAATTCCACCTAAGTCCTCTTTGAAATGCACGTTTAGACAAAACGAAATCGAATTAAGAAATGTTTCCAGCAATTCATTCACAGATTATAAGTACAAAATCATCTTCACTCTCTTAATAGACCCTCCATCTGTAAACACATTAGAAGTTCATTATCCTACGGAATTTTCTGATCTCCAAGTTTATTGCTCTGCGACACCCGGGAATCCCCCAAACCATGTTTATTACTGGACACGATCAAGAGATGATAACTTCCGGCAAAATGGTACATATTTGAAACTGTACGGTATCAGCAGAAATGAAACCGGAAGATACATTTGTACAGCAATTAACTCCTACTCGACAGGAGGGGAGGGCAAGGATTCTCAAACCTTGTCAGTAAATGTCCAGTGTAAGGAAATATATATTAAGTTTTTTTTAATTCCATTTCTTAAAATCAAATCGGTGACAGTTCATGTAAATTACAAAAATTCAATGATCATGTTTTTTTCCTAGATCCCCCAGTCGTGACGCCTCTTCCTAACGTCAAACGCGTGGAAGGAGAGCATGTCCAAATTACGTGTAACGTCATTGCAGGAAATCCACCCTCTACTACTATTTACTGGACCAAATCAGGAGATTCCGAATTCAAGGAATCTGGGCCAACACTTGTGTTTTCGAATGTAAGCAGAAGTCATAGTGGAAGGTACTCCTGTGTGGCAGAAAATAACTACTTAAACGGAGGGAAGGGCACAGACAAAGAGTTATTCGTTCTAGATGTGTTGTGTAGGCATTTATTTTTCTTACAAGATTTCAAAAGCCTTCACTATTTGTAATTGCATATTAACCATTATAAACAAATGTTTGAGTTTTTTAAGATTATGATTTCAAAATTCTATACGTACATTTGTTAAACCATTCAAAGAACAATTGGTATAATAATTTGTTTACTTACTGTAATGTAGAAAATGCTGAACTAATTTGTTTACGTATTCTTTTTAAGACGGGCCTTCATTTACCCATTGCCAAAACCTGAGGGTTTCCGAGGGACAATCAGCCTGGATGACGACGTCAGTAACCAGTAACCCCGCCTCCAATGTTTCCTGGTTCCGGGATAACATTCTTGTGTCCACGCAGCAATCGGTTAATGGCACCACTAGCTACACCATCACAAGGGCAAAGTGTACAGACACTAGATCATTTATGGTGGTGGCCAGTAACGGCGTACAGTCAAACCAATCTACAACAGTCTCTCTCTACGTCTATTGTGTGTATCTTAAAGTTAATTCATCCTCATGTCTTTAAAAAAAAAAAAAAAGAAAAAAAAAAAAAACACAACAGAATGACACAATTATGGTTTATATATAATTTTCTTTACAGTTTACAGGTATACCAAGCAACATTATTTGAACTTCAGAATAACAATTGTGATGTTTGTGTTTATTAACTTTAACACAGGTTCGCCGAGACTACCAACAGGAGGAAGCTCTGCGAAAGTAACGGTAGGCAGCAACCGATATCTGAACGGACAAATTTCAGTCCTGTCTTTTCCACAACCTAACTCTTCTCTGATTTTTCCGAGTGGCGCTCCAAACTCCCCCATCACTCTCAGAATCGATGCTAGAGAAACCAATTTATTCACAATTACAATTACCAAGTCAAATCTTCATTTGGGTGATTTTAAGACATATGCCCTGAATGTTGCAAATCAATATGGAAGAGAAACGATATACGTCAGCATAATTCCCAGAGGTATGTATTATATATGAACGAGTACCTTTAGGCATATATTACCTCAAACTTAACAAAAGTGAATATCGTTATACATCCATATTATATGATATTTTCTTTTTAGGGAACTACATGTCTCTATTATAAAAAGAGGAACTGAGTTAAAGGTCAAAGAACATATTTATTTAAGCAGTATTTAAATTAGGAAGATTTCATTGAGGCATATGAAAATATTTTATATTTTATAAATTAATGTATAGAACTATAAAAAAAAACCCGGTGATGAAAAGATTTATTTTGTTTTATTAATATAAATTTACTATGGAATTATTTATTTTACATAATTTGAAAAAGAGTACTGTAGATTCCGAATTAAACGCGAGGAATTATTATACGCGTAAAATCGCGAGAAGCACCTTACGCGGATTTTAAAATCTCGCCATTAATTTTTAAGGGTTGAGAACTACAAGTTTAAAAAATAGGGATAAAAGTTCCACAATTGCGATTTTACATTCTCGCAATTTGATACAAAACCGCGGGATCCCGGAATGAAGTACGCGCGTAAACTAAGGAATTTACAGTAACAACTACTCAAGAACAAGTAATGGAATTAAAATTGTTCGTTTTTATGGAGGCAAATGAATTTAAAGATTTTTTACTGGTCTAATCTTCCTTGGTTTCTGTTCAGGTAAGCCATTCCCAGCTACTCAGGTGTTGGTAACTTGTGGACACGGACAGGCTCTAGTTACCTGGCAGTCCTCGTACTTTGGTTATGGGAGACAGTACTCTCTGGTCCAGTACTCTACTGATAATGTCAAATTTATTAACGCATCTGACGTCACTAAGGAGTACATCAAAGAGAAGATTGTCCAAGAATCTGTGCACAATCTACAGGACAGTACACAATACTTCTTCCGAGTATTCACGACGAACACTTACGGTTTCTCGACATCTTTACCGACCAACTGCTCCACGGCAACATTCCAAGGTTTTCATACAATAATCACCTTTGTGTTTCTCTCTAGAGATTGTAATTATATATTTACGTCAAAAGTTTACGTTATACCCTAACAGAAGCTTTGGTATTATTTATGATAAGTGACGGTCAAAAAAGCATTTCCCCCTCGAAATAAACAATTAGGGTTCCCTGTATAACATTCACCAAACTTAGAATTGGCGTCCTTAATTTCACGAAAAACACAGACATTTGTAGGTTTTTTCTTTTGCAGAAAGTTCCTCCTCTAAAGTTGTAGGAAGCGTATTAGGAACATTACTACTACTAGCTGTGGGTGCAGCTGGTTTTTTCTCGTACAAGTACCTCACAGGTTTCATAGATTTCTTTAAAAAAATAATAGTTACTGTATAATGGGATTTGATGTCTATAATTTTCTACAAAAATAACGTTTTATCAATGAAACGATGAACTGAAAATAAAACAATGTATTATTTTTTCTTATAGTGAGAAGGGACCCCAAGAGGTAACATAAGAGTTTAAACTCCATAATGTATTTTCTTTAATACTTCCCTTAGTTTAAGTTAAAGTTTCAATTTTTCATCATGTTTAGGTCTTATGACTCAATTGACTTGGGGAATTCGATTGTAAACAACCATACGTATGACACTTATGAAAAACAAGGTAATGTATACAAGGTTAGAGGTCTATACCCAGAGAAGTTTTTTTTGTATCTTCGTTGTAATATCTTATTTTGCTCTTATTCTGTTTGATATATACAAATGGTACCAAGTTGCAACGTTTAATCATAGCTCTTTGTTTCTATTTTCCCTCTATTTCTAAATAAAACCCATTTAATTCTTAGTTCTATAGAAAATGACAGGGCTAGAATCTACATGATCAAGTTCTAACCAGTTTATTGATCCGTTGACATCGAAACCTTCCGCAACTTAAAAACAAACCACAGACTACATGAAATGATCATGATGATGTCAGGCTCAAATTTCCATTAAAGACGTTCTGGCTATTTCTTTTATACATAATTATATGACATCATCACGCTCTCATAAATATCCGATGAGAGCATTTTATTGTTTAAGTAGACACAATTAAAATTTCAAAGCATAAACAAATATATTTTAAGTTTGATTTGCCAAGAATATAAGTATCATTTTTTTTATAGTGAGCTCTTTTTAAAATATGTTAATCTCCTCCTTACAGAGGATGAAGGGGAAACTTCAAAACATTCGAAGACAAACGAGTTAAACCCTTTCAAAACTAAAGTTGTACCGAATGAAATCAGTTGGAAAACAAATTATTCAAAATTAAAATCGCTAGATGGAGGTGACAAGAAGAAGTCAATATCTACTGAGTCGAATCCCACAAAAACGATGAGAGGGGAGCGAGTATATGAAAACATACAGGACGTACCCTGTGATCACCACAACCCTAATCGAGGGAAGACCAGCGTGACAAGAGCAGGGGATCCACAAAAAGAGAGTTCAAATGCAACAAAAACAAAGCCAATAGTCCCACCAAAACCGAAAACATAATACAGCCCCGAGAGCATATCCTTAAGGAGACTGGGTGGTCAACATTAATAAACAGATGTACATGTACCTTAAATTTTTGAAAATGATTTGTTTAGCTCTTACCTATTGTTTAGTAAATAAACATTTTATATAATTTAACTTAAAAATATGAACATTTTACAATAATTTAATTCTGGTTGTAACGTGGCATTTGATTGGATAGAAAAAATTTAGTTAAATTTGATTAACCTTGTTTGCACGTCACAAGACACGTCACAATGCACCAACGTCAAAAACTAATCCGCTAGACACTGGATGAAATATCTGGTTTCAGCGCTGCGGAAACCCTTTGGAAACTCTGCGGAAACTTAAGGTTACTTTAAGTTTCCGACAGGTTTCAGCACGGAAACTTCAAGTTTCATTAAGTTTCCGCAGTGCTGAAACTTAGGCTGTCCATGAATCCGAATGGTTTCCGCAACGGAAACTAACTGAAACTTGAAGTTTCTGCATAGTTTCAATCTCCATATACGTTTGGGATACATATTGTTTACAAATGGTTTCCGCGACGGAAACTTACTGAAACTTGAAGTTTCTGCATAGTTTCAACCTCCATATACAATTGGGATACATATTGTTTACTAAGGGTTTCCGCAACTGAAACTTTCTGAAACTTTTTATATTTTTGCTTTCACAAAAGCTGAGCAAGGTTTCTACTTTATGTAAAAACAAAACAATTTCAAACAGTTCCAAATTTATTTTGTTCAAAAATCTGAAATTGTTTCCAATAATAAATAAAATACAGCCAAGATACAATAATGGAGAAACATCCATATGGCAATTCCCTTATTAGGGACTTTTATTTAAAAAATGATAAAATTGCACAAGAAAAAAAACTCCCATAGAAATCTTTACATTTGTATTCTCGATTAAATGCCTATCAAATCTCCCTTTAAAAATGCAACAAAGATCTTACTTTATTAAAAATATGAATGCAATTTACAAAATAACTGCACGTACATGAATAAACAAAGAAAACTTCACTGTTACATGAACATGATACACTTGTCTCAATTTGTTTTGAACTACAATGAATATGTACACCATAAAATATTTTTGAAAGTCTTAAGTATTCATCTTAAAAAAAAAAATACACTACAAGATAGTAGTTGACTATAGAGGTATGACCAAGATTTGATTTGAATATGTATGTCAATAAATTCCAAAATGAGGTCAAAGTGACCCACTTACAAGTTGGGATAAACCTTTTCTTTGTTAGTAATATAATCTAATGTTTTACAATAGAACAGGATTTGATATCATTTTTTTTATAATCCATTAAGTCCAAAGTGAACTTTTCATTTCCACCCATGATGTACCAACTGATCAGATTTTAATATCATAAGCCTGTCAGTATTTAATAGATGACCCAGAGGGAGATATGAAAAGCTTGTTGGCCAATAAAAAGCTAACAATGGAGCAGTCTGTCAAATCATGTGCAAAAATATGATGTACACATTTAATTAATTATGCTGATTGCAACACACTTCATTCCTGATGAATATTCTTCTTTACACACGGTTTACCTTCCTACATTTCACTACTTTACCTAAATTAATATTTTTAAATCCAAGACATGAAGTAAAATATACATTGTTTATATATGACAAGTATTACTACATGTACATGTACTTGCTTTTTGTAGCATGAATGTATAAAAAACAAAATATCACACAGATCATTCACCTTACAATTCTCATCAATACCAGCATTTTACTTATGATATAAAAGCTAATTCCAATATTAGTTACATAACACAGATTAAAATAAAACCCACAATGACATGGAAACAACTTTCCATCCAAGTAATTTTGTTATTTAAAAATTGTAATACATGGGGTATATGTTGTCTTTATATATTTTCATATACGACATAATTGAATATTGTTTGGTGTATTTTATCATTTCTATGACCCATGCATTCATCTCCTAATGCAGTGTTTTTACATTTAAGATTGGTTTCTTAATTTTTCGTATATTGCTGCAAATAAAAACTAAGTTATCAATAAATGTTTAAACATAGAAAATGGAAAAAAAAGTAGTTAACACTTATCAACTTGGAGGTGTGAGGATATATGTTACATGGAGTCTAATATTTTATGCAATATTTGCAAATATAACAAATTATTTAAGAAAATGAAAGTTAATATCTGCAAGATCTAATCAATCAAGTGCTTGAAATGAGAATACTTTACAGTTAAAAAGTCTTGTTCTGCAGAGGTTTAGTCGGGTCGTAGAGATGTGTCCATTCGAATCAATAAGGAGTGTCCTTGGCTGTTGTTGATGTAACCCGAGTCGTGGTTTATGGAAATAGGCCTTTTTGGGAGACTTTCGAGCATTGTCCAGACCGGTGAAGCACTCATATGATCACATCATGGCTACAGCAGACTTAGTAGTTCTGGACAGTGGTAGCATTAAAATTCTTCTTCTTGCGATGAACTTGTTCCTTTCACTGGGCTGTACTTTATGTCTGTTCTATTTATCTTAAACAAGAATAATAAAGTTTCATTTAGATTTTTATTAAAAAAAAATTTAAACAAGAAACATTCAGCCTAACATGTAATAAAAGCATTCTGAATAAAATTCCGAATACAGAAGCTACTATGCAGTTGCCAGTTGCTGTTTAAACTATGTCATATAATGAATACAGTAGTATCTGGTCTAAAATGTTTCATTTTATGTTTGAAGCTATGTTATTTTCATTATGATTCAATTATTGTTTGTTGAACAATGGAAAAACTTGTCAACAATAAGTGTGTTTCACCCCCCCCCCCCCCATCAACCTCCTTTTCAAGAACTTAGACCTGGATTTCCCAAAAATTACTACAGTAAATTATAAACATCTAACACATGTATAAGTTAATGGTGAAAATAATCAATTTCAAAGCAATACCTTGCGTTCACATCGTCCAGCTGGTCAAAACATTCACCCGAATCACCGAACAGAGGATGCAACTAATCACCGGAAACATTGACTTTGTATGCTGTCAATGCTGAAAAAGAAAAACGTGAAAGATTTCATTTTCCGGATTTAATTAATAATTTTTTTTCGTTACATTTAGAGTTTGTTAATTGTATAATGTGCGAAAGTTTCATTGTTCGTCTTGTTTACCAACCAAGCATTCATATATATATTAGGGACGTTTATGTAATTATATATGTGTATACCCTGCATAATCTTGATTATCATGCATATAAAGTTGGTTAATGGTTAACTTGGTCAAAACGTATATTTAAAAGAGATACGGTAATAAAAAATTAAAACGCCGAACCAAGTTTGAAAAAATGACGCCATCTTGATTTGATGGCGCGAGATCTCGTTTACAAATGAGAGATAAATTAGAGCCTTGAAAATGTTATTGGGAGTATCTATATTATGAATTAAGTTACCTTGACATGAGTTCTTCGTTCCTGCATTATCTCCTTGTTGTAGAGGCTATAAGTGCTTCTCAATTCTCCATTTTACAACAGCACCTTCTTGTCCATTTTAACCGTCGCTTGGAATCATAAAGTGCGCCAATACTAACCAATCAGAACCCGCTAAATCTTGAAAAAGTGCATCTTGGGATAGTTTAAAATGAATAATGTTTAATCAAAATTATAATTTTTTACCGAATAGTATACTTTTTACATGTATATTTATTTCAAATAAGAACTGTCGGAGTCAGTATTTCCTGGTTTAATACGACAAAGTATTGGCGTGTGTTTGTTACAATTGTATTTGAAACACGTGATTAACCAAAAAAAAATGGCCGACCGTTTGTTTACAAATGTCTAATGAAATTAAACAAGTTTTAATGAGACATATGTATCAGATTTTGTCTTTAACTATATTTTATTTACATGTACTGATGATTTTGCCAAACTAAATATGATATAGCCATATATAGTTTACTGACAAGTTAGTCTTGACTTGTCCAATTTTCACCGCGATTCTAAGCACGGTCATATTCTTATTCAAAATATAGAGGTGTGAAAATATTATGTTCATCACAGAGCAGGTTCTGCATGAACACACAGAAATCACAAATATGATTAGATGCCGATCAATTAACGGGGTCCGGTTAACATCGTTCACCCGTACGCTGAATTTACAACTACGATGAATTGATGGCAATTATTTTACAGTTACACATGTGCACTGATTGGTCATGTGATGAACAGTACGTTAAGAATACTTATGAAATTAAAATACAAACGCGTTAAAGAAGCCGGGAAGTAAGACCTACACGTCGGACTGATATATAAACAAAATATAATTTTAATTATTTGGTATACTTTCTATACTTAGTGCTTAGTGCAAAGTTAGACTTAACCAATATGCATATAGCCCCCCCCCCCCCCCCCCCCCACACTTTTTCTCGCCGGAAATGTAATTGTTCCTAAATTTACCTTGAAAGATTGAGAAGTTGGAGCAATAGGCATACTAGCCCCCCCCCCCCCCCCCGAACACGGATTAGGAATTTCATGATTTTGGGGGAAAAAATTGGGTAGGGAAATTTTTTTTCGGAAGTATATAGTATAGGTATACCCCCCCCCCCCCCCACGGATTAGGATTTTCATGATTCTGGAAATTAGGGTTTTTTCTCAATATTTCTGAGGATTAGTCTAGCCCCCCCCCCCCCCCACTTGCAATTTGCTTCCGACGCCAGTGAATCATGATACAGTCATACATGTAGTAAAGTCTGAAATGCATGTAAATAATTAAACAATTATTATATTAGACTCAAACTCCAAGTGGGTTTTACTTGTTATTATAAACTGTAGAATTAAAAAAAAAAATTCCTGTGTTCATGTGTTGGCGTGGTATTAAAAAAGAAATTAATTAGCTCTAAACTTCAGGTTGTACGAATATTTGGTACGATTTGTAAAAATTTACAACGACTTTACCTTAATTTGTTTGCTTAATTAGTTACTGTACCTCAAGGTTCATTAAAATGACAACTAATTGATTTAAGAAGGATTCTTACAAAATAGGTATATCAATATATTGAGTGTATTAAGTAAAATACTTCTTCATACAATGTTTGCGATATACAACTAGCTAGATTTTTGTTTACTAAATAATTATAATTTACTTATCAGTTTTACTAACTCAGGTACACACAAATTGAAAAAAAAATTCCCGCCGGGCTCCAGTTATAAACTCACGCTTCGTACTGTGTATATGTTATGTAACAGTCTTTTGTTCACTCCTGACAGAAAAAACCCTGCAATCCACACAGAATATACAGGAAAATCACAGAGGAGGTCACCTGAACAAAGAATGTATACACATGTATACACATGCCCGAGTACCTAAGATTAATGATTTCATCATATGCATTAAACAAGATCAGGCATCAGTTTTTCTTTTTAAATTCAATTAATTACTTAGTAAGGTTCTTAATCGCCTTATTTGCCACATTTGAAGATAGTTACATGTATACATATAGTTTCAGTCACGCTGAAACCTTACTATACATTTTAGTATGTACGGATTCATTATCATTAGGCTAGAATTAAACTTAAACCTGTTGAAAATAAATGATATCACTATTAAACTCAAATAAATTTTAGTAATAGTTTCAGCAATGCGTAAACCATTTGGAATCTTAACTTAAAGTTTCAGCATACTGAAACCTAGCGGAAATGATCTGAAACTGATTGATATATCCATAATAATTTACACAACTTTTCACATGATTCAAATTTAGTTTCCGCATTGCGGAAACCATCAGGAATCTTAACTTAAAGTTTCAGCATACTGAAACCTAGCGGAAATGTTCTGAAACTGATTGATATTTCCATAATAATTTACACAACTTTTCACACGATTCAAATTTAGTTTCCGCATTGCGGAAACTATCAGGAATCTTATACTTAAGTTTCTGCTGACTGAAACCTAACGGATACTTGCTGAATCGATATAATGGTTTCCGCATTGCGGAAACTATACATGAAACTTCAACTTCAAGTTTCAGCAAGGTTTCCATATAGTTTCAGTTTTGCTGAAACTTGATTTTTCATCCAGTGAGAGGTTACGTTTAAATTTTATACAGATAAATATCATTTCTAAAAGTAAAACGAATTTAATTTGTACAGCAAATTACAGAAAATTAAATTAAAAGAAATGAACTCAATATCTACCCAAGTTATACTCGTATAACCTGGGTTAAAGCAATTTACGCTTTTTTATAATCCGCTTCGCGTATAACTTGGGTATGCATTAAGTTCATTTCTTAAATATCTTAATACACCGCTCTTCTCTGAAAGGTTATATATATATATATATATATATATATATATATATATATATATATATATATGGTCACAACCACCTAGCTCTTTTATTTTTACACATTATTTTAATCAATCATTATGTTCTTGTTTTGTTGTGAATTATTATTGATTATATTTCATTTATAATGACGCTTTTATATTAATATTTCTATCAAATCATGTTAAAGTAACAACAGATGCTTTCTTTTACTTTTTTGTTTTGCTTTATCAATGTAAAAATAACAGGTTTGTTTCAATATAAATCATTAACTTATAAATTCACCATGTTTTCAGTATGTGATATGAATTGAATGGGGTTAATTATAAATGACTTTAAAGCTATTTATATTGACGCCGTAATGAAACTGTTTGAGGTAAGGTTTGCGGCATGTATTTTATTTCTTTGTGAAGAATCGTACCAAAGCTATTTACCAGTTTGTTGACTATACTAAAGTCTTTTTACTTAAAGAATTTGGCTGATTTTGCCAGAGTCGTCTGTTAGCTATAAAAATTCATGATTTCAAACTGTCAATATGACGAAATGTTAATCATTTCATGAAAATAAATACATGTTTCTTGTGACAGGAATGAGGGTTTTTATGTTTCAAATGCTCGAAAATGAATTAACTATTTATAACATGATTTGGTTTATTATAAATATCTAATGAACCATTTAAATATAAAATCAATACAACAAAAGTCAAAATTTTGGACTGCTTCTATGAAAACGAAAACATCTTATTTGAAATCTTTTCAGGAAAACCTTATGTCACAGTTGCATTCAAATTGTATAGGGTTCTTAAAACATTTCACTAATCTGGTAAAAAGGATGGTCCTTGTAAGTCAAACAAAACAATATTTACAAAACAAAAACAATTTAATTACAAATATACAATAAACAGGAGGTTGTTGACATCAGTTCTTTTCGGATGGACTAGCTGGCATTCTACAAGACGTCTCACATAAGGTAAGTTCCGTAGGACTGGGAATGCATAAGTTTTTGGTTCGGATATTAAGTGTCCCACCATAAGTCCTTGCAAAGATATTATATGGTCCACCACGTGCCCACTCCGTGGTCACCTATTTAAATATTGAACAACGTGGCATAATAAGTTTTCTTATACACATATTTGAATATAGATATTGACTCATTAAACACACAGCTGTGGTACATGTATATTACAATTCTAGGCTACCGTAACATAACAGCTATTTAAATTACAATTACACATACCTGTAGTCTAACTCTACTCACAATGCAAAACTAATATAAACCATAAAAAAAAAATATGACACTTACTGAGTTGTATCTCTCTCACACAAATAAGCCCACACAGGGATGCCGTTCCCAAGATCACACAGCATGGGAAACGCCCAAGATATCTCAGCAAGAGTACAGACAGTGAGACACGTCCACACAGCTTGTCGCCCAGAATACATCTAACCTCACTCTTTTAAAAATAATCGAGGTTTTCTCCAGTAGTATTACTACACCCAGTGACCACTCATGCAAGCAAAAATATATAGATAACTCACAAGTATGGAAATACATTTCAAACAACATTTCAAACAACCTTAAGATACCAGAACTCAACCAAAAGTATGGGAGTATGTTTGGAACATAACTGTGACACCTTATCATTATATATGTGTAAAATTATTTTTACTTTTTAAAGTCATACGTTTCCGACTTCATTTTTTAAGAAATATATAAAATGCTTGTACCCTGTTATTTTTCAAATTAAACTATAGAACCCTGCGAAATTAGAAAAAAACTGAAGTTTAAAAACTATTACGTCATATAGATCTTGACGTCATAATTCAAACCTCACCTTAATTTTTTGTATGTATGCTACAAAAGATGTGTTAGTAATCTAAATCATTAATCAATGTTATAGAATTGCATAAATGTGTTTACAAAACAATTTTTACCGAGAGAAAAATCATAGTACATGGGCAACGGATAACACAGTATCCAACTCTTATCGCACACCTGTACAGTTCTAAATGGCAATGGTTCATTTGCAAACGACCTTGAATTGCAAGGTCAGAGTTAGAGGTTAATTTATCGAAGCTATGTTTAATGGTCAACCAAACTTTGACTGTTGTAGAGTTGCAAACAAGATGCAGAATCCTTATGTCATGTTTTTGTTATATGTGGCATATCTAAACATTGCTCATCGGCTCATCGACTTGAAAATTCATTTTACACAAAGAAACATCTATGCACTGGTCTCAGGAAGAATAAGTGCACGTCATTTGATTATTTATCACCTATGGGGTTTTGATAATTCTTAAAATATCGGGCTAGGTGTATAAAACAAAGCTATCATCTGTTTAAGAAGATTTTTCGCAATATTTTTTAAAAATAGCTTGAATTTAATCTCTGTATTCTATTTTATTTCTTGATTAAAAGCTAAATTGAGAGCACAAACTCAACGGACTTGCATGAACAGACCTCAAACTTCCAAGGTAGCCACGGTAGCCTTCACATGCATAGAAAGTCGGCTGTTTCTTGTGTTACGTTTTCGAAAATAAGAGAGGGAGAGGGAGAAAGAGAGACAGAGACAGACAGACAGAGAGAGACAGAGAGAGAGGAGAGAAAGAGACAGAGAGAGATAACGAGGGTTATGTATTTTCTCTGCTCTGCTAGCTACTTTTATGCCACAAAAAAACACCAAAGGGGCAATATCAATCACTGTACATCATAATTTGTGACAAATCTCTGTACGACGTGGCTCACAAAACAACACACGGTCAAAATTAGGAACGTTTCAAATAATATATAAAACGGGATAAAAAAGAATGGGTATCATTTACTGACTATCAAGTACCTTTTGAGGAAAGAGTTTGACCAAACAGCTCACAAAGATCTGTCTTTTATTTCCCGTTGCAGTAATTCATGTTTTATTTAATTAGAGTCACTTTACGTTTTGACTGAAGCGAAGCGGTTCATCTTCACTGCAGCAAATTTTCGGTAAGGAATATACTGTAAGGTGACGTAGTATAAGTACGTATGTATGTGTAATGTACACAATTTTTGTTACGTTTTATTTCGGTTTTCCGGGTTTTATTACTTTTTTTTTCTTTTTTTTTTTTTTTTTGGGGGGGGGGGGGGTTGTTTTTGTTTAGGTTTTTTTGTGTTTTTTTTTTTTTTGGGGGGGGGGGGGAGTTGTTTGGTTGATATTTCTTTGGAGGGGGGGGGGGGGGGTTGGTTCTTTTGGGGTTTTATGGTAAAGAAAGTGTAATTTTTTTAATAAATATCTACATTTGTACATCTATAATTCGAAAAAAATTGCTTTATTTTGCAATCCTCATTGAGAATTTTATTTTAGATTTGTCTTACAAACAGTATTATTAACTCGGTGTTTACTCATTAGCAATATGTAGTTATGACTTCTAAGTTATAAGAAATCATTGATCTAATTCGGTTTGGAAAAAATACCGGGATTACTGTTTGGCTTCCGGATGAGGTATAATCGGATCAAATTTGTCAGCAGAAATTTTTATAGTTTCTCCTACTTTTGAAACCAAGCGATTTTGGACTTCCCTTGGAATCTATTTGGCACATAAAACAATATCCCCTAAATAAATTGGGAGTGCTCGAATGTGACATGTATTGCTTATGCAATACTCTAAGACTTAAAGTAGGGAGTAGTACAAAACTCTGCATGACATTTAACGGATAGTTTTTACATCTTTTTAAGTAGCTTCAGTTTCTGGTATTGCTTTCAAGCTTGAATTCAAGTATTTTCAAACTATTAATACATGTAAGTAATACGTTTCTCACAATGCATACATATAACCCGTATATTGTCGATTTAAATATGTTCGTTACAAACTTTATAATCAGACCACAGAAACCAAAACACTTATTTGTTGGGATTAAAAATTCTTTTAAAATCGTTGTCTAAAAGACTTCGCTACAGATAGTGATATATTATGAAAGAACCATGAGCTCATATAGAGTTATCTTAAAAATATATTATACATATATAATAGATATGAATATGTGGAAGAATTTTTTAACATCTCATTTACATCAAAATGATTGGTTATATTACGATGAAAGCGTCATGATATAGTATGGATATACACCGGTCCTGCATTTAACATGTAAACTTTTTAATTATTCGACAATAGGTTGTTAATTTTTATCTGTTCGTTTCCAAATTGAAATTATCAATGGCTGCGGTAGCATGTGACTAGTATTATTTCAATGTATAGGTGAGAGTCATACTTCTCATTCGGCAATATTCATTGTCTACCAATATCTCTACATTTCATTTGTGGGGTGTATAATTCTCAACAGAAATAGACATCCAAAAATGTTAAAGCAATTATTTGCAAAAGCTGTTAGAATAAGGTTTATAAAAGAAAATATATTTTTAAATTTCATTAAGGTCGCAAAGATAACAATGTACAAAAATTAACAAAATTGGCTTGTCGTGAAGCATTATGTAATGAGACAGACAGATGCCTATTTAAGTTTTAATCAGAATGGATAGATAAAAGATCCTGTAACATGGCACTTTTTGCTCATGTTTCAACGCAATGGCGGACCACTAATAAAAGGAAACATTGTCAATCTAGGTACACCCACAGTATTATGAAAAATAGTTTCATGTTTTCATAGTAATATTTAAGATTATACAATATTACGCAATGCTCTATTCATCGTCTGAATAAGGAAGTAAAAAGGAAGCATTTAAAGATGATTCGCAATTATTATTATATAATGAAATTAGCTTTCTTCCTGTATTATTTTATCTTCACAGCAAATATACATAATTTTTATCATAACAAAATGATTACTAGGTCAATTTACAAGGAATGAGACAACTATGAAACAACCAAAGTTGAAAGTTCTCATTGCCCTGACTTTCACAATGCTGTATTTTCCATCTTTTCTTAGTAAGTATCATTTATTTCAGATAAGTAGGTTCGAGTGTGTAATGTTGCTTAGATACATGAAAGGTTTTAAATGATGATCATCGATTGGAGAATGTTTCAAGTCAATATTTGTATGTAACATACATGTCTCTGACGTTAATGATACAGGGACCAGGAACCAGATGCAAAACTCACGGCTACAGTAAAATTCGGTTCTAGCGAAGTCCTAGGAACCAATGGATTAACTTCGTTATATCTGTTTTATCTGTATAACGAATTCGTAATAATAACTATAGCTTATTCATGTTTTCTTTCACCTGACTATAATATATGCTAATTGAGGCTTAGAATCAAAATACATTACTTTGATATCTTTAATAATCGGATTGAGAGTCGAAAAATTAATATGAAAATAAATTCCTTAAAGCTATTATGTTAAATGGTAGTGAAAACATTTTTAAATTGTAACGAAATTTATTATAAAAGTGTTAAATTTCGTTATTATTCACCTCAACGGAATTAAAAATCAGTTTGTTATATCCGAATTCGTTGTTTGCAAAGATTTGTCAAGAGTTTTATCGGGGACTCAAAAAAACTTCGCTATATTCGAGAATCGCTCTATCCGTATTCGTAGTAAACGAGTTTTACTGTATGACTATGAGTTGGTTCCAGAAATTAAAAGTTATTGACGAAGATAAATAACTTGACCATATACGGAAATAATAGATTCTAGACCTGAAATTGCATTGCATGTATATAATTAACTCCATAATAATGTAGAGTTAAGAATTGTACCAATTGTTTATTTCTCTGACAAGAATAAGCAGGGGTGGGAATAATAACTTGAAAAATAAGTGAAATACGAAGAAGTCAAATCTCGTTTGTATCTGATAAAATAATTTTTGGTATTTATTTTTCAATCTTGTGATTTTCTCTAAAATTAGATAAGATAATATTGTATCAAGAAGTGAAATATTTCAGCTCATTTAAAGCAGAAGTAACAGGATTTGAAAGTCGCTTACCTCATGGTTACAACAACTTGCATAAAAAATGACGGATTTTTTAAAATGACCAGTTCGTTCTTATTTTGTGTCAAGCCAACTATTAGAAACACTTAAAGGCAGATATAAATTCTTATTGCTTTTGAAGATAATTTAATGTCCTTGGTTTTAAATTCAATTTCTTACATGTAAACAATGTTACTATTTTAGATTGCAAAACTCTAATCATCAGCGAAGTAAAGGCTAATACTTGCATCACGTTCAACAAACCGAACTCTACTGACCCAGTGTACATAAAAAGAAACAATGGATCTTTATGTGTATTTATTGATGATGAGGGTTTTCCAAAACCTACCGCTTGGAACAGAAATTTCTCCTGTAGAATAAACATTTCTAGTATGTCTGTCTGTTTCTCTGACACAATGGTGACTGATGCAGGTGTTTTTAATTTTGTCGTAGGAAATGTTCAAGAAAACGCAACGACTCTTGAAGTCGAATGTAAGTTTTCGAAAAATTTACATTTTTTGATTGTTTGTCTGCAACAAAATCTAATTCATGAAAATCACCACTTAGATGTGTGTACTTTGTTTTATTTCTTCTTTCATTCAATCGTCATCCATTTATCTCAAGATCCACCGATAGTCTTGATGCAAAACACACCAACATTTGTGGAAGGACAAAATTTCTCTATCAAGTGTTCCTACAGCGCGGGAAATCCTATTACTACTTCACTTTACTGGACGAAGACAAATTCAGTGTTCAGATACAATGGTCAACTACTGCGGATCCCAAACATTCAACGTAAAGACTCTGGGACATACACGTGTTTTGCAGAGAACACCTACAGCAGCGGGAAAAAAGGGAAAGCAAACGCCACAATCGAGATTGATGTTCAATGTCAGTTAATAATGGTTATCTTTTAATTCTTAAAGCATAAACGTTTCGCCCTAATGGCATTTAAGTTGTTGATTAAGTATCAAATATAAACTTACATGTAGGTCAGTATTAATAATAAAGACTTCATAAGACATCATAATTTAACGTTAACGATGCCCGATCCTCACCAATGTTCGATGATTCTTTTCTGGATATTATATGTTTTAATAAGAGATTATGGAAAATACGTTTTCATGTAACTTTTTCATTGCACAATTAGTAAGGTAACATTGAGAATTATTAGTCTTATGTATTAGGAAGGGCTTGGCTCCTCAGATTATTTGGCATTAATCATTTGTTACCCATATCCCTACATTTCATCTTGGCATACAAGCTCAGGCTTTATTCTTAGTACAATTTCTTTTTATTCCAATTCATATATATAGTCTAGAGAACGAATTTCATGTCCCTTGTCAAAATAAGTAATATCTATAAATCAAAATTTCTTTATGACAATATAAACATAATTAATGTATTATTGCTGATAAATTGTCTAAACTACAATGACCAACAGTCATTCCTATTTAGCGTGTTGTGTAGGTATTTACTTTGCTAATAGTTCTTATTTGCGTAAGGTGTTAGGATAGTACTTCTTGATTTCTTTTAAAAATTGTACTATCTACGCACAATGAACTTTAACAATATCCATTTATTATGGTAATATGCACTACATAAGACGGACCTTCACTTACCTATGGCCAAGCTCTAAAAGTTTCCGAAGGACAATCAGCCCGGATGTCAACGTCAGTAACCAGTAATCCCGCCTCCAACGTCTCCTGGTTCCGGGACAACCTCCTTGTATCCACGCAACAATCTGTCAATGGCACCACCAGCTACACTATCCCAAGGACACAGTGTACAGACACCGGACCATTCCAAGTGGTGGCCAGTAACGGCGTACAGTCCAAACAAGCTACCAAAGTATTCCTATACGTTTACTGTGCGTATCTTGTACCTAGTAGATTTGTTTACTGAATTTGAGGTAGTCCATCCATAACAAAGGCAAATTTAACAATTTTGATTAAACTATACTACATCAAATACATATTTTTAAGTTATTTTAAGGCTGACATAAACCAAAATTGTGACTATGTATGTAGTCAATTAAAAAAAATTTTGGCACTGAAAACTTTTTTTAAAGAGTTGTCTGCCCTTTAAGAAAATGAAAAAATTCATTTTCTGAAAATATGTGTGGTCAATAATGAATATTTTAGCATATTCGAAGAAAGGGAAAGCTTTTGCAACTTTTTACCAAGAAAAATGGGAGAAAATTACTTTGGTAATATTCATTTTTTTTTCAATTTCAGCGGTGAATCTTTATTATTTAATAAACCCTTTAAAACCACACTCACATTTTAGTGATTAAACTTGCAATGTATTAGATATGAAATATGATAGTTATAGATGGACTACATTAAGTTTAAATGTATACCATGGAGCGGTTTTGTTTATTCTTATTGACATAACCAAACATATGGTAATTTCGTCTCTTCAATCTAACACAGGTTCGCCAAGACTTACAACATGTGGGAGCTCTGTGGAGCTTCACGTAGACAGTAACTTCAATCTTAAAGGAAAGATTTTGGTGCTGTCTTATCCACAACCAAACGCTTCTCTGACACTCCCGAATGGTGCTCTGAACACACTTATCACTCTCAGGGTCAATTCCACAGCAACCAATTTATTCACAATCACACTGACGAGATCAAATCTTCCCTCGGATGATTTTGGAACATACGTTCTGAATGTTGCAAATCAATATGGAAGAATAACGATTTACGTATACATCAAATCTAGTGGTATGCAATCTGGGTCTATTTTTTTTTTAAAAGAATGCTTGATTTTTTTATGGAACATGGTCACGATTCTGGTAAAATTTTATTTCTCTATTTTCATTGTTTACAATGCTCAAGAAATACTTTTTAATGATCAACCAGAGTGTCAGTGGTAGAGTTATAGCTCGCAATTATCTGCAATGTAAACAAGGCTCGTGCCCTGTTTTTGTTAAAATTGGTTCAATATACTTATAAAAGTTGCGTTCAGGCTGATTTTTCTCTTTTTGAATTTGTTTTAGCATAAATAAATAGATCCTAACGTTTATCACTTTTCTTTAAAGTCAGTAAACTTAAATTTTACTTCAACATTCAAAACATAAATGAAAACGTGATGTAAGCTTTGTTTACATGATAAAGAACTATGAGCTCTGTATTACGCTTATAACACAACGATTGACACTCAAATTTTGGTTGATTATTAGAAATGTCTTGCAAACATTAAAACTGAAAAAATAATTGTTGACCAAAACTATGACAATGCCACTTTAATTTCAATTCTGGTTTAGCATCAATTGATAAGCACTCTACAAAATAAGTAGTAGTGTTTTTTTAAAATACATAATTTCGTTAGAGTCACCAAAATTGCATCCTCAGTATTTGAAACTTGTTTCCATTTTTTTACTTGTGCGGCTTCCATTCAAACTCTTCAAACACCACTGTGATTTATGTTTATAAAAATGGTCGAATTGTGTCGTTTTGTTGTTTTATATTTACAGAGAGCTTTTCTTCAACGGTAGTCGTCGTAGGCAGCGTTCTTGGAGGAGTATTATTCCTAGCTATCTGTGCATTTGTTTTTCTTTCCTACAAGTACCTTTTAGGTTTTTCAGCTTTCTATAGTCAGAAACTGACTTATCATTTGATAAAATTTTCTAATACAAATGGTATTATACCCCCCCAAAAACCTGAACATTTATTTCAATACAACCATACATAATCCGTATTTGAAATAGAGTTTTATTTATTTTTAGTTAGAAAAGTGCCTACAAGGTAATATATGTTTTACAAATGTCTTTGAAAAATGGGGAGGGTAAATTTTTTACGCTTTAATCATTAATATTTTATGTAAATAACACAGTTTCTTTAAATACTTCATGTCTTTATTGTACATTTTGAACTTTATTTGGTTTTTTGACTACAGGTCTTACATCACACTTGAAAAGGAGAAATCCAAAGTAGACATTCATATGTATGAGCCTTCTACCTGTGACGAGAAAGGTAAATGCAAATAAAATCAATAAAACATCACGAAAATCAATACTTTTACTTTTGGTTCTTTACGTTTAATTTGCTTTTTTATAACAGCTGCTGTAGAGGAAACACAGAAAATTTCGAAGTCAAATCAATTTAAACTAATCATCTTTGATATTTTCAAGAAAAAAGGAAGAAGGAAAATAAATTATCCGACGTTAGAAACGCCTTATTGGGTTCAAATTAATGAGTCGCAAGTTACAGAAACTAATTTTACGAAAACAGGAAAAGAACTATATGCAACAACTAGCGACCAGAATAGAGGGAATACCAAAAGTAAAAAAGCATGTGACACAGAATCGGGGAATATCGGAAAGAAGAAAACAAAATATTCGACGTCAGAAACGGCTAATTGGGCTAAAACTAATAAGTCGCCATTTACCAAAACTTATTTTACAAAAACGAAAACTGGAAAGGAACTATATGCAAACGCCGAAGAGTTAGCCGCGACAGCCTGCGACCAGAATAGAAAAAATACCAAAAGTAAAATAGTAGGTGACACAGAATCGGGAAATCCTGGAAAAAAGAAAACAATAAAATCGACGTTAGAAACGCTTCATTGGGCTAAAACTAATGAGTCGCCATTTACGGAAACTAATTTTACGAAAACCGGAAAGGAACTATATGCAAACGCCGAAGAGTTAGCCGCGACAGCCTGCGACCAGAATAGAAAAAATACCAAAAGTAAAATAGTAGGTGACACAGAATCGGGAAATTCTGGAAAAAAGAAAACAAAAAATTCGAAGTTAGAAACGCTTCATTGGGCTAAAACTAATGAGTCGCCATTTACGGAAACTAATTTTACGAAAACGAAAACCGGAAAGGAACTATATGCAAACGCCGAAGAGTTAGCCGCGACAGCCTGCGACCAGAATAGAAAAAATACCAAAAGTAAAATAGTAGGTGACACAGAATCGGGAAATTCTGGAAAAAAGAAAACAAAAAATTCGAAGTTAGAAACGCTTCATTGGGCTAAAACTAATGAGTCGCCATTTACGGAAACTAATTTTACGAAAACGAAAACCGGAAAGGAACTATATGCAAACGCCGAAGAGTTAGCCGCGACAGCCTGCAACCAGAGTAGAGGAAATACGAAAAGTAAAAAAGAAGGTGAAACAAAATCGGGTTATAGCGAGAAGACTAAGTCTAAGCCTTTGGTCCTTCCGAAACCCAAGAAAAAACTGTCTAAAGCAAGCAAAGCCTTCTCATATTTTTAAATCATTTAATTTAAAAAATTTCACCGAACTTTACTTTTACATGTAAACAATAAGATAAACTTTATTTTATTGTTTTAAGATTAAGGTGTTTCGCTTGTGATTTAAAAAAAAATCACTGCGCAACTCTGAATGTCAGAAATTGATATGAATGTCGTTTTTGTAACACACTAATAAGAATAAAATTGATTTATTTTTTTATCTGATTTTATTGTAAATTTTAAGAAAAATCATAATCATAAATTATTTCTATAAAAACAGGATAGCGATATAGAACGTATTTATCATTATATTAACGACATGAAATACGTGACTATGATAATGTAAACAAAATGATAAACATTTAAGACGTGATGTGACGTTTAAGGGTAAAGAGGAAATAGTACAACAAACTACAAAAGCAATGGATTTTTATTTTTAAAAAAAAGAGAGAGAGAGAAATATAGGAGAGTATCTGACGGACATTATCCCATTCTGCCTGTATTGTGTTTGGTAAATATAAAATGGTACCATATATAAGAACGGCCAATCATATCTCTATAGTTACTTTACCAAGTAATTTCCCTCTATTTTGTAGGACAACTGATTGTGATTCTTAACTCTTTAACTGACAGGGCTTAAATCAACACTATTTATTTCTAACCATTTTTTCCGTCTTTCGATCTACACGAAATAATCAAGATGATGTCAGGTTCAAATTCCCATATAAGGCGTTTTGGCTTTTTTTTAATATAACATACTAATGTACATTAACAATAACTTAGTTACTTAGTTACTTACTCTTAACGATCAATTTCTTAATTTGTTAAATTAAAAATGTAAATAAGATAATCAATCAATCAATCAATCACCGAGTCCTCTTCATATTGGAGTTGCGAGCATATTGTAATTTTATTCGTTGAATTAATCAAAGTATCATAATGCTCTTGTTTTGTAATCAATCATTATTGACCATTTTTCATTTGACAATGATCATTTTTTATTAATCTTTTAATTCAATTATCTTATGAGAACAGCAGATATTTTTCACTTTTTGCTTTATTTGTGTACAAATTACAGATTATTTCAATATATATCATCAATTCAAACATCCACGGTATTTGCAGTTTGTTATAGAAATTAATTGGGGTTAATTATAATTGACCTTAATAATCTCTTTTAGAATTTTGTATTGACGCCGTAATGCAACGGTTTAATTTCGAGTGTTAATGTTAAGGTGGTTCTCTACACCAATCAAGTGTGGGATTTTTTTTGCATTCATTTGCAACCATTAGTAAGCCCAGTATTTAATAGAATAAGACCCGTAAGTTTAACAGTATATTTATTTTTAGAAAGTTTAAAAAATATTAATTTTCTAATTAACAAATTTTTCTGTGTTTTTAGTCTTTTGAAAGTGAAATGTTATTATAATAATATTTTGAAATTAAAAAAAAAACATGAATTAAGTTTGTATAGTTTTCAATTGAATCCACCAAAATATGAAACTGAAACATAAATTTTTTTTTAAGCAAACAGATGGATGAAATCCCACCAAAATCAAAAATATAAGCAATATTCATTGATTAATTCGATAAACAAAGGATACTAAATGAAACTGAACAAAAAGAAGAAGTACAGAGTTATTTCAAAGTGTAAGTATCAGAGATCCTTTTTAGGAGTTATTTTTCTTTTCCTTTTAAATAACCATTTATTGTGGTATTAATGCCTTAATAAACTAAAAAAATCACTAAGAAAGATAAACAAAGGAACAAGTTCAAACTAAATATGTAGATATAATGCAGCTTAGGGAAGTGGTGCTTAAAATAATGTTTAACCTGGCTCATTGTATTTTAGATTAATAAATTTCATATTCAACTCTTTAAAACAAACATTTTAATAGCTAAACTGCCTTTTACTTCTCTACTTACGGCAAATAGAAACAACCAAGCGCATATTATTACATACACAGCTGTCCATAGACATGTAAGTGTGGTAATGAAAAACATGATCCTTTTCAGAAATCTGTTGTTTCCCTTTTTTGCTTGCAAAACTTCATTGCTGCTAAACATAATTTTTTAAAATTAAAATACATTAATTTGATTTCTTGCATACCAATTACATTTCGATTATCCACTACAACAGTATTGCAAATCTTTTATTGCACTGGTTTTTTATTTGGGCAGTTTTCAAGACATTCATCATAAATATAGTTTAAGTGAAATATTACATCTTATTACATTTATCATCGGTAATGTATGTATACTAATTTGCTGCAGATAACATGACAAGTGTATGGCCAATATCAAGAAAACAGAAAGCTTTTTGAAGTAAAGGTTTTCTGTACAAAACAGCTGATAATCAATGTTAGTCGAAAGATCAATTTTAAATATTTATAAGCGTTTTGGTGATTTCATTACTCTTTTATCTCCCACGTAAGAAGAGTTTAATTTAAACGCTGTTACCTCGACAGCACAAAATGTCGTTTCAAACGGATGTCACACATGGTGTAACGATATAGCGACCCACCTTAAAAAGAGATTTGTTAATTTTTTTCAGTCATTAAGGCATGCAGTTGAATGGTTTTAACGTGTTTACAAAACAATTTTTACTGAAAGAAAATCTCGAACATTAAACATTTGGTAACGGATGATAATTGCAAGACACATCATTTGACTCTTATTGTATATCTGTACATTTTAAATTGTTCATAAAAGGGCCTTGAATTGCAAATCAGAATTCGATGAGTTTAAACTGCATTTGTCAACCAAACATTAAATGACAATTGTAGAGTTGCAAGCAAGATAAAGAACCCACAATGCTTTATTATGCCATCATGCTGTATATCTATCTAATTTTCGTAATGTTATAACACTAAGCTTTTATTTAAAAAACAGATTTATTTCAATTTCTGTTTTGTGTCATATTATTTTTTGAGGGGGAAGGACTGACCTCAGATTTTCAAGTAGACAGATTTCCAAGTACATGTAGAGTGTTGTTACCAAGCTAGCCTTCACCTATATGAAAACTCATACGTGTTCCTTCTGTGTTACGTTCTGGACAATAACAATAGTTTTTTGTAATAATACTCACTTTTTAAGAATATTGGATTTAATGATCTTTTAGATGGATGTAAATATAAACAGTAAAATGTTTTTTATTTGTTTTTCATTCGGGTTATGAGGGTAACAAGCATTGCAGGATGAGAACTAACGCGGGTTATTTATTTTTTTTTTTTTTGGCATCTAAATATATGTCATATCTCTGTATGACGTTGGTACGAAAGCCGAGAAGGATCATTCGAGATTCGAGATTCAAAATACGAGATTCGAAATACGAGATTCGAGATTCGAAATTCGAGATTCAATATCTATATTAACCAATCAAATTATAGATCTGAAACCTGTATCCTAGCAACATCAAACTGTTCTAAATAAAGATCATTCGTACATGCTCTTTCCTACAAATAAATGTCTTAATAGCTCTTATATTGTGGTTATAAAATGGTTGAATTAACATTGATAAATTGACCCCACACAGGATAAACAATTAAATTAGTGATAACACTGTGGGCTTTGCAAATCTATGTGATTTTGTTTGTCCTGTATGTATCCTCCCCCCGAACCATTTTAACCCGTTGTGTATTCGCCCCAACTGTGTAAAAATCGGCTCGCGAAGAAAGATCTGTTTAATCTAAATAATAAAAACTGAGTGTGGTTTTAGCTATGAAACGAAATTCAATGAAATAATCGACATGTCAAATTATAGGTTATCATAAAGTTTTAAACCATAGAAGATATAATGATTTACAACCTCAACGACAACAATCCAGATAGGAATAGTGTATTGTAGGGTATCAGTGCCATTGTCGATGAGAGAGAGAGAGAGAGAGAGGGAGAGAGAAAGAGAGAGAGAGAGACACACAGACAGACACAGACAGACGGACAGACAGACAGAGAGTTTTGTAGTGTCAAATTCAGTTTTGATTTAGAATTTGAAATTAATTTGATTTGTTACAAGCATATATAGACAATAATTAAGCCTCTAAAAGGAGAAAAGAGAGGAGGTAGCTAGGGTAAGGCAGACCAACTATAGCAAGCTTTAGCATTTCCTTTTCCGTGAGGGGGTTTGGGTTATTTGTGATGTCTTACATTAGCTAGCGAAAATGATAAAAAAAAACAAACCATGAAATGTTCTTTAAATTTTGTGCGGATGTTGTACTCCAATAATCTGTTTTCAGTTTATACATTTCAAGGGGGGGGGGGGGGGGGCTATATAGTCCTAATTAGTTTGCCAGTTATTCTGTCCCCACTCTGCTTTCTCTTCGTTTTCCAGGATTTTTTATTTGGCTCGGCAAATTAATATAAAACTTTCTGTGTAGCTCCATAACGATGCACTGTAGATAAATTATGAGTAGTTTTACTTTTGATAAACAGGTACATATCCGTACTTTATTTTCAATTTGACTCTTATAATCGGATTTAATATTCCAATAAATATAGGGTAGGAAAGAGTAGACGGGACTTTTTTGCGCATATCCTACTGTACCATTCATTCAACACAGGTATTAGCACTCATCGAGTTCGACTTGCTTTCCTTTTTTCCATCCACTGGATTTAAAGCTATTAATTTTTGAAAACATTTTGAATTGATGGCCTGATTATATATATATTAGAGCTGCGCTGGTGCATCTATTTACCCAAATGGACCAAAATATAACCAAATGAATCTAAAAATTTGACAAAATTAGTTTTAAACGTACGACTCTTTTTCAATTCTAATCGGGTATGTACTTTAGAAAAATCTTGAACCACACACATTTTAGCAAATAAAACGACAATTGTTTCATTTTTTTATGGGGAGGGAGGTGGTGCCGGTAAAGGACATGTATTGCTTGTGGCAGTTGTGCTATACTCTCATTTGTTATAATAGGTAATACTACATATTGATATAAAATGAAAGTTTCCAATTACACTGTACATAGCTTCTATCATGCATTTTGACCCGTGCGATAGTTTAAAACAATTTTCAAAGCATTTAATGTAATTCAACCGATCATTTTTAAAATTTAATTTTCTGGATCCCCGCCTGATACGTCCGCCTTCTTGTATATTAGAATTACATGTACGTTGACCATATGTACACATTAACTTAATGTTATGGGACGATAACATTTTTTATCAATGTTAATGATAAAGATATGTAACAAATAACAGCCTATTTGTGGGTTTTTGCACTGATTATTTGAGATAATTTGCCGCCATCTTTTATGCATTCCACACACCACTCACAGTTTCTTTATTTGGTGTTCTGTGTGTATGGCGACAAATTGGTAAATTTGCATCACTCACTCCTTGTAGCTTCATCCTGACTACATTTTTTATCTGGCTAAGTGTAATGTAGTAGTATATTAAATACACACATCTTTGTTTGCAGTTCTTATTTACTAGTACATCTTTAGATCTTTACTTACAAAAAAAGTAAACATTTGTATGACTTATATGTAATTATTGTCAATTTTGGTGCGGGGGGGGGGGTAGGAAACTACAGAGAAACTTAACTTGGCTGTGAAACATATGCTTTTATTCTTTCTTGTTGATATATCAATAAATGAATTATAACAAAAAACATGGACAACAATTAATTTTGAAATATTCATGCACAATCAAATTTTTAAAAAGTTTTACTGTTCTCTGCACAAGAAATCGGCAAAGTGAACAAATTGGCACCCTATCATCCCTACCTTTAATTGTAGAGAGTAGGTATCCTTCTATATTGAAAACAATTCCAAAAGTGAGACTCATAATAAGTTGTTTACTGAGGAAAAGGAAAATAAATTGTATTAATTAATAATTCCGTATGATGTGATAATACCGGTATCTCAATGATTTGTTTATAATCATAGTACTAGTGTATCACTGTATGCATACATAAAAACGATAAGTAATGCTTATATTTATTAGTGAAACAGGACAGATTATTTATATTTAGATTATTTAGATACATGTACTAATCTTCTTGCGGGGATCTGGAAAGGAGGGGGTCAGGGGATCTGGACCCCCTCCTCGGGGAAAATTGGAGCTTATTAAATTTACATAGTAAATTTTTTTAAAATTGGCCTAGGAACCCCTACAGAAAAAATTAGCTACGCTTATGAAGTTCTCTACCATAGCCGCATTTTTACACAAAAGGGAATAAACCCGGGTTTTAAACTATTACTGGTGGTGAAATACCCCAGGGTTCAAACGCATCAGGTGGAAATGCACCAGGGCAAACAAAATCATTTTAGTTAGATCCGTAAAAGCACACCGCATTATTACTAGTCTACTTAGATATTCTGTGTAAAAGTAAATACAAATAATCATTTAGTTAGGTAGGGAGAAGTGAACATAGCATTTATTTGTAGAAAAGAGCATGTACGAATGATCTTTATTTAGAACAGTTTGATGTTGCTAGGATACAGGTTTCAGATCCATGATTTGATTGGTTAATTTAGATATTGAATCTCGAATTTCGAATCTCGAATCTCGTATTTCGAATCTCGTATTTTGAATCTCGAATCTCGAATGATCCTTCTCGGCTTTCGTACGTTGGTCTAGAAACAAAGCGCACCGTCAAGATCTGAAACGTTTCAAATGAGATATAAAACGGAATGAAAACCAATGGGAATCATTTAATAGCTATCAACTACCTTTTGCGGAAAGAATTCGAGCAAACAACTTACAATGATGTACGTCGTAAAAAATTTCATTTATTTCCCGTTGCAATAAATTATGTATCGTTTAATTAGAGTCACTTTACGTTTTGACCGAAGCGTAACGGTTCACCTTCACTGCAGTAAATATATGGTAAGATTTTTTACTGTAAGATGTTGTAGTATGGAATTGTATTGGTATTTTTAATCGTTTTTAATTGAAATCTACATTTACACGTGAAAACATGCATTAATTTTTTTATAATCTTAATTGAGGGAAATTCATTTTCTTAAAGACAGTATTATTAACAAGGCAGCAAGTACTTAAATCTGTAATTAATCAATGCAAATTAGATCTGAGAAAACAATTTTTTACTTAGACGACCGGATGTTAGCTTTTCGGATCAAATTCGTAAGCAGACGTTTTTGTAGCTTCTCTACTTCTAAGCTAAATGGTGGTGTTGGACTTTCCTGAAAATCTATTTAGCCTAGAAAACAACATCCCTTAAGTAAGTTTGGAGTGCCCATAGGGGACTTGCATACTCTAAGAATGCTTGTTCAACTTCAAGTCCGTGGGTGTGTAAAACTCTTCATTAGAATTAAGGACCACATTTTGTACCAAAAAAAGAAATGGTCCGATGTTTATAATTATGGTATCATTTTGAAGGTGTTATAAAATCAAAATACTACACCAAAGGACTTTTCAAAAATTGATTATTTTCAAAAAAATTGAACGTTGAATTTAACATTGAAGTTACTGGCAAACGCATGTTTCATTAAGATATTGTAAAAAGTAACTTATAATTCAAGCAAATCTCTTGGTGCATATATTCATAAACTTTATTGAAATATGAAAAAAATGAATCATTTACCGCAGATATTTTGGCACAATAATGATTTCTTCTTTTTCAAGGAAAGATAACTCTTCAAAAAAGTTTAGGGGACAAAATGGCTGACTTCTTACACGTTTTTTTTCAGTTATGTGAATTTGTTTTATTATACTTTAGTTGTTACCTAGCAATACGTATTATCTGTTTTAAAACGATTCAAAAGTGTTCAAAATCCCCTCATTATACATTAAATACCAAAAATAAATACAGTTTGTGGTATTACTTTGCAAACTTCCTGTTATTAAGTAAATTCAAGTATTTTCAAACAGTGATCCCGGACTTAAAAAGTGGCTGTAGGAAGGATGTGTTATTCTGCATTAGAATAAATTAGAAGATATTTTAATGGGAAACACAGTTCTATATGCCATGGGGTTTTCCCAAAGCATACAGTCCGTATAGTGTAGATTCACATTTGTTCGTGACAAACTTTGTACCTTTGATCAATGATAAGACCACAGAAGCCATCATACTTCATTGTTGGGATAATTAAAAAAAATATTTTCAAAACTTGAAAAACTACGCAACAGACAATGATATATTGTTCAAGATCGTGATTTTGCATAGAGTTTGAAAACAGTTCTAAATAAGAATGTGCAGGGGTATTTTTAAAAAAAAAATCATGAACAACGCAACAGTTATATTACAATGCAGGCATCCTAATGTAGTATGAATAGATACCGGTCCGGTATTAAACCAAATCAATAATTTGTTATCTTTTACCTTTCCATTACACAATCGAAATTATCAATAACTACGGTAGCATGGATAACTTCTATTCTAATATGTATGAGGTAATATAAGAGTACGACTTCTTATTCAGCATCAATCATTGTTTACCAATATCTCTACATATCATATGTGGGGTTTATATTTTTTTAACAGAAATATATATATAAAAATCTAAAACAATTATTTGCAGAAACAGATTGATTTGAATTAATAAGAAAATATATTTTTAAATTTTCTTTCAGTAGCAAATGTAACCAGGTATATTCAAATATCAAAATCGAACAATAAACATTAAATGTAATGAAGAAGACTGATATCTAATTTTTAATTAGAATGGTGGCATTTATGATGCTGTGAACTGACACCAATTTTAATGTATACAATGGCGTGGTACCACTTGTAAGAGGAAACACTATCCATGCAGGTAAAACCACTGTATTCTGAAAAATAATTTCATTTTTGGTCGCATTTTTTAATTTTATTTAATGTTACAAAATCCTCTATTCATCGTTTGAAAAAAAGAAGAAAACAGGAAACATTTAAAGATGCATCGCATATTATTATATTTAAACACGGTTAGTTTTCTTTCCTTAATTATTTTCAACTTCGCTGCTTATGTTAAGTATGCTAACAAAAACAAAAATGTTATGATATTCACCAGGTGATAATACAAGAAACTGGACTACTATGAAACAACCAAAGTTGAAACTGCTGATTGCTTTATCTTTGGCAATGCTGTATTTTCCAGCATTTCGTCGTAAGTATCAATTATTTCCGATTCAGTCGAATAAAATGAAAATTTCATTTATTTTAATACAGTTCTTTGATTGAATGGGTCACAATAATAAACAATATATCCAGTCTTATTATTTTTGTCAGAGTTTGTATTGCTGCTCATGTGTTTAATGAAACACACGAGTATTTTAATTTGTTTTATATCATTAACTGTCTAAGCTAAGGTAAATGTAGCAAAGGACAGGTCTTGATAATGAAACCATCAACATATATTTGTAAAACTAAGAGTAACTCTTTTAGAATGATCAATTGTGATATATTGCTTATGCATGAAATGATGTTAGATGACAAACATCATTTGAAGAATATCTTTTGTCAAAATCAGTATGCAACATACAGGTCTCTAATGTTAATGATGAAAGGATCAGAAATCAGATGCAAAATCACAGTTTTATATTTGCATTTCCATTGTTCTTTCCCACTGTAAGCCCATACGGAGGAGCTGCAATTATTTCTCTATAATCGCAATTGCTCTGTCAGTATACTATGACGTCATAAAGGTGTAACGTTATATAAACTTTTCCATGACGTTATAGATTTAAACCACTATACGATACATCATGTGTTTTCTCCAACTCCATTAAAATTGACGTATTTACATGTAATATTAAAACATGTTTTTGATAACATTTTAAAGGAATTACTGTTATATAACATATCATTGATTCTGTTAACAAATCTATGTGAATTAAAAAGATACATTACAGTCTGAATGTTTACTTTTGATGTAATAGCTAAATGTCAATGTCTAGACTAATACAGGGTATTTGCGAGTGGTAAAATGCAAATATAAGTAATAAACAACGATTATTTAGTGAACATGGCATTATGAATAGCAACTGCTCTGCTGGCATATTTTCCATGATGCGCTAGCGCGCATCATGGAATATGCCAACAGAGCAATTGCTATTCAATACGCCATGTTCAATAAATAACGTTGTTTATTTCTTAAATAACTATAGGTTAGCTTTACTAATTAAAAGGGTATGTCAACTACAAAGATTATCAACATGGCCATACGTGGATGTGAGAAAGTAGACAATAGACCAGAAATTGTCATGTACCTTTATAGTATTTAGACGTAAAAATTGTACAGATTGTTATTTTCTCTGCCGCGAATTAACAATCTTTAAGGCTGAAAATAAAAAGTTGTAAATCGATGCGATATGATCTCGTTTGAATATAAAAAAAAAATTGGGCTTTAAATTCTTAATCTGGTGATTTTGTCCAGAAAACGATTATAAGAAAAAAAGATGGTGTTTGTCGAGAGCAAAAAAAATACAAGATTTTGAAGTCAATTACATGCACATCGTTGTTATAGCACACCAAAATAACAAAAATACACTCAATGGTCAATTTAATGTGTCGTGAACAAAATATTATCAGGTCAACCACTAAAAACATCTTGAAACAGATATATATGTTTATTGCTTTTGAAGTATAAAACGCCGTTCTAAGTGTTTAATCATTTACTTACATGTTAAAATGGCGTTACTGTTTTAGATTGCGGTAGCCTTATCATCAGTGAAGTAAATGCTGATACCTGCATCACATTCAACAAAAAAGCAAAGTCTACGGACCCAAAGAACTTAACGAGAAACAATGAATCTTTATGTGCATTCATTGGTGAGGAGAGTTTCCCAAAACCTACTGCCTGGAACAGAACTTTCTCCTGTAGAATAAATATTTCTAATTTGTCCGTCTGTTTCTCCGACACAAGCGTGACTGATGCCGGTGTATTTTATCTTATCGCGGGAAACGTCCAAGAAAACACAATAACTCTTGAAGTTGAATGTGAGTGTTAAAATAATGTACAGATCTACAATTTTCTTGTAAAATCTAAAACAATGATTATCATTATGCAGTTGTGCTAAGTTTGTTACTTTTATAACTGATTTAATTGCCATCTTTGTATATCTAGATCCACCGACTGTCTCGCTATCAAAGGCACAAAAAACCGTGGAAGGACAAAATCTCTCTATCACGTGTTCATACAGACCAGGAAATCCAACTACTACTTTTTTTTACTGGACGAAGACAAATTCAGTATTCAGATATAATGGTCAACTTCTATGGATCCCAAATATTGGACGTAAACACTCTGGGACATACACGTGTTTTGCAGAGAACACCTACAGCAGCGGGAATAAAGGGAAAGCAAACGCCACCATCATGATTGATGTACAATGTAAGTCAATAAGCATAATATTTCATTATCAAAGCTTAAAACACTTCGCCAAGGTGGTTTTTAGATGTTTAAGTAAAACCTGCCTACTTAAACGTTAACTATGCCTAGTCCTTAGTAATGTTCGATAACTCTTAAATCTAGACAATATATGTCTAATGAATTTATTCGGTTTAATGCTATAAAATACGTGATTTTCATTTATCTTTCTCAAGTTAAACAACTGAAATATCACTGGCTATAGTAAAATGAAAAACTACTGTTCTATGAGGAAAGTTTGACTCCCCGTTCATGTTTAGTAGCTTACTTTGGAAAACAAGCTATAGCTTTTATAAAAGTCTTACATACAATTGTAAAATTTGCTTCGTTTTCAATTAATATATTTCAAATTAAATTCAATGACATTTCAAAATAAATAATATAAATAAATCAAAATGAAAATTCAAACAAGATGTATCTTTTCTTAAGGATACTAGAATGATACTAGAATTAGAATTATACTATGCCTTGCCTTTGCGTTACATTTTTTTCCTGTATGTTGTAAAATACAAAAAACATAATCATTATCATGTCATATCCTTGTAGATCCCCCGATTGTGTCATCTCTTCCTGACGTTAAGCATGTGGAAGGAGACCATGTCAAAATAGTGTGTAAAATCACTGCAGGAAACCCAGCTTCTACTATTATTTACTGGACCAAACCAGGAGATTCCGGATTTAGGCAGTCTGGTTCTAGACTTGCGTTTACCTCTATAACTAGAAGTCAGAGTGGGGTTTACACCTGTGTTGCAGAAAATAACTACATAAGCAAAGGAAAGGGCGTTGACCAACAGTCATTCCTACTGAGCGTGTTGTGTAGGCATTTGTTTGCTAAAATTGCTTTATTTTGCAAGAGGTTAAGGTTATATGTTTCGATGTTTTTTATCTGTACATATTGAACTGTAAGGAATTCGTATTATTTTGGCATCATGCTATATTTAAGATGGGCCTACATTTATCCACGGCCATAGCCTGTGGGTTTCCGAGGGACAATCAGCCAGGATGTTGACGTCAGTAACCAGTAATCCCGCCTCCAACGTCTCCTGGTTCCGGGACAACCTCATTGTGTCCACCCAACAATCAGTCAATGGCACCACTACTTACATCATCCCAAGGACACAGTGTACAGACACCGGACCATTCCAAGTGGTGGCCACTAACGGGGTCCAGTCCAAACAATCCACCAAAGTATCCCTATACGTTTACTGTGCGTATCTTGTACCTAATAGTTCACTTAATATGATATGGGTTTTAAAATACATCATGGAGCAGGTTCGTTTCTTCTTTTTAAACATCATAATGATTTTAAACAAATAAGCATTGTGGTTTCATACTATAATATAGGTTCGCCGAGACTAACAACATGTGGAAGCTCTGTGGAACTAACCGTAGACGATGACTTTAATCTAAACGAACAGATTTCCGTCCTGTCTTATCCACAACCAAACGCTTCTCTGGCACTTCCAAGTGGCGCTCTAAACACCATCATAACTCTAAGAATCGATGCTACAGCAACCAATTTTTTTACTATCACTCTGACCGGATCAAATATTCAGTCGGATGATTTTGGAACATACCTTTTGAATGTTGCTAATCAATATGGAAGGAGAACGATACATGTCAACATTACTTTTGAAAGTATGTAATGTACGCAATTTATTTTTTTAATACTTGATTTTTCAGATTTTAATTCTGCTGTTTGTGAGTCACAAAAACTCGCACCCTCCATGTAATTCAAACTCTGAATGAACTCTACGGAAATCCATTTTGATTAATAATTTAAAAATGGGTCGTTTTGGTTTTCTTTTTGTGGTTTGATTTACAGAGAGCTCTGTTTCCACTTCCGTAGTCGTAGGCGGCGTTCTTGGAGGACTACTGTTCCTAGCTGTCTGTGCTATTGGTTTTCTTTCCTACAAGTACTTCTCAGGTTTTCTTATTTGTACATACAGCGTTATCTTTCTGCCAAATAGAACTAGAAAATTTTAATAAGATAACGATATAGATATAACATACTCTATTTAAAGTATAAATTTTATTTATTTTTAGTTAAAAGAGCTTCAGAGTCTCTAAGGTAATGTCTCTTTTAATTTGTTTTGAAGTGGTTTGGAGGTTGCATGTTTTATGGTTATTTCTGTATGATCCTTTTATGTTTATAACACGATGTCTTTATAAGCTGGTCTTTTTCTACAACTGAAAAATTTGTCTCTGTAACTGACTACAGGTCATACGAAACATTGGAGAAGGAGAAAGCCATTGTGGACAATCATACGTATGAGCCTTATACCTGCGATGAGAAAGGTGAATGCACTTACAATCATTGATATATAACAAAAATCAAAACTTTTACTTTTAATTCTTTAAGTTTATTTTGTCTTCTTATAACAGCTGATGTGGAGGAAATACAGAAAATTTCGAAGTCAAATCCATTTAAACTACCAATCTTTAATAATTCGAGGAAAGAAAGAAAAAAGAAATGTCCGACGATAGAAACGCTAAATCAAGCTAAAACTAAGGAGTCGCCATTGACCAAAAGTAGATTTACAAAAAAAGGAAAGAAACTATATGAAAACGCCGAAGAATTGGCCGCGACAGCCTCCGACCAGAATAAAGGGAATACTGAAAGTAAAAAAACAAATGACACAAAATCGAGAAATATCAAGGAGACCAAATCTAAGCCTTTGGTCCTTCCAAAACCCAAGAAACAACTGTCTAAAACCAGCAAAGCATTCTCATATTTTTAGATAATTTTGAATTAATAAAAACTCACAAAATGTTACTGCTATTCAAGTACATAAGTTAATCTAAACTTAAAAAGTTATATTTATAAATCGAAAACTTTCCATTCTGTCAGATGTTGTACAAGCCGAAACGCAATAGCACCACGAGGACAGTACAGTATCTGACAGAATGGCATGTTTGAAACTTATAAATTACTGAAAACATTTCTCTCTTCATTGCTTGGGAATAATTCTTTTCGATCGGTCTGCCTCACTAATTTTATCATGCACTATCCAATAAATAAACAATAAGTATTAGCCCAAAACAGTTCATTTTGTGCCTGGGTATGTAAATAAACTAAAGACGATGAAGCATGTTTAGATATACGATTTTTTTAGCATAGGTACTGTAAGTCAACATTGCGTCATGACAAAACATGCGTAAAGGTGAGCATATTTCGAAATCCCCGCACATTGGTCATTTTTGTGCAAACAACAGTAGAGGATGGTGTGATCCTGTAAAATTAAAATGTTAATGCATGGTTATATGAATTTTAAGTTCATTGACAACTAGACACGATCTCGTTGCGAGCAACGAGGAGGTCTTCCGTCCGATTTTTAGAAGAGGAAATGACCTTGCCTTTTATCTTCATCAACAAAACATATCAGGGAATGCAGATGTGATCTAAAAGAGCGATGGATGAAGGATTATACACCCCATTGGATTACTAATTTGAAGGACCAGCCCAATTTTATTTCATATTAAATAAGAGGTCTTTTGACCTTATAACAGGTCTTATAACCTGTAATAAAAAGAAACCGAAGAAAAAAAAAGAGGGTCTTCCTTTGTAAACGGAAGACCCTAATAACAATAAGAATAGAAGGGTCTTCCGCTGAAGACGGAAGACCTTAATAATAAAAGACTGTTTTTGTCTAAATCTTAATTGAAGAGTGTTTTTAACTTGTACTACAGTCCAACAACCCTTTTATGTTGAATGTTTTAGTAAGAAAATTAAATAAAAAGGAGAGAAAGAAATAGAGAGAAAGAACAAATCTTGGCTCCGGCGAGATTAGAACACACAGCCTTAGCAGGTGTCTCAAAACATGGCTGACGCGAAATAAATCCCGAATTTGTGTTTGAATTTGGGAAGTTGCCGCCCGGGAGAGGAGCTGAGTTTTTGTATGAGATGAAAAACAACGTGTAAGATGTCTGACTATTCAGGTTTGGTAACAGTGCGAGGTCATTTGAAATATTGATGCGTGTTTTTGTCTCGAGGAGGGTGAAAAGACCCGAGCTTGATTTCCGTCTTAAATAAATCGAAAATAAATTTTGAGGTGTGGATTTTGGATTCGGTTAACAACAATTAGGGGAAGGTCTAAAACAATGACCGATGCATTTTACCCATGTTTTTAAGTGTTGAGATATTTTTTCGTGTCGTTTACTATTATGTTTGACTGTTTTATTTCAGCAGGATTGATAAAATCTTTATAAATGTAGAAATAACGAAATCAGTAACACGTAAATTTATTCGGTAAAAATTTGATGACAGTAATTTCCACAGTTCTAACATTCATAAGTAGTTCACACGCTATCGTAGATACAGATTAAACGGAAAACAAGAAATATACATGCAACAGAAATATTACGTGGCTGCACAGGGGCCAAGCCCGTTTAAACATTAATTTCAATGAAACCATAAATAAAGAAAGGGGTCGAACTCTGACTCAGATAGAAAACTATCAGCTCGCTTCAAAAGCCTAATTAATCAATTAATTTTTAAAACACTCGCAATATGCATGTATTTTTCATAAAAGTAATGTCTGAGATACACTCATGCCGAATTTTAAGTTGATGGGTCTTAAAACAGCGGAGATATACGTCATTATTCTCCTGAAGTCGCCAGTTTATTTTTACTCGGACATTTACCGGTCCAGAGCTTACGATGAGATTTTGCCTTTGCCAACAGCAGTATTGCAACAAGTCGAGAAACATTCGCACTAATCTTTTAAAATCTTACATCAAACGCAATTTATGGATTTTATTTTTACTTCTAAAGTTTTCAGAAATAAGATATATAAAATGCCATAACATTTACATGCTAAACACTACATATGTATGATGAGAGAGAGAGAGAGAGAGAGAGAGAGAGAGAGAGAGAGAGAGAGAGAGAGAGAGAGAGAGAGAGAGATGAGTTAAACAAAAATCGATTCGGCAAAGAAATTAAAATGTTTTTATCTGTTTCTTTGATAAATCGATTATTTTTCTTTTTGTCTCAAGTTTATCTTTGCCGACTAACACTGTAAGATAAAAAAAATCTGCTAAGTCGGAAAATAAAATAACATACATCCTACAAATGTTGCATGGTTAATTATCCCCCCTTTTCCCGAATCCACTCGATGCACCAGTGTTATGTCTAGCTGCAGATCTGTAGCTCTCTGGTTGAAAAAATTCGGATAGACAAACCAGAGAGCTACAGTTCCAAGCGTTGTAAAAACCTCCGATTTACGCCGCCGTTTTTGTGTCGCTCGCTTCGGGAATTATATCCGACTTTAAAAGCATTCAACCGCCTAAAAAATTGGATTTATTAATTAAACATATAGTTTACCCTAACTCTGCTAACTTTGTTTTCCTTTCAATGGTTCACAACGGCCATCCTTCGCCTTGGAATGTCATCGTTTTAAAAAACTCGCCTTATGACAGCCATGTTTACCTAGTAGCGAGATCTCGGGTGCGTCGATTTACCCAAATGGACCCAAATGAACCCAAATGGACCCAAATTCAAGCGGAAAACAATTATAATAAAATCCTCATAATTTAGGGAAATTTGGAAAAATAAAAGCCGAAGGTCCATAACAATAATTAAAATTATTTTAAAAAGTTGTTTTATTTTTATATAATATATATATATATTTATATTATTTGAATATAATTACATACATTATATACTTTGACAAATCGAGATAAAATGTTCATCTTTATTTTTCAAAAACAATTTTTAAAGATATACTGAAATAATTTTAATTATTGTTTTGGACCTTCGGCTTTTATTTTTCCAAATTTCCCTAAATTATGAGGATTTTATTATAATTGTTTTCCGCTTGAATCGCCATTTGGGTCGCCATTTGGGTCTTTATTTTTCTTAATAACGGCTAACAACCCCATGAAATGACTAAAACAAGTGATAATATTAGTAATAAGGATTTTATTATAATTGTTTTCCACTTTAATCGCCATTTGGGTTCATTTGGGTCCATTTGGGTAAATCGACGCACCCGAGACCTCGCTACTAGGTAAACATGGCTGTCATAAGGCGAGTTTTTTAAAACGATGACATTCCAAGGCGAAGGATGGCCGTTGTGAACCATTGAAAGGAAAACAAAGTTAGCAGAGTTAGGGTAAACTATATGTTTAATTAATAAATCCAATTTTTTAGGCGGTTGAATGCTTTTAAAGTCGGATATAATTCCCGAAGCGAGCGACACAAAAACGGCGGCGTAAATCGGAGGTTTTTACAACGCTTGGAACTGTAGCTCTCTGGTTTGTCTATCCGAATTTTTTCAACCAGAGAGCTACAGATCTGCAGCTATGTTATGTCTAAACGATCAGTGTTAAGCAATCGGTTTATAAGATAGGACATTTATGAATTTTTGACCCCGATACTTAATCATTAATCCCGCTTTTGGGCGAACATGTACATGTTTGTAGACTTTTTTTAAATGAATATAAACTTCATGACTGATTTTAAATGATTATAATCCCTATTAGTATACACCCTGCCGTAATGATTTTTTTAAAATCAAAAGTAAATAATCAGACTCTTTGTTTTAACAGTGTATTTCCATGATCGGTGTTTACATCTGTTAATACCTAGGCCCAAACACACATACACAGGTGATCAGTTTTCACACTGTATTGCAGTCACGAAGTCGTCAGAGAGAGAGAGAGAGAGAGAGAGAGAGAGAGAGAGAGAGAGAGAGAGAGAGAGAGAGAGAGAGAGAGAGAGAGATATTTCATAGTGTTTTATAGTGTTCAGGAAATCAATACATAAGAAACATATGTCAATAAACGCATGTATAGATGCATGCATGTATCTATATAATAATGTGAATAAATACTAATCAGTCCCCCTTTTAAAGCCATCTAGAATAACGTTGGTGCGTTGCTAAATGTTGTGTGCATACAGTCATGGATATAGCGGCATTTCTTTGATGCCGGCAAAGCGACCCAGTGAACTCTAATGCGGTCGTATTGCAGGGGCACTTCGGCGGCATGTCTTTGATACCGGCTATGCGACGAGCGTATGAATTAAGATAACTGCTGACAGAAACGAGCTCTATATTTGTATTAAAAAATCTGTTATTATTTTTTTTATAATAAATATAAAACGGAAAACAATAAAAACCATCATTATAAAGATAAAATCGTTTAACAAAACAAAATTAGGGAAGAAAAAATAATCGGCACTCGGGGACGGAACCCGGGTCGCCTGGGCACAAGTCCAACACTCTAACGACTGAGCTACGCGGACTCTCGCTTCAGAACTTTTGAGCTCAAAAGCTCGGGAATGCTTGGATCGATTTTAAAACGAATTTCATATTCTGAAGTGTTTCAAGCGTCTCTATTGAATAAAAACATAAATAAAATTCAAGTTTAAAAAATTGAAAAATTAAGGTTTTTCATTTACTTCCGGTGACAACCTGAAGTAACGGCGGACGTTCGGATATGCAAAGGGCACTGCGACCGTTCGTTCTCTACCATCTCTGAAAATTTGAAGGTTCTATCTTAAATACTTTTGGAGAAAAATCGTGAACAAGCAAAAACGTAAAATCTTTTATACCTCGGTACCGGAAGTGACGACCAAAAAAATGCTCTCGTATTTTTCTTACAAATTTTGTCATGAATAAGATCTGAAAATTTAATGAAAATCGGCTGAAGCATTTTTGAGAAAACGTGACAGAAAAAAAAACAACTAGACGCGATCTCGTTGCGAGCAACGAGAGGTCTTCCGTTTGAATTCGCCTTTAAAACCTATTGGGATAGTGGTTTTTTTCCTTCATGTCTTATCACTACTTCAAATTCCATTTAATCCTCTGTAGAGATACAAATAGACATTTATTTATGCTGGAAATAAAATCGTTTCTATTGTAGTTTAAAGATTAAAACGGATATAAGAACATTTTTTTCGTAGAAAAATTTTAAATTCAAGTAGAATAAAGGAAGAAGAAACATTAGTATTTAGTGATTGAGTACGGATTGTCTTGGCACAAGTCCATCACACTAACAATTATGCCACGGGAAGTCTTGCTTCAGATGTTGGAGCCTGAAAATTTGAGATTGCCGAGATGGATTTTAAAATAAATTACATATACCGTATTTATTAAAGCGCGCTTATTGATAAATAACAGAAAACTATTTAAAAACAAAAAAGTTGAAAATTTCATGTTTATAGTTCTTACCGATGACGAACGGATATGACGGCGGACGTTAATTTATGCGATGGACACTTCGGCTGAGATTAAAATCTGATTAGTTTAAAATGTTCAATACACATGAGCTGTTTCTGTAACACTTGAATAGGTATTTAATCTTCGTATCCTATTCATGCTACATTGTTTTTATAATGGTACATGAAATAATAAACTCGGTTCCGTAATTAATCATTTTATGAATTTGGCAACTATCATTCTTAGATCGATATGATGTCTAATTAAGCACATTATTGGTGAGCATGGCTGTGTTTTAACCCTAATTTTATAAATACATAGTAAACTGTACAACACGCTCAAGCTCCTATTTAACATACATTCTACAACTTTGAGGTAACACTAGTTTGAAAGATGTGAATAATGTCCTGGGCAGAAATATGTGAAGTAATGACACTAGTTATGTTTACCCGTTCGGGAAAAAATAACTCTACTTCGAGATAAACGGGGTTAAAGTAGGGTGAGGCTCTTCAATTTACTTCGATATAAGCGGAGTATTCTAGATTTCCGTATTCGAGTTTTAAAACATTTACTTGGAGAAAAAGCCGGGTCCGGCAATCGACTTTGACATATTAAGAGTATTCATGTTATCCCTTGTTCACGATACCAATATTAACGTGTATATGCATCTTAACAATATAATAACCATGTGTTTCTTATGCTCTGTGGTATTTGGCGCTCATAGATATTTGCTTGTCAGCAACAAGTATGGAACATTTCAAGCATTATCATCATTTGGATAAATTGTGGCAACAACAGCATCATGATAACTAAAGTACGTGGACAATTTGTTAACGCCCACTTGCAAAGATCCAGATACATACACGTGGTCAAATTGTTGCCCCTTCTGTTGTATTGAAAGAAACAAGCTGCCTAAATCCCTGATTTTTCATGAACGATTGTATTGGTCCTGTCAAGTGTGCATCCTCATTGAAGTCCCCAATGCAAACAATGTTCCAGTTGTCTTTCCTATAATGTTCAAGTAACTTTTGAAGGCGCTGTAGAAACTTGCATGCAATGGTTGTGCCGGGGCGGTATAAGGTAAGAATTACTGTTTGAATGCTTTGTAAATTGACAGCAATACCTTCAATATTGTTCACAGGAAGAAGGTTAACTTTTTTATCATTTTCATTTTCTTTAATGTACACAGCAACTCCCCCACCCTTTTTAACACGTTTGGTATGCAAATCTATAGACTGATCATCATATACATTTCCTCTCGCTTGAGAGTGGAAAGAAAATCCATCCAAAGAAAATTTGAAGAGATTTTCATTTGGTCTCAACCAGGTCTCAGTCAAACTGATTATATCTGCATCTGTAAAACGTAAATCGTGCTGCAGATCTGAAAAGTGTGCTTTAAGACTCTGAATGTTGTGAAGTATAACTTTGGTACACAGAGATGACCTATCAAATCTATTTGGAAAGTTTAATTTATTCATACCAAAGAGGGCATTTTTTACTTCAGCATCGGCGTATACCTTTTTATGTAATGTACTGACATCGTTAGTTTCGATGAACAATCCGTCTTTGCATTTCACTCTTGTTAAGGCAACATATCCTTGACCTGCAGAAAATGTTCGGTCTAAATTGACAACGACTTTGTCAACCGTCATTCCTTGAACCTTGTGAGCTGTACATGCCCATGATAGTCGTAGAGGAAACTGATGTCTGATAAATGATCGTGATTTCTTTTCAACAACTTCCTCCTGCACCCTCTCGATTAAAACAACATTTCCTTCTGGGGTTTTTCTCCCAGTTCTTTGTCCAACATTCATATTATCGAATAACACACCAACTGCAAGAACATGATCAACATTTCCATCTTTCAATAAAAAATGCAAAATTTTTCCCATGACACCGTTTACAAGTCCGTCCTCTACATTACAATTTCGAGTAAGCATTACCCGTGCATTCACCGCAACCAAAAGGGAGCTGGGCAAACCTTCTGTTTTTGATCTAGATATAGGCTTTTTTCTCAGAGTTAGTTTCCCTGTTGCTATGTCTTTCTCGAAATCCTGAGCATCAATCTCAACAAAATTATCGCAACTGTTACGCAGCATTTTAAGATTGTAATTGTTTACTTCGTCGTTTGTAGCATATACATGTAACACATCCTCTGGCCCCTCCCTAACACACTCATGAAGCATGGACAAGGTTTCATTATTAAGTGGTTCCTGCAATTCTCGTGTACGTAGATAATTAAGAACTTCTGCAAATGGTATATCCTGTTTTTGTCTCATGATTTCTGATAACTCGACAACTTTGAACAATTCTTGCCAATGATCAACTGGATATGAAATATTGTCTTTGTAGAGTCTTTCATCTTTACGTTGTTTCACAGGAGGTAGTTGGTAAAAGTCACCTACCGCAATGACACTTACTCCCCCAAACGGCTCTTTGCTCTTTTTTATTTGTACAAGCCTTTCATGAATATAATACAGCAGTCTCTTGTAAACCATTGACACTTCATCAATTACCAGTACATTAAGATCTTGAAGCTGTATCCTTAATTCACTAAGAGTCTGTTCTTTTAATGGTTCATATGGTAGACGCATAAACTTTGGCATTGAAAACAGGTGATGAATTGTATTTCCACCAATGTTAAATGCAGCTGTTCCTGTGAAAGCAGTCAGCAATACTGCTAAACTATCTGGCGTCGTCATGTTCTTTGCAAGCAAACGTGAAGCTTCATAATGAATAGCCTTGATAACATGACTTTTTCCGGTACCTGCACCACCTGTTATAAATATGTGAAAGGGGTCTGGGTTTTGTCCTGACGTTTTCTCTAGACACCAGTCTCTCACATAATAAAATAGATTTCTCTGTGTCTCATTAAGGTTTTGGATTATATGCATGGCTTCTTCTCTGGATTGGTTATTTTGTTGCACTTTGAACATGACATCAGCTGAATTTGCCTCGGTTTCCATATCTGGTATTTCATCGACATGATCATCCAACACATTTAGAGTACTTCTTTCATCCATACATTCCTTTCGTATTAGTTCAGTTTCTGGACATAAACTTGCCCATGCATCCTGCGGTTCCCCGATAGTGTCAAACGTTTCTTGTGCATTCGATATTATTTCTTCATTTTCCGCAAATTTTGCATGATTTCTATCGACCAATAACTTGACTGCCTGTAAGTTCTGATCATTTTTAATTTTAACATGACCATTCTCATAAAATGTCTGATAGAGATCAAAAGCTGGTGGTTTTAATTGAGTTGCTTTCTCGTGAGGCAGGAAAAGCTGTAGGAGACACTGATAATATTTTTCAGACATTTTGTCAACCCTAAACCTTGGGTATCTGATAACAGCTGGTTTTGTTCTTGTTCTCTTTTGTATAAATCCCTTTAAATTCTGCAATTCGAATACATTTTCATTTGGAGTCTTCGGAACCTGCGATTTTGCAAGAACGCGGTATTCTGAACAGAATTCAGCCAAACACATGTCATGAAACATTGTTATGTTCGGTCGATTTTCATACCTTTCAACAATGTTTGTCATCCATATATCCTCCTCCTCATTTTCCTCCTGATTTGTCTCTTCTTTCTTCTTATGTGTCTTTTGTTTTATCTGAGAAAGCGGTTTGCTTAAACGGGTTGGGTTTTCTCCAACTGGTACAAATACTACCTTCCTTGAACACTCTTTCATTTTCAAATTACAGACACGATACACAGCCTCTTGTGCACTCACTTCCCGGTGTTTCAAGTACGCAGAGCCAATTTTCTTCAATGTTTGGCGTGCTTCACAGTTCCCTTCTTCGGCTTCAATTTTTGTTTGTTTAAGCAACATACCCATTTCTCTTTCGGACTTTGAAATATAAGAAATGATATAAACTATGCAGCTAAATGGATCCAAAACAAATTGAATATCCATGTTTGCATCCCAGGACCTTAAAAGACACGAGTTGTACTGATTGGTCCAAAGCTCACATGGTTCTCTTTTTAGAACAATTGCCTTCTTTTTCGTAATCATGTTATATGCTGTTTCGTATTGTTCTTGCGTCAATCCCAATGCATTGAAAATATCCTCTACTGTCCTTGAAGAATTGTTGTCGAGTTGCATTTGATCCCAAACACGCATAAGCATATCTTTAGCAACGGTTTTCTGTGCCTCGCTTTTTGTTTCTGCTTCAATATTTTGATCAATTTCATCAGTTTCAGGTGAAGTGATGAATGTGCGCACGGAAGGCGGTCTAGGAAAATTAAACCTGCATTCTGAGCCTTTCTTTCTGCATGACTTTGAGTGTTTTTTACTGTGTTGTTGAACAGCTAGCACAATGTTTCTTAACTCAGCGTCTTCTTCCTCTGAAGGAACTGCGCAAGTAACATATTTATCAATGAAATTACAAACTGCCTTTTCGCCATCTTGATCAATTTTAGGAGAATTTTCAACCCAATATAAGCAATGCATGTGAGGTGATCCTCTTTGTTGAAACTCAACTCTCTGAAAAAAGTCTACAACTTTTCCAATCGGTTCCGATGGTGATAAAATGACATCTCTCTGAAACAAGTGGAACCTGTGCTCAAACATCCTCGCAACAGTAACTGGATTACTTCTCAGTACTTCATTTTTTTCAGACCAATCCAACAAATCTGGATCTCTGTGGTCATTCTGTTGTTGTAAAATTGTTCGAATAGCATCATTCCATCTGTGTTCTGCAGCAGAGAAAGAACAAAACCATGTAGGTATTCCCAACTGCCGAAGCATTGCGAAGAGATCTTTTTGGGCTGCAGACCAATATGCTGGTGTTCCACGAATAGGTTGCATAAACCGTAATGCCTCGTCGTTTCTTAAGAGCTTTGAAAGGGTGTCAGGGTCTTGTAACATGTCTGGTGTAACTAATTTCTCACCACCAATCTTTGTGACAGATTTTCGAATTGAGATTTGAGTTTTTTCAATAACTTGGTTCAGTTCTGATAAATATTGGCTAAAGAAAATGTAACTTGTATCTTTAGCAAATCGGTTATCTGCATTCATTAACCGGTTGTTGAAATATCTAGATAACGTTATCCTTTCCGACCTTTCGTCATTCCACGAAAACTTTCCGCTAGGAAAAAGATTTGGAAAGGATTTAGCTTCGTTTCCTGGTTCTTGCAACATACGTACTGGATTCTTACCTTCACCAGGTGCAATACTGTATATGTCATCAAAATAATGATCCAAAACTTCCTGTGCAATATCTAATGGCTGTAAACAAGTATCAGTAGCTACTTGGTTTTCTTCATCATCTAGTTGTATTTCCTCAATGATGTCTGCAACTTCATCATAATCATTTTCTTTCCAATTCTTGTCTATTGTTACATTTGTATACCATTTGTTATTCTGTTTCAAATAATCTAAGGCAGCAAAAACATGCTTCGGATCTACAAACTGATATTCAAAATATCCTTTGTAATTCAATTTCCTTTTCAATTTAACACGCAACAACAAATTTTCATCTTCCTTAAGTGGTAGACTTGTTACCTTTTTCATGTCTGATGGCACACACACAACTGGTCCATGAACATTCCTTTGACCACCATGAGGAAGCCCCATTACCTTCATAAAAGGTATTTGCAATGCAATTAGGTGTCTTTCGAGGCAATTCAAATCAGAGAGTTCCTTCGGAATATCTTCTAAAAACAAATTGTTCACTGTTGCCTCCGCTGGAATTTTCCCTTTAAGAATCTTCCTATGACAGGTAAAGCAAATCCACAATGATGATTTTGTACAATTTGGAAGGCAAACCTCTGAACACTGATGGAAATGCTTTTCCTGAATGCAAACCTCGGCTGCTAATGCTGCTTCTGTGTTCTTCTCATAAGTATTGGGATTGCATCTTTGGACTTGATTTTGAAATAAGAGTCGATTGCAAGAACAACATATGTAATCAATGCCTTCCTTTACTTTACACTTAAATAAGTTTGCTACTTCTTCTTCGTTCTCTAGTTTTTGACTTTTTGCTCTTCTTTGTTGTATTACTGCATCTTTTTTCTTTAATCTGACAGAAATACTTGATGCATACATTTCCTTACTATTGACTTTCGCTTTTGATCTGAAGGCTTCATCTGTTTCATACTTCACAGACCTTTTCCTTAGATTTCTTTTCCTGTATGATTCATCGGTATTGTATCTCCTAGTACTTGCAGAATTCACACGCTTTCTGTGAGCTTCATCATTATTGTAGATCTGCTTACTCCTATTCTTTACATTTTCTCTGTGTTTTTCATCTGATTGGTATCTAGTTTTACTTCTCTTCTTCATCTCTTCTCTATGCTTTGCATTAGTTTGATACTTCACTGTACTTCTCTTCTTCATCTTCTCTTTATGTAAAGGATCTGTTTTGTATTTCTCTTTACTTCTCATTTTAACATCTTCTCTATGTGAAGTGTTCCTCCTGTATTTCTCTGTACTCCTTGCTTTGAGATCTTCTCTATGTGCTGTGTCAGTATTATACTTGATTACACTTCTTCTTTTAAGATCATCTCTATGGGCATAATTATACCTGTACTTTGTTTTGCTTATCTCTTTCTTACCATCTCGAACTTTGTCATACAACTTCTTACTTCTATCTCTGTATTTGACATCAGATTTATACTTTTCCCTGTATTTTTCCTTCACAGTTAGTTTGTAATTCTTGTTTTCTCTATACTTGAGAGCTGCTGCAGCTAATTTCCTGTTTCGTAGTTCTTGGTTCTGTTTATATTTCTCTTTCTGTATATTTTTTCGCCTTTCATAACATGTTAACCTTGATGAAGTTTTTCCAATATTCCTCCTTTGCATGAAATTTTCTCTTGTGTCCCCACACATAAGACTTGTTTCATTACTATCAGAGTTGTCATGCATAGAAATCACAACATTGTAATGGTTTTCATGTAAATGATGCAAATAAATTGCTCCGTGTCTTTTATTCATACATTTGAAAACCATGTCTCCTGAAAACTTCAACCATCGACCTTCAGAATATGTGAAAATATCAACATTAAGGAAGTGTGCCATTGCCAAAATCTCTACTTCAGTTGCCCATGTCCCTTCATGTGTCATATGCGAAGCAGAAAGATGACTGTCAATAGATTCCTCTCCATTACGTAGAAATGTTTTGAATAACTCTTGATTTTCCATCATGTGTGTGCAAACAGCACTGCGAATGGTGCTATGAAAATCTTCAGAGTTAGACACACTGAATGAAACTGCTCTGAAGAAACAATTCCCATCTCCAATAATTTCTTTTTCTTTTTCAGGTGAAGTTAATTCTTTTCCTACATCTTGAGAGATACCTACATTTTCAGTGCACATTAAAGGAACATTCAGTTCTTCACACAGATCCCTTTTGACATCTTCATTTAGAGGGGTAAAAGTAAACTGTTCGATTTCACTACAAAAAATCACAAAATCATCATTCTGCAGTTCTGTATTGTTTTCTTCTGATTCTCCTTCTGCAGCAGCGGTTGAAGCAAATGGTTCAAACTCACTCTCTGTGTTTGTCATACCTGAAGTTTTGCAATACACCCCAGTTAAATTACAAAGCACGTTCTTCGAGTATCCCATTGAGAAAGCCAAGGAATGAAGATGCATATAGACCTGGCCCATATCTGCTAAAAGAATTCTTGTGCTTTTGCCATTTTCATTTACCATTCCATCAATAGACCTTGAATGAGAATCAAACAAAAAAAAACCATGTTCAAATTTGCCAATTAAAAAAGAGTTTCCTCCATAACAAACAAAACAACCATCAGTCTCTCCAAGAGAAATTTCTAATGCTTCATTCAGTGGCAAGGCATTGAAATCTGTATAATTCAATTCATCACTAGGCAAAATCACAGTGGTCAGAGGCTCATCTGCTTTAAAAATATATGACATCTCGAAACATTCAAAGAGTTGTGGTAGTTCCTCTACCAACAAGTATCTATTATTTATTGATGAACATCTTTGCAGAAATGTGTAAAGTTCATTGCCTGTTATAAGTATTTTGTCCATGTCTTCTGATGTCCAATACATTGCATTTCTGAATTTGTGATAAGATATACTTGCCAGACAATTTGCAACACACTGAGTACCAGCATTTTCTCCGAACATTGTGTCTCCCTGATGAAATGACCCTTGAATTACTTTTTTTGAAACCAAACTAAAGTTTTCATTATGTGGAAATTTAGCTTTCTTAACACCAGCTAATTTATTGTCATTGAGCTTTACTTGCATGTAATTTCTTTGTGATGTAATAACATTCCTTTGCCTCTTTCTCCCTCTTACATCATTTTTATTGGCTTCAAGATCATTCTCATTTTCTATTTTATCACTTACACCCCTCTTTGTTCTTGTCTGTTCATTTTGATACATTATCACATTTATGGCATTCACACGGTTTTCATTTCTTTTTTCTTTAACCTCATTCTCATTCAGATTACTTGATATCTCATTATTATTGTCATTCATATTCTCTGAAATCTTAATACATTGGTTCTCTAACATATTCTTCAATCTCTCATTGTTTTGCTCATCATATATTTCCTGCGATATATCATTGTTCTGGTTCTCATTTATAGTTTCTAGTATCTTGTGTTCGTTCAGAATATGTTTTGGTTTTCGTTCAGTATCCGTTTTGTTTCTCGTTAAGGTTTCCTCATCTTTTAGCATACTGCTGGTCTCCTCCTCCCTGGAGGTATCCAGCTGCGCCTGACCTGCTGGACCAGACACGTGCACGGTGTCCGGTCCAGGTGCCCTCGGTGGAGCACAAACCCACGCTGGGGAGTCAGGGGACGGTGCCTTGTCCTGTTCACGGACAAACAGACGACTTCCCCGAGGAGATGGCAACCTCGGGGCAGGTGAGTGCATTCTCTCGCGAAGAGAGGCCTGCACTCTGGCCAGGGGTTTTTTACTATGAGGAAACCCCATGGAAACCTGCCCCAGAAAATTCCTGGGGGGAGCAGAGATTGCTCCATCCATTCGTTTAATAGAAACGTTGGACTCAACAACCAGCTCATTGGGAGGAGTGTCTGGACACTGAGACTGCTGTCTCTTCTGCCTCATTCTCATTTTTTGTTTCTCCCTCTGCTTCCTGCCATCAAATGTTTTACGTTTTGGCATCTACAAAATGACAAAAAAAGTCTTTGTGGTTAGATAAGATTCTCTCTTCTGAAGTAGTATCATATCTTCCACCAAAACTGTTTACATTGACTGAAAGTATTTTTAAGACTTGACATAATTTTCTTTCTAAATATATTCTCACTAGGTTAAAGTTTAATAAATGAAAGAAAATTGTAAATTTAGACCATGAGAATTGTTTTCCAGAAGAAGTTCTTTTAAAAGATTTTAACAAAATATTCTAATGTAAAAAATTCGACCCCCCTCCATTGTGGCCCCACCCTAGTATATGGGATCATAATCTAAACGAACTTGAATGTACACAAACTGATGAAACTTCCTTATAAGTTTCAACTTTATTGAGGAAATGGTAATTGAGAAGAAGTTTTGTCCATACAACATAACCATATTAAGAATTTTAATTAATATAACACTTCAACATCTGCATTTTATCTGAAACAGACCCTTATTTCAATCTAATAACTACTTTTCTCTCTCTCTCTCTCTCTCTCTCTCTCTCTCAGAATAAATATAACTAATTTTTAATGTAAATTATCAATAAATGTAACTGTTTTAAGAAAAACAAGAGATGTTTGTGAAACACTTATGCCCCCCTCCCTTGGAAACATCCACAAAGAAAATGAACGTAAACTGCAAATAACTGGAATTTTTCTACGTCCAAGGGCGATAACTCTGTCGAACATTACTTGATCACACCCAATATCGAACTTAACCTAGATATTATCATGATAAACCTGTATACCAAATTTCATTTCATATGTTCATCCTATGCAAAGAAAATGAACGGAAACTGTTGGTGGACCGACCGACTGACAGACAGCAGCAAAGCAATATGCCCTCCCTTCTTCAAAAGGGGGCATAATAATATATTATAAGTGTTGATGTCTAAAATACTGTGTTATTATATGAGGATAAAAGTGGATATTGTACAGGGTTTCAATCCTTACAAAAGGTAGCACCTTAAATCATCCACAAAATTATGCATGATTCAGACAGGTTTATTGTAAAACACAAAGGACAGCACAATTTGAAATAAAACCCTGTTAAAGACTGTAAATAAAGACGCGTTTGTGTAAATATTGGCATTTCTGCTGCAGTGGTTCTTGAGAAAAATTTTTTTTAACATTTTTCTTGCATACTTTGAATCACGCGTGGGGCCCCAATTTCGGTCCAAGGGTCACAATTTTTATAATTCAAAATATTTACTATATAAACAAGCTTTTGTGTAAATATAAGCATTTTTGATGCAGTGGTTCTTGAGAAGAAGATTTTTAAACATTTTTCTATGTATCTCCATGTTCAACTTTGAACCCCATCTCCAGGGGCCCCAGTTTTGGTCAAAGGGTCACCATTTTTACAATTCAAAATTTTCACTATGTAAACAAGCTTTTGTTTAAATATTGGCATTTTTGGTGCAGTGGTTCTTGAGATGAAGATTTGTAAAGACACACACTCTATACACCCTGTTTTGGAATTATCTTCCTTTCCTTTTAAAATGGGCTTGCCTTTTTTTTTTAAATTTAGAACCCCCTTCCCATAAGGATGCTTTCTACGAAGTTTAGTTAAATTTGGTAAATTTGGTTTTAGAGAAGAAGTCAAAATGAGAAAAGTTTATAGAAGGACGGACAGACGGACGGATGATGGATGACGGACAACAGTTGATTACAAAAGCTCACTTGAATGTTCGGTTCAGGTGAGATAAAAATCTATTTAAATATATATTTTATTTCATCATCTAGAGTTAACTAATTGGTGATATTTAGAACAGAGTTATTGTTTGTGTTCAATCATTCTACATGTGGTTGAAAATGTTAACATTGGGGTGCTAAATAAAATCATAGCATCTTTGATGCTTTTGGTGTGCAATACTGTGTGTACAGTGCGTTTAAAAAAAAAAGAATGGGTGTATATTTTGTATAAAAAGTTAGTATATTGAGCCATTTTCAAGGAACAATGTGCATAAAATAGTATAGTTTTTCACTATTGATGCTATTACTAAGTCAGGAGCAGGTCGAAAATTAATCCTTAGCAGGATTGCTACTAAGCATGTTAATTGTTGCAAGAGCAGAAAAAAACCTATATTTTCTGTTTTTACATATATTCCTAGTGCTAAATTTATCCATCAATTAATGAAAATGAAGTCTAATATCCATAAATGTCTAGATTTTATATTTGACTACAAGTACCTAGATTCTAGGAAACAGATATTGAATAAAGATGAGGCACGATTTTTACTGTGAAACTGGAATGGTCAAATAAAACAATGCGGTCTCAATTTAAATGATAATAACATTCCGTGGGCTCTCTCTCTCTCTCTCTCTCAATTAAATGAAAATGAAATTCAAAACTTAAAAAATAAATTCTGAATGTTGACATTGCTAGAGGGGAATATATAATTCATCAAATTTTCACGAATTTTTTTTCTTCATGTATATAACTAAGACTAAAAAATTATCTTTATGAAATGAGTAACCAATTAACTCAATTGATGGCCAATAACTGTCAGCATTGAATGCGGCAAGAACAAATATTCAGCACTATCGTAAGTATACAATTGATCTATTAAAATTATTAGACATCTTTTTTTTCGAATTTTCTAATCTCAAGACATTCAAAGAAAATATCAACAATCAGCTCCATTTAAATGAAAAAAAAATATATAAATTCCCTCAATCATATTTCCTGTATTTCTGTGTGAGAAGAAATTGGAGAATGTAACTTGAGTTTAGATTTTAACAAATTTTATTAAGTTGAATAAATATGGAATGGAAACCCTTAAAGATTCAAACTCATTATCTGCAGTTCACAAGCCTGATACTTTAACCACTGAGCTATGATGATATACAAGCAAATAAATTGATACAAATTAACAATCTAACAAAACAATTACAAGTGAAAAGCTGTCAACGTGACAGCAAACCGGGTTTTCTTTTATGTGAACTGTATCCATAATCCATGTCAACCCGTATCCAGTGAAATGGAGTACCCTATATGCAACATTTTGCCAAAAAATGACTAAGTTCAAAAGCTAGTATTTTTTTTCATAAATAATCAGAAACCAAAATCCTAGCAATATGCACAACTCTGATATATGTACAATTAATATGCAAAAGAACAACTTCCTTTCTCTAAAACTGTAGGAGGAGTTATCCATACAATGATATATGCAATATTTTGCCAAAAAATGACTAAGTTCAAAAGCTGGTATTTTTTTGATAAATTATCAGAAATCAAAATCCTAGCATTATGCACACCTCTAATATAAGTACAATTGATCCGCGGAAGAACAACTTCCTATCTTGAAAACTGTAGGAGGAGTTATCCGTACAATGAGGGTACCCTTTATGCAATATTTTGCAAAAAAATGACTAAGTTCAAAAGCTGGTATTTTTTCGATAAACTATCCGAAATCAAAATCCCCTCAATATGCACACCTATGATATATTGATCTGCAAAAGAACTTCCTATCTTGAGAACTGTAGGAGGAGTTATCCGTACAATGAGGGTATTGGCAGCCGCCCGCCCGCCATTTTCACCATTTTAATAACCGGATTTTCCGTTGGAAAACCCAGTTAAAAATGCCATCTTGTGACGAAGTGTCTTAAAAAGTTTAAGTCTTGATATGGTGAGGTACCTTAAAGCCAAAAACAGTTTCCATCTAAATTCAAATTCACAAAACCATGACTGTGTGGATGAAGTGAGTAGCTGTACCTACAGTTACATAGTTTTACCCTGTGATAAACTGCCATCAATGTCACACCATGAAGAATCGGTATAAATAAGTCTTCTGATTATTAAAGATATGAACTAGACAGGAAATATCTATATATATTTACATTTTCCAGTGTCTTTGCCTGTGATAACAGTACGTATCAATTTTGTACTATATAACCCATAATACAAATGATGCCATATTGAGGCGCCAGGGGGGTTTGCAATTTTATATTTAAATATTTAATCGTATGATGGCTCAAAATTATATAAATATAAGTAATAAGGAATCATTCATTGAATATTATAAGGTGATAATTTCGGTCGGGGCGTGATCAAATCTATCATAAAGCCCTTCGGATTTGATCACGCCCGACCAAAATTATCATTCACCTCATAATACTCAAAGAATGATTCCTTATTCCTTATTTAGCCACAAAATTTTAAACCTTACTTAAGGGTGAGATACACCTTCCCTCTAAGAAACAACAACTAACAAGGTTTGATGACCCTTAGCCTTTATATTATTCAAAGTGGAAGTCGGACACAGAGAAATTAACAGACAGACAGGCATCATTGCCATAGTATAATACTTACATTCACTTTCATTCCCCCTATTAAATTGCATTCATTGATTTGAGTGATATTTACGCAAAACAGAGAAGACCCAATCAGGTGTGTAGAAATACATTCAGTCTTCCTTGAGTATTTCTTGAAGAACATCACTGACTCTCCTTGCAACCTCAAACTGGATCACGACCCGATATTAACTTATGCTTATTAATATTTCATTGATGTAATTTTTTTTAGAGCTAAATGAATTCAATTGATTAATTTCGTTGTATACCAAAAGTAAAATAATCAAATTACAAAATGAGAAATAAAATTGTGTTATTAAAATTCTAAATGCTGTGCACTATATTTGTCAGCATAATTCGACTGTTCCAATGGCTCTTCCGCTAATTGCGCATTACTCATCTAATAAGGATGAGATTTTTAAAATAAATCATTTTTGCGGAAAGAGAATAAATGTTAACAAGAGGCCCATGGGCCACATCGCTCACCTGAAAAACCATTAGGTTTGATCAAATCAGCTTAATGGAGTCATAATACAAACTATCTGGACAATGTACAATAATGCATGTAGATCCTGTATAAATGAAATCCATTTTTCCCCCTGGATATTCTTGTTTATAATCATTAGTCCCTTTTCTAACAGGATCATTTTATAGTCATATCACATGTTGAGTATTGCAGTTCTCAAAAAGATCCTTAACAATTGTTTATATGTGATATAAAGCTAAATCAAACTCGGAACCTTCCAGTGAATTTTCCTGGAGCCAAAGCCATAACAATTATAAAGAATCATCTCGTTGATTAGTTTCTGAGAAGATTTTTAAAGATTAACTCTATATATTCCTATTTAAAACTTTACACCCACCCCCCACCCCTTCCCCAATGTGGCCCCACTCTACCCCCAGGGATCATGACTTTCACAACTTTGAATCTACATTACCTGAATATATTTATAATATATATCATATAAAACAATAAAATACCGTAATAAACAATAATGAGATATGATATTGTAATGTATGATATGATATTGCATTGTGTTATACCTTATTGTATTTGATCACATAATACAATATCATAAAATATAATACAATATAGTATTATATTACAATATCATATTACATAATACATCATAACATTGAAACATATTATATTGTATAATATAGTATGATATTGTATTGAATGACACTGAAACATATTTGATACATTATATGATATTATATCATATAATACAATATAATTTGATTCCAACATTGTATCTTATCAAATGATACAATATTATGTGATAAAGCAAAATATTATAAAATACATTATTATATTATACATATTGTATCATATGACACAATAATATATATTACAATATCATATAATACTATTTCATGTGATAAGATAATATATCATATAAACCAATATCATATCATACAATATCGTATGATACAATATTATATAATATTACAATATCATATAATTCTATATTACTGAAACCAATATCATATTATACAATATTGTATGATACAATATTATAGAATATACAATATTGTATCATAGGATACAATATAATATTTTGCAATATCTTATGTAATTGTATCATGTGATAAAATAATAAATTAAAAATACAATATAATATTATACAGTATTGTGTCATAATATACAATACTATACATAACAGTATCATGATACAATATCATATCATAAAATATTCAAAAAATTGATACAATATCATATCGTATTGTATAACTTTTTATGATATAACATATGATATCATATTGTATCATATCAAACAATATTGTTTCATATCATACAATACTATATCATAGGAATCATGTTATATCATTTATCAACAAACACATCTATCTATCGAGCTGGTTTGAGTGAGGTTAGAGATTTCTTTAGCATCCTTGATAATGGAGATCAGGCTCTGCATATAAAGCAACCTCTGCATTTAATTTATAATAAAGTTAAATCAATTATGCAAGCTATCATCTATAAAACATGTGACCTGTTCCAAAAAACTCAACCTCATCCAGCATCCGAAACCTATGGCTCAGATTCAGCATTCAAGCCCATCAGGTGCATTGGTATCATAAGACGCACCATCCATACAAGTTTGGTGAAGTAAGGACCAGTAGTAACTAAGATATAATCATCAGAGGGCACCTGCAACAAAAACTTTAACCAGCTCTAAAAACCTTAACCTCTTCCAGCATCCGAAACCTATTGCTCAGATTCAGCACTCAAGCCTGTCTGGTGCATCAGTATCATAAGACGCATCATCCATACAAGTTTGGTGATGTACGGACCAGCAGTAACTAAGATATTGCTATCAAAGGGCACCTGCAACAAAAACTTTAACCTGGTCCAACAACCTTAACCTCCTCCAGCATCTGAAATTTAGGAGCCAGATTCAGCATCCAAGTCTTTCAAGTCCATAAGTAGGTCCAGATGCATCACCCATGCAAGTTTGGTGAAGATAGGACAAGTAATAGCTTAGATACAGGACCTGCTACAAAAACTTTAACCAGGTCCGGACGCCGACGCCGACGCCGAGGGTATAGAATAAGCTCTCCTTGACTTTGTCTCGGTGAGCTAAAAATGTGTAGCCCTTAATTTTCACAACTTTATATCCCCTTTGCCTAAGAATGATTTGTGCCAAGTTTGGTTGAAATTAGTTCAGTAGTTCTTGGAAAGATGTTGAAAATGTGAAAAGTTTATGGACAGACGGACGACAGACAAAATGTGATCAGAAAAGCTCACTTGAGCTTTCAGCTTAGGTGAGCTAAAAATCGTAAATATAAGCATTGAATCATTATTTTTTGAAAGATGTGGTTTCATAACTGCAAAGATGTGTCAATACAAATTTTCATATGATAACGCGATAAATGATTCAATGGTTAAATATCGCATGTGACAGTCATAGACGAGGACATAACAATTGGGAATAGATATAATTAAATCCTGTTATTAAACTAATATCTCCAACTGCATTGGAACAAAAATCATGAACCTTTCTGCGCGTCCAGCACAATCTCTTAATTTAGCCATATAATTTGAAAAAGCTGTATAGCTTTTTTAAGCTATTCATAATTGCTTGATAAAGCTTTTTATATGCAATTTTTCATGAAAATGTTTATTATAAGAAATTGACAAAAAATCACAATTAACTAAGTACTCATATTTGCACCATAACCATTAAATAAGAGGCCCAGGGGCCACATCGCTCACCTGAGCAACAATTGCCTTAATTCTGATCAAATTAGCATTACGGTATCAAAATATCTTGAAAACTAAGTACAGTAGATCTTGCTAAAAAAAATTGAAAATCTGCCAATTTTTATCCATCTCTCTTTTTTTTGGTAAATACCAAGCCCCTTTTGTTGTTGTACCTGTAAGAAGATTTTTCTCTATTCCTATATACCCCCACCCATTTTGTGGCCTCACTTTTCTCTAGGGAATCATGGTTTCATTAAACTTAAATCTGCATAACCTGTGCTTTCACACTTAGTACTGAGTTTTGGACCGAAAACTTTCCAAGAATATTTTTAAAGATTTTCTCAATATATTCCTATGTAAAAATCAAACCGCCATCACGGCCCCGCCCAACCACTAGGGACTGTGATTTTGCAAACTTAAATTTACACTACCTGAGGATGCCTCTACTCAAGTTAAAGCTTTTCTGGCCAAATAGTCTTCAAAAAGAAGATTTTTAAAAATTTTCTCCATATATTCCTATGTAAAAATCCATCCCCCATTGTGGCCTCACCCTACCCCCTGGACTATTATTTAAACAAACTTGAATCTATACGATCTAGGAATGCTTCCACTCAAATTTGGGCTTTCCTGGCCTAATAGTTTTGAGAAGATTTTCTCTGTATATAAAAATGTATTCCCCATTGTGGCCCCGCCCTAGCCCCAGGGACCATGATTTGAACAAACTTGAATCCACATCATCTGAGGATAGTTACAAGCCAATTTGAGCTTTCTTGGCCTAATAGTTTTTGAGAAAAAGATTTTTAAAGATTTTCTCTATATATTCCTATGTAAAACTTCATCCCCCTATTGTGGCCCCACCCTACCCCAAGGGACTATGATTTGAACAAATATGAATCTACACTACCTGAGGATGCATCCATTTTAATTTGAGCTTTTCTGGCCTGATAGTTTTTGAGAAGAAGATTTTTAAAGATTTTCTCTATATATTCCTATGTAAAACTTGATCCCCCTCTTGTGGCCCCTCTCTACCCCCGGGGACCAATGATTTGAACAAACTTGAATCTACACTATGTGAGCATGCTTCCACTCAAATTTGAGCTTTCCTGGCCTAATAGTTTTTGAGAAGAAGATATTTAAAGATTTTCCATGACTGATCTCCTTTATATGTCATTCACGAAGTAACTGAGTGGTCATGAATCAATTATACTCTGTCCCGAGTTTTTGCTTCCACCACTTTTTGCTTGATATTTCGATAATCATAAATACCTTTGTCTCAAACTACGTTTATCCACTAATATGAAAAATGTCCAGATTATCTGTTTTGAAACGGCCCCTCTTCCGCTTCATGTTTCAATACACATCCCAAAATAAAAAGTTTACGGGGATTTTGCATTGCATCAGCCATTGATAAGCCCAGATGATAACGTTGAAAAATTGCGCGAGGTATCCCGAGTATTTCCGATGTAAACGTTTCCCATTATAAATCTCCCTAAGAAATTTGTTTTCGTTCCTGTGAACTTTTATAAGTGAAAAATGATAATTGTTCAATGAAGATATCTTGGATATATTCCCTTTCATCAATTTCAACCGTATTTCCTTCACAGGTATGTGTATTTTTATTAAAAATCATCAAAAAGTGATGGAAGCAATAACTTGGGACAGACTTTACCCCAACACCTTAAGGTGGAATAACACACCTGGAAAAGTCACTCGAATTAACAGTAAATTATTTGATTATGAAAGATATTACTGTACATATGTCAAATAAGAGAAAAAGTTCCAGTTTGGAGATAAAAAATAAACATCTAAAAATTCAATTCAGTCAGTAACAGCAAAAGCCCCCAATGGATTCGAACTTGGGATGTACGGATCACAAGCCTAACACTTTAACCACCTGGCAATGAAGTAAAGTGTCGAATGTTTACGTTGATAAAATCCTTTTAATATAACGAAATGTCGTTTCGATCAGAGGTCAGCCATTTTGTGACGATGTGTTATTCCACCTTAAGAGCAAAGTCTCTTTAGACAATTTGATAAGCAATTTTTACATGCATTGTTTACAGAACAGTAAAAAGTTATAATTAATTGAAAACTATCACTGCACCAAAGTGCAATTTTTTGGATATGCTGAAAAATACACTTTTCAGAAAAATGTCTGACAAATAGCTAAAATAAAACAAGCTATTCTTAATAGCTTTAATAAAGCTATACAACTTTTTCAAGCTATATACAGCTATGTAGCTAAATCATAAGATTGTGTTGGACCTTTTCAGCTGATATATAGTGTAGGCCTATAAAGTATTTTTTTTTTACAAAAAATTGTATAGAATCTATAAAACAGATAATAAACAAAAATCTTTAACTACAGTTTCACAATTTATTGCAACTTAATACAGCTAGGTTCTGCAACTTCAACCAGACATGAATTTAACGTTAGGCCTAACCATACTTGTGTCTTTGATGCAACTAAAGTACGCCGCTCAAAAGCTTAACATTGAAATCCAGCAATTACTATGTACAGCACATACTTACGGCGAATTCTTGAGCTGGGAACACGTTATAGAAGTTTTGTTAGACTTGTAACAGACAGTAAACACTTGTCTAGTTTTGCTGACTCCGAACTGTGTAGATCTTTCACTTGTGTAAACAAGCTGACGTCACAAATCGTTTTAAGTAAAGCGTACTGAAAATGTTTCGGATTAAGTATCGTCGCCTGTGTGTTAATTGAATTAAAAGAATAGTTTCCTTTTGTAAAAAGAGGGCAAAATAAATACATTACGAAACTGTCAAGATCATAAATTTGTTGGGAGGTGGTGTACATTTATTCACGGCCGGTGCCATCGTCGCAAACCACGGATTTTGTGTCCATTTTTTTGTTTTTGGAAATAGCCGGGCAAACGAAAAACAAAAAAAATACAGTTTCTTTATTAAAACAAATTAAATAATGAAGGAAGACTTCCTAATTTCTGAAATATTATTTTCATATGTATTAATATAATTTTGTCAAGAGTAAGATCTGCAAATTTCATCAAAATCGGCTGTTCAAGCGTTTTTCTAAAAACGTGACAGAAAAAATATAATAATACCAGAGAGAGAGAGAGAGAGAGAGAGAGAGAGAGAGAGAGAGATTGTGGTTGTTTTTTTTAATATGTCCAGGAAATGAATATATATACGACATATGCCAATAAATGCATGTATACATGCATGTATGTTTATTTATATTTGTGAATAAATAGTAAACAGTCCTCATTTAGAATAATTGACACATGGCCTTATTTTTTAGCAGATCGTTTATATCCCGCAATTGCTTAATGTTTTGTGCATGTACAGTCATTGAATTGTCGCCATTTCTTCGATACCGACAAAGCAACCCAGCGAGCCCTAAGTCGGTGGTACTGCAGGGGTACTTCAGCGGCATGTCTTTGATGCCGGCAAAGCGACGAACGTCTAAATTTAGCGAGCTACTCAGAAGAAATTCCCGCCACTGTCACTTTCCCACGAACACACGTAGCTCTATAGTTTTACTGAAAAAAAGCCGCTATTATTTTTATTCATGACAAAAATAAAACGGAAAACATTCAAATCCATCATTTCAAAGATAAAATCATTAATCAAAACCCAAATATGAGAGAAAAAACATTCGGCACTCGGGGACTGAACCCGGGTCGCCTGGGCAGAAATCCACCACTCTAACGACTGAGCTACGCGGACCGTCGCTTCAAAACTTTGGAGCCCAAAATCTCAAAAATGCGTGGATCAATTTTATAACAAATTTCAAATTCAGACGTTTTGAGAGCGTCTCTATCGATTAAAAAAATAAAAAAATTCAAGTTCAAAAAATTAAAAAAATAAGGTTTTTTCATTTCCTTCCGGTGACGACCGGAAGTGACGGAAGACGTTCGGATATGCGAAGGGCATTGCGGCCGTTCACTTACTACCATCTCTGAAAATTTGAAAGTCTTATCTTGAATACTTTTGGAGAAAAATTGTGAACAAGCAAAAACGTAAAATCTTTAATATCTCGGTACCGGAAGTGACGAACAAAAATATCTCGTGTAATTTTCTTACAAATTTTGTCATGAATAAGATCTGAAAGTTTCATTAAAATCGGCTGATGCATTTTTGAGAAAACGTGACAGAAAAAAAAAATAATAATAACTAGACGCGATCTCGTTGCGAGCAACGAGTAGGTCTTCCGTTTGAATTGCAAGAGCAACAACTTAGATCCGATTTTTCAAATTAAAGCTGAACACCGCTCGTAAATAGGCAGTGTCCGCCATATTTCTCTTTCATTACTGCTGTTCCTACAACCCTTATGTAAGGCGAAGACCTCGAAACAGTTTAAAGTAATTTGCTGTAGAGGCTTCACCTGTGTGGGTGTACAACTTGCCTCGTCGTATTACTCAAACGCGATGAAATTATCAAGTTGTACGCACTTTTTTTAAAGCCAAGAGAATACTTACATCAAATAAATTGGTCAATGCATTATTTACAAAATTTACAAAATTTATGAAACACTATAATATTCATCGTTGGTGACCTACATGTGATTCACATCGATTATCTCTATCATCACTTGAGAAAACTTGTGGACTCAAAACCGTGGTTTGCGATGATGTATAATATTTGGCGTTATATTTCCTGACCAGCAACAAGAATAGAAAATGTCAAGCATTATGATCATTTTGATAAACTGTGACAACAATAGCTTCATGATAACTAAAGTACGTGGACATTTTGTTAACTTCCACTTGCAAAGATCCAGACACATACACGTGGTCAAGAATTGTTGCTCCTTCTGTTGTATTGAAAGCAACAAGCTGCCTAAACCCCTCTTTTGTCATGAAGGATTGTATTGGTCCTTTTTTGTGTGCATCCTCATTGAAGTCCCCAACGCAAACAATGTTCCAGTTTTTATTCCTATAATGTTCAATTAACTTTTGAAGGTGCTGTAGAAACGTGCATACAGTGGTAGTGCTCGGGCGATATAAAGTAAGAATTACTGTTTCAATATTTTGTAAATGAACAGCAATACCTTCAATATTCTTCACAGGAAGAGGATTAGCTTTATTATCATGTCCATTGCTTTTGATATACACAGCAACACCGCCACCCTTTCCAACACTTTTGTTTTGCATATCTGTAGACTGATCATCGTATGCATTTCCTCTAGCTTGAGAGTGGAAAGAAAATCCATCTAAGGAAAAGTTGAAGAGATTTTCATTTGGTCTCAACCAAGTCTCTGTCAAACAGATTATATCTGCTTCTTTAAAACGCAAATCGAGCTGCAGATTTAAAAAGTGTGCTTTAAGACTCTGAATGTTGTGAAGTATAATTCTGGTACACAGCGATGACCTCTCAAAGATATTTGAAAACTTCAACTTCGTCATATCAAAAAGGGCATTTTTTACTTCAGCATCAGCGTATACCTTTTTCTCTAATGTTTTGACATCATCGGTTTCGATGAATAATCCGTCTTTGGATCTCACTCTTGTTAGCGCAACATATCCTTGACCTGCAGAAAATGTTCGGTCTAAATTGACAACGACTTTGTCAACAGTCATTCCTTGGACCTTGTGAGCTGTACACGCCCATGATAATCGTAGAGGAAACTGATGTCTGACATATGATTTTGATTTTTTTTCCACCACTTCCTCTTGCACCCTCTCGATTAAAACAACATTTCCCTGTGATGTTTTTCTTCCAGTATGTTTTCCAACATTCTTGTTATCGAATATCACCCCAACTGCAAGAACATGATCTACATTTCCGTCTTTCAAAATGAAATTTGAAATGTTTCCCATGACACCGTTTACAAGTCCGTCCTCTACATTACAATTTCGAGTAAGCATTACCCGTGCATTTACCGCAATCAAAAGGGAACTGGACAGACCGTCCGTTTTTGATCTAGATATAGGCTTTCTTCTCAGTGTTAGTTTCCCTGTTGCTGTGTCTTTTTCGAAATCCCGAGCATCAATCTCAACAAATTCCTTGCAACTTTTACGCAGCATTTTAAGATTGAAATTATTTACTTCGTCGTTCGTAGCATATACATGCAACACGTCCTCTGGTCCCTCTCTAACACATTCATGAAGCATGGACAAGGTGTCAGTTTTAAGAGGTTCCCGCAATTCTCGTGTACGGAGAGAATTAAGAATTTCTGCAAATGGTACATCCTGTTTTTGTCTCATGATTTCTGTTAACTCGACAACTTTGAATAATTCTTGCCAGTGATCAACTGGATATGAAATGTTGCTTTTGTGGAGTCTTTCATCTTTACGTTGTTTCACTGGAGGGAGCTGGTAAAAGTCGCCTACCGCAATGACACTGACTCCTCCAAACGGCTTTTTGCTTTTTTTTATTTGCACAAGTCTTTCGTGGATATAATACAGCAGTCTCTTGTAAACCATAGACACTTCATCAATTACCAGAACACTCAGATCTCGAAGTTGTACTCTTATTTCACTGAGAATCTGTTCTTTTAATGGTTCATAAGGTAGATGCATATACTTTGGCAATGCAAAAAGGTGATGAATTGTATTTCCACCAATGTTGAATGCAGCTGTTCCTGTGAAAGCAGACAACAGAACTGATAAACTATCTGGCGTCGACAAGTTTTTTGCAAGCAAACGTGAGGATTCATAATGAATTGCCTTAATAACATGACTTTTTCCTGTACCTGCACCACCTGTTATAAATATGTGAAAGGGGTCTGGGTTTTGTCCTGTTGATTTTTCTATACACCAGTCTCTTATATAATAAAAGATGTTTCTCTGTGTCTCATTTAGGTTTTGGATTATCTGCAAGGCTTCTTCTCTGGATTGGTTATTTTGTTGGACTTTGAACATGACATCAGCTGAGTTTGCCTCGGTCTCCATCTCCGGTATTTCATCGACATGATCATCCAACACATTCAGTGTACTTCTTTCTTCAATACATTCCTTTCGTATCAATTCAGTTTCTGGACATAAACTTGCCCATGCATCCTGCGGTTCTCCGATAGTCTCAAATGTTTCTTGTGCGTCCGCTATCATTTCTTCATTTTCTGCAAATTTTGCATGATTTGTATCGACCAATATCTTGACTGCTTGTAATGTCTTATCATTTCTCACTTTAACATGGCCATTCTCATAAAATGTCTGATAGAGATCAAAACCTGTTGGTTTTAATTGAGTTGTTGTCTCGTGCGGCAGGAAGAGCTGTAGGAGACACTGATAATATTTTTCAGACATTTTGTCAACACTAAACCGTGGGTATCTAATTACAGCTGGTTTTGTTCTGGTTCTCTTTTGTACAAATCCCTTTGAATTTTGCAATTCAAATACATTTTCATTTGGAGTCTTTGGAACCTGAGACTTTGCAAGAACGCGGTATTCTGAACAGAATTGAGCCAAACACATGTCGTGAAACATTATCTTGTTTGGTCGATTTTCATACCTTTCAACAATATTTGTCATCCATAAATCCTCTTCCTCATTTCCATCGTCATTGGCTTCTTCTCTCTCCTTATGTGTGGCTCGTTTTATCTGAGAAAGTGGTTTGGTTAAACGGGTTGGGTTTTCTCCCACTGGTATAAAAACAACCTTCCTCGAACACTCTTTCATTTTCAAATTACAGACACGATAAACAGCTTCTTGTGCACTCACTTCCCGATGTTTTAAGTAGGCAGACCCAATTTTCTTCAATGTTTGGCGTGCTTCACAGTTCCCTTCCTCGGCCACTATCTTTGTTTGTTTCAGCAACATCCCCATTTCTCTTTCAGATTTTGAGATATAAGAAATGATATAAACAATGCAGCTAAATGGATCTAAAACAAATTGAATGTCCATGTTTGCATCCCAGCACCTTAATAGACATGGGTTGTACTGGTTGGTCCAGAGCTCACACGGTTCTCTTTGCAGAACAATTGCCTTCTTTTTTGTAATAATGTTATATGCTGTTTCATATTGTTCTTGCGTCAATCCCAATGCATTGAAGATTTCGCCCACTGTGCTTGATGAATTGCTGTCTAGTTGCATTTCATCCCAGACACGCATTAGCATATCTTTAGCAACCCTTTTCTCTGTCTCATTTTTTGTTTCTGTTTCAATATTTTGATCTATTTCATCAGTTTCAGGTGAAGTGATGAATGTGCGTACAGAAGGCGGTCTAGGAAAATTAAACCTGCACTCTGAGCCCTTCTTTCTGCATGACTTGGAGTGTTTTTTACTGTGTTGTTGAACAGCCAGCACAATGCTTCTTAGCTCAGCATCTTCCTCCTCCAAAGGAACTGCGCAAGATACATATTTATCGACGAAATTACACACTGCTTCCTCGCCATCTTGATCAATTTTAGGAGAGTTTTCAACCCAATATAAGCAGTGCATGTGAGGCGATCCTCTTTGTTGAAACTCAACTCTCTGAAAAAAGTCTATAACTTTTCCAATTGGTTCCGATGGCGATAAAATGACATCTTTCTGAAACACGTGGAATCTCTGTTCAAACATCCTTGCAACAGTAACTGGATTACTTTTTAGTACTTCGTTTTTTTCAGACCAATCTAACAAATCTGGATCTCTGTGATCATTCTGTTGTTGTAAAATTGTTCTAATAGAATCATTCCATCTATGTTCAGCAGCAGAGAACGAACAAAACCATGTAGGTATTCCCAACTGCCGCAGCATTGCAAAGAGATCTTTTTGGGCTGCAGACCAATATGCCGGTGTTCCACGAATAGGCTGCATAAAGCGTAATGCCTCGTCATTTCTCAACAGCTTTGAAAGGGTCTCCGGATCTTGTAACATGTCTGGTGTAACTAATTTATCACTCCCAATCTTTGTGACAGATTTTCGAATTGAGATTTGAGTTTTCTCTATTACTTGATTCAGTTCTGACAAATACTGGCTGAAAAAAATGTAACTTGTATCTTTAGCAAATCGGTTATCTGCATTCATTAACCGGTTGTTGAAATATCTAGATAACGTTATCCTTTCCGGCCTATCGTCATTCCATGAGAACTTTCCGCTAGGAAAAAGGTATGGAAAGGATTTAGCTTCATTTCCTGGTTCTTGCAACATGCGAACAGGATTCTTACCTTCTCCAGGTGCAATACTGTATATGTCATCAAAGAAATGATCTAAAACTTCCTGTGCAATATCCAGTGGCTGTAAACAGGTGTCAGTAGCTAATTCTTGGTGTTCTACATCATCTAATTGTACTTCATCAGTTACTTCTGTAACTTCTTCACCAAAATCATTTTCTTTCCAATTCTTGTCTATTGTAACACTTGCATACCATTTGTTATTCTGTTTCAAGTAATCTAAGGCAGCAAAAACGTGCTTTGGGTCTACAAACTGATATTCAAAATATCCTTTGTAATTTAATTTCCTTTTCAATTTTACACGCAACAACAAATTTTCATCTTCCTTCAGCGGTAGATTTGCTACCTTTTTCATGTCTGATGGCACACAAACAACCGGTCCATGAACATTCTTCTGACCACCATGAGGAAGCCCCATTACCTTCATAAAAGGTATTTGTAATGCAATTAGGTGTCTTTCGAGGCTATTCAAGTCGGAAAGTTCCTTCGGAATATCTTCCAAAATCAAATTGTTCACGGTCGCCTCTGCTGGAATTTTTCCTTTTAGAATCTTCCTATGACAGGTAAAGCAAATCCACAATGATGATCTTGTACAGTTCGGAAGGCAAAATTCTGAACACTGATGCAAATATTTTGTCTGTATGCAGACTTCGGCTGCTGATGCTCCTTCTGTGTTCTTTTCATAAGATGGGGGATTGCATCTTTGGACTTGATTTTCAAACAAGAGCCGATTACAACAACAACATATGTAATTAATGCCTTCCTTTACTTTACACCTAAACAAGGCTGCTACTTCCTCTTCGTTATCTAGTTTTTGTCTTTTTGCTCTTCTTTGCTGTATTAATGCATCTTTTTTCTTTAATCTGACATTAGAACTTGATGCATACATTTCTTTACTATAGACTTTAGCTCTTGTTCTGAAGCCATCATCTGTTTCATACTTCATTGACCTTTTCCTGTATGATTCATCAGTATTGTATCTCCGAATACTTGCAGAATTTACACGCTTTTTGTGAGCTTCATCACTATTGTAGATCTGCTTACTCCTAATCTTAACATTTTCTCTGTGTTTTTCATCTGATTGGTATTTAATTATACTTCTCTTTTTCATCTCTTCTCTGTGTTTTTCATCTGATTGGTATTTAATTATACTTCGCTTTTTTATCTCTTCTCTATGCTTTGCATTAGTTTGATATTTCACTGTACTTCTTTTCTTCATCTCCTCTTTGTGTACAGGATCTGTTCTGTACTTCTCTTTGCTTCTCAGTTTTACATCTTCTCTATGCGAAGTGTTTCTTCTGTATTTCTCTGTGCTTATCTCTCTCTTAACATCTCGATTTTTGTCATACAACTTCTTACTTCTTTCTCTGCATTTGGTATCAGATCTATATTTTTCCTTGTATCTTTCCTTCACAAATGATTGGTAATACTTGTCTTCTCTATATTTAAGAGCCGCTGCAGCTAATTTTCTGTTTCGTAGTACTGGGTTCTGATTATATTTCTCTCTCTTTATGTTTTTCTGCTTTTCATAAGAGATTAATCTTGATGAAGATTTCCTGATATTCCTCCTTTGCATAAAATGTTCTTCAATTTTCTCATGCATAAGTACTGTTTCATTTCTTTCCAAGTTGACATGCATAGAAATCACAACATTGTAATGGTTTTGATGTAAATGATGCAAATAAATTGCTCCACGTCTTTTGTTCAGACACTTGGTAACCATGTCCCCCGAGAACTTCAGCCATTGACCTCCAGAATATGTAAAAATATCAACTCTCAAAAAGTGTGCCATAGCCAAAATTTCTACCTCAGTTGCCCATGTCCCTTCTTGTCTCATCAACGAAGCAGAAAGATGACTATCAATAGACCCCTCTCCATTACGTAAAAATGTTTTGAATAACTCTTGATTTGTCATCATGTGTCCGCAAACAGCACTTCGAATGGAACTATGAAAATCTTCTGAGTTTGATACACTATAGGAAACTGCTCTGAAGAAACAATTACCATCTCCAATAATTTCTTTTTCTGTTGCAGGTGAAGTTAATTCTTTTTCTACAACTTGAGAGATATGTTCATTTTCAATGCACATTAAAGGAACATTCAGTTGTTCACACAGATTCCTTTTGACATCTTCATTTAGAGGCAAAAACATAAACCGTTCGATTTCATGAGATAAAATCATAAAATCATCATTCTTCAACATTTTATTGTTCCCTTTTGACTCTCTCTCTGCATCAACAGTCCTAACAAGTGATTCAAAATTACTATCTGTGTCTGTCATAACAGCAGTTTTGCAATACACCCCAGTTAAATTACAAATCACGTTCGACGAGTATCCCATTGAAATAGCTAAAGAATGAACATGCATATACACCTGTCCCAGATCAGCTAGAAGAATTCTTGTGCTTTTCCCATTTTCATTCACCATTCCATTAACAGACCTTGAGTGAGAATCAAACAGAAAAAAACCATGTTCAAATTTGCCAATTAAAAAAGAGTTTCCTCCATAACAAACAAAACAACCATCTGTCTCTCCAAGAGATATTTCTAATGCTTCATTCAGTGGCAAGGCATAAAAATCTGCATAATTCAATTCATCACTTGGCAAAATCACACTGGTCAGTGGCTCATCTGCTTTGAAAACATATGACATATCAAAACATTCAAAAAGTTGTGGTAATTCCTCTACCAACAAGTATGTATTATTTATAGATGAACTTCTTTGCAGAAATGTGTACAGTTCATTGCCTGTAATAAGTATCTGGTCCATGTCTTCTGATGTCCAATACACTGTGTTTTTCATTTTGTGATAAGAAATACTTGCCAGACAATTTGCAACACACTGAGTACCAGCATTTTCTCCAAACATTATGTCTCCCTGATGAAAAGTCCCTTGAATTACTTTTTTTGAGACAAAATTAAAGTTTTCATTACTTGGAAAATTAGCCTTAACTATCAAATTTTTTCCACAAGCAAATTCATTGTCATTGAGATTTCCTAGCATGTTATTCCTTTGTGATGCAATAACATTCCTTTGCCTCTTTCTCCCTCTTCCAGCATTTTTATTTACTTCAAGATCATTCTCATTTTCTATTTTGCCATTTATATCCTTCATTGTCCTTGTCTGTTGATTCTCATACAGATTCACATGTATGGCAGTTACACGTTTTTCATTCATATTCTCTGTAACCTCACTCTCTTCATTCTCATTAAGATTCTTTGATATCTCATTATGGCTGTCATACATATTCTCTGATATCTTAATGCACTGGTTTTCTATAATACTTTCTGATATCTCATCATATATATTCTTTGATATCTCATCATATATTTCCTCTGATATATCATTGTTCTGGTTCTCATATATAGTTTCTAGTATCTTGTGTTCTTTCAGAATACGTTTTGTTTTTCGTTCAGTATCCGTTTTGTTTCTCGTTAAGGTTTCCTCATCTTTTAGAATACTGCTGGTCTCTTCCTCCCTGGAGGTATCCAGCTGCGCCTGACCTGCTGGACCTGACACGTGCACGGTGTCCAGTCCAGGTGCCCTCGGTGGAGCACAAACCCACGCTGGGGAGTCAGGGGACGGTGCCTTGTCCTGTTCACGGACAAACAGACGACTTCCTCGAGGAGATGGCAACCTCGAGGCAGGTGAGTGCATTCTCTCGCGAAGAGAGGCCTGCACTCTGGCCAGGGGTTTTTTACTATTAGGAAACCCCATGGAAACCTGCCCCAGAAAATTACTGGGGGGAGCAGAGATTGCTCCATCCACTGGTTCAACAGAAACACTGGACTCTACAACCAGCTCATTGGGAGGAGTGTCTGGATACCGAGACTGCTGTCTCTTCTCCCTCATTCTCATTTTTTGTTTCTCCCTCTGCTTCCTGCCATCAAATGTTTTACGTTTCGGCATCTACAAAATGACAAGAAAAAAACCAAAACAGTGGTGATTAAATTCAAGATTCATTATTCTGAAGGAGTATATGTTCCCTTAAACCCTTAACTTGGACTGAAAGTAATTTTAAGACGACGTAATTTTCTTTCCAAATGTATTGTTACTAGGCTCAAGTTCAACAAGAGTCCCATGGGCTTAATTGGTCACCTGAGTAACAGCAGTGTGGCTTTTGTACATTGATGTGCATTATAATTACAGGGCTGATGAAATCCTTTTTGAAGCTTTATAGTGCAATGGATTTATCCCTTAAGTGTAGTTAGGTTTGGCATGCATCCTCAGCCATTTTAAGATACTAGTATGACCTGAACCGTCTGAACGGGATTCCGTACATTTCCAATAGATGTACAATTGATGTGCAAAATAAAAATCTTGTTGTATTTTTCTAATAAATTACAAAAAAATTCAAAGTACAAGAACTATGCTCATCTCTGATAAAAATAAGAACTTCTTAACTTGAGAACATTTGAGTTTTTATGAATAATTTAAATGTTTTCCTTTGAAAAATTGGAATCCCCCCATCTACCCCCCCCCCCCCCCCCCCCCCATGTGGACCAACCCTACTCCTGAAGAATATAATTTTGACAAATTTTATTCTTCACTATCGGAACTGACTAAAGTTAGAGCTTTTCTAGACAATTTGTGTTTTAGAAGATGATTTTTAAAGATTTTTCCTTACATATTCCTATGTAAAATTTGGACACCCCCCCCCCCCACCCCCATGGATCATGATTTGAACAAACTTGAATCTTCTCTAACTGATGTTGCTTCCATACAAGTTGCAACTTTTCTACATGATCAGTTTCTGAGAAGATTTTTAAAGATTTTTCTCTATATAATCAAATTTGAAAATTCAACCCCCCCCTGTGGCCCCACCCTACCCATAAGAATCATAATTTTATCAAAGTTAAATCTACCTTAACCACGGATGTTTTCACACAAGTTAGAGCTTTTATGGCTGATCAGTTTCTGAGAAGATTTTTAAAGATTTTTCTCTTTACATTCCTATGTAAAAATTTGACCCCAATTGTGGCCCCATCCTACCCCTGGGGATCATGATTTGAACAAACTTGAATCTACACTACCTGAGATGCTTCGTCACAAGTAATAGTTTTTCTGGCCAATCAGTTTCTGAGAAGAAGGTTTTTAGAGATTAACTCTATATGTTCCTATGTAAAATTCAACCCTCCATTGTGGCCCCACTCAACACCTGGGGATCATGATTTGAACAAACATGAATCTACACTACCTAAGGATGCTTCCACACAAGTTTCAGCTTTCCTGGCTGATCAGTTTCAGAGAAGATTTTTAAAGATTTAATCTATATCTTCTTATGTAATAATCCCCCCCCCCCCAATTGTGGCCCCACCCTACCTTCGGGGATCATGATTTGAACAACTTGAATCTACACTACCTGAGGATGCTTTCACACAAGTTGCAGCTTTTCTGGTCAAATGGTTTTTGAGATTTTTGAAAAATACCAACAAATTTTCTATTATTTTTTAGTATCTTCCCTTGAAAGAGGGCGTGGCTCTTCATTTTAATAAACTTGAATCCCCTTACCTAAGGACGCTTTGTGCTAAATTTGATTAAAATTGGCCCAGTGCTTCTGGCGAAAAAGTCAAAAATGTAAAAGTTTACAGACAGACGGACGCTGGACAAAAAGTGATCAATAAAGCTCACTTGAGCTTTCAAAACCCAAGCACTATGAACATTCTGATATATGTACAATCGATCAGCAAAAAAAACTTCATATTTTAAACACAGGTAATCAAAGATTATGAAGCTCACCTCGACGAACGTGATTTATAAGTATGGCAACTCTCGCATCATATTATTATGTCTAGTTAGTGTACATCTCAAGATCAATTTAATATATTAAGTGTGTTTAAGTAGGACTTAAAGTTACTTGGACATAGACCTGTTCAAAAGACTTTTAACCTGTTTACTGATTAAGAAAATTTTGGTCATTGATAGCAAGTCTGGATGTTTTCATCCATACCGTCTTGTATAAAATCTAGTCAAACGTCTATCAAAAAATTATTTGAATGCGAGGATACAACTGATTAACAGCAAACCCCTAAATATAATAAAATTTACTTTTATCAATTTCATTTCCCATTTGAAACAAGATTACCTATGGTATGGTTGTTTGCAAACAAACCAACACCACATCCGTCGATCTGCCGTTTGTGTAATGCTCCACCAAATCAGGTGCAATATCATGTTTACTTATTGCAATAAAATGACAATTTTATCACTTACATTTAATTTGGAGACCGAGTCCAACAAAAATTAAATTTACATAAATTTAATTTTTATCGGGTACGGTCTCCAAATAAAATGTTAGGGAAAACCTAGCTAATATCATATTTGGTGAATTTTTATACCTTATCGTATTTTTACCACCATATCTTGATTAAGCAATGTTAAATGTTATATATTTGCAATGATTTGTCAAAAACCAGGAAGGCACCATTTGGTTTTAGTGTACAATTTAGTTGAATAAATGAAAAAAAAAACCTTTTAATACTTTAAGAAACTTATTTCTTATGTGCATTTATATGGCAGTGCAGAAAAAAAATCTGGATAATTGCCAACTTGACAATTGCTAGAAGACTGGTTAGCTGAACACCTTAATAATAATCGGTCCAAATTACACCACCCTACACTATATTATCATAAGAGCCGTGCCCTAACACTACAACCTCTGATCCAAAGGCCATGAAATTCATTATTTTGAAAGAGGCACTCTTCCTCATCATAACTATGTACTTAGTTCATGGGCTTAATATCCAGGAGCAGAGAAGACTTTAAAAAAATTACTGTTTTTTCACTAGGTAATTAGTAGAACCCTGCCCTAACACAAGAACCCCTGACCCAGGGGCCATAAAATTCATTTTTTTTTAGGAATCATTCTTCTTCATCATAACTATGTGCCATTACTAAGTTCAATGTCTAAATACCAGGAGCAGGAGAGGAGATTTTAAAAGAATTAATGTATTTTCACTATATAATCATTAGAGCCCAACCCTAGAGCAAGAACTCCTGACACGGGGGCTATGAATTTCACAATTTTGGTAGAGAGCTCAATGTTTATAACAATCATGCCAGCAGTTCGACTGCTTGAGATCCAGGCGTAAAGAAGAACATTTTTTAATGATTGCATAAATTTTGATGGTTTTAGTCCCACCCCTCAGGCCCAGGGGTGGGGTGGGGGGGTTTCAGGGGCCATGAATTTCACAAGTTTTACTACCCTTCAGCCATAGATACTATATGCCAAATTTGGTTGAAATTGGTTCAGTGGTTCCAGAGAAGAAGTTAGAAATGTTTTAAAAGTTTGGAACTGACGAACAACATGACAAACAAAAACAGATGGCAATAAGTCACTTGAGTGATTAAGGTGTCCTAAAAAAAAGAACAAAAATTCTAAACTTAGACCATGAGAATTCTACTCCAATTTTAAAAAACACATTTCATACATTATACAATAGAACATTTTCTTTTTCTAAAATTCTTTCCCGTTAACAAACAATGCTGTTTATTAATTAAACAAAATGAAATCCGTACTATTTAGAAATACATGTCCACTTAAAAAAATTTATAAATCACTAAAGTTTTCAAGTTTCATGATTAAATGACAAACAAAAACTCTTCAATTACAAATTCTTCAGTATATGCCCTAAAATTCAAAGATTGTCTGAATCTAATGAAAATACACACTACCATCTTAAACACATGTTTGTACTTTGTATAAAGAACTAACTTATATATACACTTCTATCCTGTATTCAACAAGAGGCCAATGGGTCACATTGCTCACCTGAGTAACATTACCCATAAGTCTAATAAAAGCAGCTACATGTAACTCTAATCAAAGTAGCTTTATAAAGTCAATAAAATATTTAAGCCAGTGCTGTTTCAGTGGTAGTTGTGTCAAAAACTAAAAGTAAATGCTTTAATACATAACATTTATATTTTCTACTGTATTTGTCTGTGATATCATTTGGCCTAAAAAAAAAATAATTGTTTGTTTCCGCTTTCATGCTGAAAAAAATTTTTCAAATATTTTTTTTCCTTTAATATTGCATTATCCATACATGCAAGTTAGATACTGACACTGCTGAATGGTAAAAAATGAGAAATACTTTTAATATCTTTCCTGACTATTAAGCTGGTCTAAAGAAAACACAAAAATGATATAATATATCAGACAAATACTTCCTCTGCCAGTGATGAGAGTATTATTAATACATGTATCTACAACACAAGGAAATATACACCCATTTTGAAACAAAACATTTGAGTTACACTGATTTGAAAAGAGTAATTGCTACAAGCGTTTTTGTGACCAAAATTTTGAGTAATTTTCTTCCAAATTGGATAAAAATGCAAATAAACGATTTTCCATCAAAATTCTTTTACCCGTAATAAAAGTTTTGAGTCGGCGTAAAAAAGTTAGGGTCGGTCGGGAAAATGATAACAAACAACTTTTTTATGCCTTACGAATCAATTTTGAAGCATAAAACATAATCATTTCATAAATGATGAGTGACACAAAATGGGCAGGTCTTATAGCATAATCAAGAAACATATGGCTGCATTGTAATACATAACAGGTGCTACATAAAGAAATAGTGACTTTAATTTATGTTGTTTTAAAGTGTAGAAATTGGAAACAATATAAATACATGTATAAGTAATAAAGACTCTTTATTTGAATATTATGAGGTGATGATTCCGGTCGAAGTGAGGTCAAATCTATCATACAGCCATTCAGGCTTTATTGGATTTGACCACGCCCCAACCAAAATTATCGCCTCATAATACTCGAAGAATGATTCCTTATTCGATAAATAATATTCCAAATGGTAGAATTGCAGTTCTTAATAATTAAAAATATTTTGAATAGGGATGTCAACAAGTAATCAAGTCCTTGACTATCACTAGTAGGTCATTAATCATTGACTAAAATTTACTTGTTATAAAGTGGGAAAAAATCAAAACATATTATTTTAACTCCTCACATGTTCTTTTTGCAGCATTCTTAATTCCTTACAGTCTGTTCCATTGGTGCTCCTTGAGAATTTTTTTTTAAAGTGGTTAATATATCGGATTTTTTCATTTTGTTGAAAATTCCTGAATTATTTATTATTAACAAATACATGTATAAAATGTTCTTGAAAAAAAACCAATGAATTAATTTAGGAAACATATGAAATCTAAATAGAACATCTAACTTATTACTTTCAATTGCTATGAGTATAACCAATTTAATTATCAATTAGCAATCAGACAAAGGCATTGCAGCCATTACGATATTGTGATTATAATTATAAGTGAAATGGAATCATCATATACTATACTCTGTCCCAAGTTTTTGCTTCCACCACCTGTCACTTAATATTTCAATAATCATATAGACCTCTGTGCTCATGCAAACAACATTATCCGCTATTCTAATATGAAAAATGTCCAGATTATCTGTTTTGAAGTGCCCCCTCAACAGCTTCAGCTTTCAATACACAACCCAAAATAGAACATCTTCGCTAGCCAAGGGTTTTCGGTCCACTTTGCTCCCCATAAACCCTTGGCAGATTTCGTTACGAAAACTTGGTGACAAGCTTCATTTTATGATTAGCTGCAGCTGCGAGTAGCTGATCCAATCGCAGTGCTTGAAAATATAAACTTTAAAAGAAAATATGTGTGATCTTTGGTAAAACATTCGGTGCTTTTAACCAGTTGAGACACAAGTTCTCGGGTACAGTGCCTCCCCAACGATGGTCGAACCAGATCACTTTAAAAACCATTATATGTTACTGGGATTGAACATAGTTCTATAAACTTGTCAAGGCTCGCATGCTAGCATGGGAAGTAAACATGGCGAATATAGAATTAAAGATTCCTATCCCGCTAGTATATATACGTTTTTGCTTGTGGTTATTGCTTATAAAGGTTCAATGAGCTGCGTTTTATTTGATTTCTTTGGTACGCAATATTCAAGACAACAATACCTGATTTTATGGCATGAAAACTTTCATATAAATCGGCAACTTTTTCACTCCCGGTACAGGTCCTTACTAAACACTATGAATAAAACATCTCATGCTTTCCCTAGATTATAACCATAATTCATATAAAATAGCATCGTTAATCATGTTCTGATATTCGGTAATCAACATGTTTTCAAGTTGTATTAATGCCATGATGTGTATATAACCCGTTGTTTAATTCGATTAAAATATATCTGAAATTTAGGACCCAGATTCAGCATCCAAGTCTTTCAAGTCCATAAGTCCAGATGCATCATCCATGCAAGTTTGGTGAAGATAGGACAAGTAATAACTTAGATACAGGACCTGCAACAAAAACTTTAACCAGGTCCTGACGCCGACACCGAGGGTATAGCATAAGCTCCCCATGACTTCGTCTCGGTGAGCTAAAAATGATGGAAGCAATAATTTGGGATACTCTATATGAGAGCGAAGCTGTAAATGATCAGAAGGACATTAAGGGGGGAGTTGTCCAGCATTTGATTAACATGCATCACCAGCTTCCTTACCATTTTGAAGGAATATTGTATAAATTTTTTAGAAAAAAATATAGATAATTAACAAAAAAAACCCGTTCTCTACAGTTTCACAATTTATTGCAATTAAAATGCAGCTAAGTTCAACAACCTTCTGCAGCAGAAGTACATCATACTTCTGCCGCTAGCAGCTCAAAAGGGTAGCCCCAAGATGTTTAGGCCCTTCATTGATAAGACGCTTAGGCCCCAAGATGTTTAGGCACCAGCCTACATTTTTCTAACTTAATTATAATTTTCATTTTATTTTTTAAATGAATAATGGTTTAGGCACCAGCATACATTTGTCTAAGTTAATTATAATTTACATTTTATTATTTAAAACTTCATTTACAAGGTGGTTTATAAGGTGGTTAATGTGTATTTTTACTGCATATATATATATACTGTAAACGTCTTTAATTTCATGTGTCTAAAATTTCACGATTTCCTGTATAAGTACCTTTCACAGTGTTTTTAATTTCACTGATAATCGATTTCTTATCCTAGAAAAGTAAATCCTGATTATAAATAATCTGATGAGTGATGAACCTGCATCATGTAATTTTGTTATTTTCTTTTGTAAAACGTAAAATCAAAGCCTTATTTAGGTAAAGTGCTATGAGAATAATAAAACATGTTTGTGTCGAATGTAATAAGCACTGGTGTAAAATGCGCATTTGATATTTTGGGCACGAAAATTATGGGGGAAACGTGTGTGAAATCTGTTAGAAAGAAGTACACCGTTATAATCAATCAATCCTAAAATGAGCTGTTCAAGATGGATGCCGATCGCAAACAACTTCATGGTTGTACAGGGGCTTTTGCCCTAGGGAGATGTCCGAGATAATAAGTGAAAATTAGTACCCGTGTTCACAATGGCTTCGATAGGGCCGCAGAGATAAAGATGAAACGAATATTCCGTTATAAAAATTGTTTAATTACGATATTAATTGTATTAAATTAATGTAATACTCATTCTTGCTATTTTTAACGAATTTTAAATATACTATGATTACGATAAACAAGTAGTTACTTAGGCCGGGCTTAAGCTTATTATCTGTAATGGCGGCCTACACGGAGATGGTGAATGCACAGCTGAATATATTCACGGTGGCTAAATGTTCATGGAAAATTGTCTGACCGTGAACATAGTGAAATTAAAAACACCGTAATGTTTTCCACGTCTACAGTATACTTAACATGATATGCTTAAAATGATTGCTTGTTTATTCAATGATTTTGTTTTTCATTGATAATAAAAGAATATAAATGATCTCGATGTGTTTTTGTTTTGCCTGCCAAAGAAATACCAGAGAATAATGTTACAGTCATTTCACGCATATCTTTTACAATTTAATGCTATGCTATGGTATGCGATTTTAATGATATGCTATGAGATTTGTATGGTATGCTATGAGATTTGTATGCTATGCCATAAGAAATTTAAATGAAGGGCTTAATGATATGGTATGCTATGCTATGCTATGCTATGGTATGCTATGAGATTTGAACAAAAACGCCTCCATACACAGAAGAGTTCCACACATTTCGAAGTAAAATAATAAGAAGATAAAGTGTACCACAAATCTATCATGTAAACATTTATTTTTTCAATAAAAACATTTAAAACCGAGTAAAAATAATATTGTATGCTATGCTATGGTATGATATGACAAATGCGATTCTAAGAGATTGTATGCTATGGTATGAAATTCCAATGCTATGATATGAGATTTCAATGTTATGCTATGAGATTTTAATGCTATGCTATGCTATGGTGTATGTTGTAAAAGATATGCTTGAACTGACTGTAATAATCTATTTATTAAAATATACATCTACATACCCAAATACAAGTTTTTGAATTGCGAACTGCGTTCTAGAACGCAGTTCACTAATCGATTGCGAAAAGGTCAAAATTTCAAAAAGTAGAGAAGACTTCTTCACCAAATTTTCATGATGGCAGTGGTATACCACCAGTAGATGCCCCTGAAAATTTCGAGCCCCAAATATGAATTCTAACTTTTGAATTGCGGACTGCGTTCTAGATAGAACGCAGTTCACTATTCAATTGCATATTAGCCCGATTCTTAAAAACTAGAGAGAGCTGCATCACCATATTTTCACAGTGGTAGTGAAATACCACTAGTAGATGCCCCTGAAAATTTCGGGCCCCAAATATGAATTCTAAATTTTGAATTGCGAACTGCGTTCTAGAACGTAGTTCACTATTCAATTGCGAACTGCGTTCTAAAAACCGATCGCCATTGTATGTTTACTACAAATCAAAGTAAATTGCATTTATTGGCTCAAAAGTGCTTAAAAGCCATGTTCTTTTAACTATCAGTTATTATTATAAACAACATGTGCCTAAACATCTTGGGGCCTAAACATCTTACCTGGGGCTAACCGTCTTGGGGCCTAAACATGTTGGGGCCTAAACGTCTGCAATTCCTCAAAAGCATTGAAACAGCTATTTTCGATGTGCAACACATATTCATGATACTTACAGTGATTTCTTGAGCTGGGAAAACGTTCTAAAAATTTCGTAATTCTTAGAACAGTTAGGTAAACAGTTGCGTAGATGAAAGTTTGCAGAACTCTGAACAGCGTAGGTTACTTCCACTATGTAAACAAGCTGACGTCATACATCATTTATAGTAAAGCGTACTAAAGATGATTCGGATTGCGCAAATATGAAATTATAAGTGAGGCGTGTAAAATGTCTATACACGGACAGATAAGATTTTGAATATCAAAATATCAACAAACTTACAATTTTAAAAAAAATAAATATATTTAAAACAACAGATATATTACATATCATCATTTAAATTATGTTTAATATATATATATATACTTTGAATATGTTGATTCATATTGGGTATATATGTATGTACTTATCAGAACCTCCAAATAGTGTCATTTTTAGAACTCTTATAATGTTGGTCTGGGATCCATATTTTCGCCATAATCTCAATGAGATTCTTATGGTTTGTTAAATATATTAAAAACTGAATATAGTTAGAAATTGTGCATGGTTTTGCAAATTTGCATTAAAATATATTTTAATAGATGTAATAAAAAAATAGATTAAAAATATTATTGTATTTTACGACTAAACCAAGTGCGCGTTTGCGCTATCTTATCCCCTCTCCTATCTTCTTTAAAATCCTTTTGTAAAAAGACGGCAAAATAAAAACATTAAGAAACTCGGCATATTGTAGATCGGTTGGGAGGGGTTATATATTTGTTTAGTACACATGCAGGCTTTCAAAAGCGGATTCTACACATATGCTTCGATTACCAGACGCATCCCCTCCATTTGTTTACCTTTGCCGGACTCATGCCTGCACTGGCAAGTGGGGGCTTCAAGGCAGACCCCGACTTGTTACTACCTCCCTTGTGAACTTTCCGCATTTGCAACATATATAACCCGGTGCACGTACATCCTATAATCATCGGGCAAATATAACGAAGAAACTGCAGGGGTTTTTTGAAGAATAAAAAAAAGAACTCATTTTTTTAATTTTCATAAGTATCTATTATCTACATCTGAAATTGTAATTACCGAAGATTCTGGAGGCTTCGCCTCCTGCACGATCCCCAACAAGGTGAGAATAAGACAGGTTGATCAAGCAAGGTGTGAATATCGTCTTAATGTGTTGAAGTCTGGCTTGTTATTTCATCAGAGTCCACGCAGTAATTAACAGAAATAAACACGCCTAACTGTATTAATCTTTTAAAACGCTAGTATATATAATTTTTTTTTTAGAAATAAAAATATACCGTTCAAATCGGTCTAAAACGTTGCATAATATTTCGACTTTTTGTTTTTACGCACTAATGCTAAATCAAAGGATAGTTGATATTCTTTTTATCTATATCAATATAACTGAGAAAAAAAAACCCAGTTATATGAGTTGAATTATTTTCTTACAAAGTATCAGTGAACATGCATTTAAATTATTTGTGGTTTAAAAGGTAGAAGAACACGAAGCGTTGTGTATTAGAGAGAGAGAGAGAGAGAGAGAGAGAGAGAGAGAGAGAGAGAGAGAGAGAGAGAGAGAGAGAGAGAGAGAGAGAGAGAGAGAGAGAGAGAGAGAGAGAGAGAGAGATTTAGTGTTCAGGAATTCAATATAAACGCAACATTTGTCAATAAACGCATGTATACATGTATACATATCTAATTGTTTGAATAAATACAAAACAGCCCTTCTTTTAAAGCCATGTTAAATACTAAAAACGTTGGTGTATTGCTAAATGTTGTGTGTATACAATCATTGAGATGGTGGTATTTCTTTGATGCCGGCAAAGTGATACAGTGAACTCTAATGCGGTCGAATTGCAGGGGTGCTTCGACGGCATGTCTTTGATGCCGGCAACGCGACAAGCGTCCGAATTTAGCGAGCTGCTGACAGAAGAGAGCTTTATATTTGTACTGAAAAAAAGCCGCTATTATTTTTATTTATGACAAAAAGAAAACGGAAAACATTCAAATCCATCATTATAAAGATAAAATCGTTAAACAAAACACAAATAAGCAAGAAAAAATAATCGGCACTCGGGGACTGAACCCGGGTCGCCTGGGCACAAGTCAACCACTCTAACGACTGAGCTACGCAGACTCTCGCTTCAGAATTTTGGAGCCCAAAATCTCGGGAATGCGTGGATCGATTTTAAAACAGATTTCATATTCAGAAGTTTTGAGACCGTCTCTATCGAATAGTAACATAAAAAAAATTCAAGTCCAAAAAATTGAAAAATTAAGGTTTTTCATATCCTTCCGTTGACGACCGGAAGTGACGGCGGACGTTCGGATATGCGAAGGGCACTGCGGCCGTTCACTCTCTACCATCTCTGAAAATTTGAAGGTTCTATCTTAAATACTTTTTGAGAAAAATCGTGAACAAGCAAAAACGTAAAATCTTTAATATTTCGGTACCGGAAGTGAGGACCAAAAAAAGCTCGTGTAATTTTCTTACAAATTTTGTCATGAATAAGATCTGAAAGTTTCATGAAAATCGGCTGAAGCATTTTTGAGAAAACGTGGGAGAAAAAAAAAAGAATAATAACTAGACACGATCTCGTTGCGAGCAACGAGGAGGTCTTCCGTCCGATTTTTAGAAGAGGAAATGACCTTGCCTTTTATCTTCATCAACGAAACATATCAAGAAATGCAGATGTGATCTAAAAGAGCGATGGATGAAGGATTATACACCCCGTTGGATTCCTAATTTGAAGTACCAGCCCCATTTTATATCATATGAAAAACAACGTGTAAGATGTCTGACTATTTAGGTTTGGTAACAGTGCGAGGTCATTTGAAATATTTATGCGTGTTTGTGTCTGCACCCCTGCGAATGTGTTCGGAATGTTTTCTTTATCGTTGCTAAGTAAGTAATAAATCCAGAGGTGCTCGAATGAAACTTCACGAGACTTCACCGATATTTGTTCACTTCCTGTGAAATTTCGAGCGGAAGTATAAGTGTTCGGATAATATTCTCAAAATACGTAAGTACTGGTCGTTTTTCATATCACATCCTACTATGATTTATGTTAATACAGGAAAAGCTTTCAAGATGTATGTCTTATTTTACCATCTAGCAGTTATTTATATTAAACGATAATATTCAGAACAGAGTTATCGTTCGTGTTCAAACACGTGTAGAGTGGTTGAAAATATAACCATTGGGTTGCTTAATAAAATCATAGCCATGTTTGATGCTTGTGGTGTGCAATACCATGTTTTAAAAAAAAATAGTGGGTGTCTGTTTTGCATTAAAACTTAGTATATCGAGCCATTTTCAAGGAACATTCTGCATAAAATGGTATAGTCTGTTTCACTATTGATGTTATTACTAGGTCAGGCGCGGATCAAAAATTAATCCTCAGGAGGGATCTCTTTTAAACATGTTAGTTGTTGCAACAGCAAACAAAAACTAATTTTTGTATAGTCACATTTATTTCTAGAACACATTTTATTCACCAATTAATGAAGATAAAGTTTAAAATCAATAAACCTCTAGATTTTATATTTGACTACCTATATTAAGAACCTAGATACATGTACTGTGAAATAGACTTTATACACGAGGTACGATTTTTACTGCGAAACTGAAAGGGTAAAATAAAACCACGTGGTCTAAAATTTGAATGACAATAACATTCGCAGGGATGTCTGGAGGGGGGGGGGTGAAAAAACCTGAGCTTGATTTTCGTCGTAAATAAATCGAAAATAGAATTTTGAGGTGTGGATCTCGGATTCGGTCATTCCATGTAGTACAGTAATCTATAATTGAACTAGGTTGAAAATAAAGGTTCAAGATGAAAGATCCAGTAAAATCAGGCCAGAAAAACTAAATGATTTTCTGAATAGGAAGGGGGGGGGGTCGGTGCGTGTACTGTGTAAATTTAATTTTCCGGTATAGGCAATAAGCGCCGTTTAATCTCAGGAATTTCGACTTGATTGTTCAATCCGCTGCATATTTGGCAGACAATAAGAATGGTGTCCGAGGTTCATTTTCACGAATTTTCATTAGGATTGAGTGAAGGGCTTGGGAGTTATGATTTTTTTTACAGTACATGTCAATCACGACAATTGAAACTCAAATGCCAAAAACTTCATAACTCTGTTAATAATGAACGAATAGGTCTGGTAATTAGTACAGTAATCTAGAATGGTAATTAGTTGAAGTTAAAGGCCCAAGATCAAAGATCAAGGAAAATTGGGCCAGAAAAACTAAATGATTTTATGAATGGGGGGGGGGGTCGGTCGGTGACTTCTATATTAAACGTAGACTATTGAATTCTAAATATCACAAATTACACAATTTCTAAACAATATACATATGTTAGAACAATGTATAAGCGTTGTTTGAAAGATGTAACTATTGATTTTTTAACATCTGTTTATCTTAGGCTCAAACACTCGTAAACGGCTGGTCAGTTTTCAAACCATGTCGCAGTCACCCGTTCGTTTGTATAGTTACGTGTATAAACTTTGGAGGTTTTTCTTAATCCCAGACAGGCAACAGATTTGTATCAGTATATAGACATGCACAAAAAAAGGAAAACGTCCACCATCTTTAATTTTAGCGTTGACTTCCAATCAGTATGAAGACAATCATTAAGCAATAAATTTCAAATTATTTGAATCCATAGACATTATCCCGTAACTTGAAATAAATACATGTATACTTTTTGGACGCCAATGTACATTTAGCCTCTGTCCAATTTACTGCATGTTACCTGTACAAGTACTTTAGAGAGAGAGAGAGAGAGAGAGAGAGAGAGAGAGAGAGAGAGAGAGAGAGAGAGAGAGAGATTTTCTAGTTTTTTATAGTGTTTAGGGAATCAGTATATCAGCAACGAATGTCAATAAACGCATGCATACATGCAAGCGTGTATCAATATGTGAACAAATACTAATCAGTCCTCCTTTTAAGGTCATGTAGAATAACGTTGGTGCATTGCTAAATGTTGTGTGCATACAGTCATTGAGATGGCGGCATTTCTTTGATGCCGGCAAAGCGACCCAGTGAACTCTAATGCGGTCGTACTGCAGGGGCGCTTCGGCGGCATGTCTTTGATGGCGGTGATGCGAACTGCTGACAAAAACGAGCTCTATATTTGTACTAAAAAAGCTGTTATTATTTTTATTTATGATAAAAATAAAACGGAAAACAATAAAAACCATCATTTTAAAGGTAAAATCGTTAAACAAAAGAAAATTAGGGAAGAACAAATATTCGGCACTCGGGGATGGAACCCGGGTCGCCTGGGCACAAGTCCAACACTCTATCGACTGAGCTACGCGGACTCTCGCTTCAGAACTTTTGAACTCAAAATCTCGGGAATGCCTGGATCGATTTTAACACGAATTTCATATTCTGAAGTGTTTTAAGCGTCTCTATCGAATAAAAACATAAATAAAATTCAAATCTAAAAATTTGAAAAATTAAGGTTTTTCATTTCCTTCCGGTGACGACCGGAAGTGACGGCGGACGTTCGGATATGCGAAGGGCACTGCGGCCGTTCACTCTCTACCTTCTCTGAAAATTTGAAGTTTCTATCGTAAATACTTTTTGAGAAAAATCGTGAACAAGCAAAAACGTAAAATCTTTAATATCTCGGTACCGGAAGTGACGATCAAAAAAAGCCCGTGTACTTTTCTTACAAATTTTGTCATGAATAAGATCTGAAAATTTCATGAAAATTGGCTGAAGCATTTTTGAGAAAACGTGACAGAAAAAAAAAAACAATAAAAATAATAGTGAAAAAGAAACAAAGCAATAACAATAAGGTCTTCCGTTGGAAACGGAAGACCTTAATAATAATAGAGGAAAAGAATCAAAGCAATAACAATAAGGTCTTCCGTTGGAAACGGAAGACCTTAATAACTAGACACGATCTCGTTGCGAGCAACGAGGAGGTCTTCCGTCCGCTGAAGACGGAAGACCCTAATAATAAAAGACTGTTTTTGTCTAAATCTTAATTAAAGAGTGTTTTTCAACTTGTACTACAGTCAAACACCCTTTTATGTTGAATATTTTAGTTAGAAAATTAGACAAAAAGGAGAGAAAGAAATAGAGAGAAAGAACAAATCTTGGCTCTGGCGAGATTAGAACACACAGCCTTTGCAGGTGTCTCAAAACATTGCTGACGCGAAATAATTCCCATTTTAGTTAGAAAATTAGACAAAAAGGAGAGAAAGAAATAGAGAGAAAGAACAAATCTTGGCTCTGGCGAGATTAGAACACACAGCCTTTGCAGGTGTCTCAAAACATTGCTGACGCGAAATAATTCCCGAATTTGTCTTTGAATTTTGGGAGTTTCCGCCCGGGAGAGGAGTTGAGTTTTTGTATGAGATGAAAAAAAACGTGTAAGATGTCTGACTATTCAGGTTTGGTATCAGTGCGAGGTCATTTGAAATATTGATGCGTGTTTGTGTCTGGAGGGGGGGGGGGTGAAAAGACCCGAGCTTGATTTTTCGTCTTAAATAAATCGAAAATAGAATTTTTAGGTGTGGATCTCGGATTCGGTTAACAACAATTAGGGGAAGTCCTAAAACAATGACTGATGCATTTTACCCATGTATTTCAGTGTTGAGAACGTTTTTCGTGTCGTTTACTATTATGCTTGACTGTTTTATTTCAGCAGGATTGATAACATCTTTATAAATGTAGAAATAACGAAATCAGTAACACGTAAATTTATTCGGTAAAAATTTGATGACAGTAATTTCCACAGTTCTAACATTCATAAGTAGTTCACACGCTATCGTAGGTACAGATTAAACGGAAAACAAGAAATATACATGCAACAGAAATATTACGCGGCAGCTTACATGTACTGTGTAAATTTTAAGTCCCCGTACAGGCTATACTCGCCGTTTGATCTCAGGAATTTCTTCTTAATTGTTCAATCTGCTGCATATTTGGCAGACAATAAGACTGGGGTCCGAGGTACATTTACACAAAATTTCATTCGGATTGAGTAAGGGGCTCGGGAGTTAGAATTTTTTCTACAGTACATGTCAAGCACGCCAATCGAAACTCGAATTATTTGAATCCATAGACATTATCCCATAACTTGATATAAAATATGTATAGTTTTTGGACGCCAATGTACATTTAGCTTCTTTCCAATTTACTCCACGTTACCTGTACTAGTTCTTATTCAAATGCTAAAACATTTGTACTTGAGAGAGAGAAAGAGAGAGAGAGAGAGAGAGAGAGAGAGAGAGAGAGAGAGAGAGAGATTACATAGCGTTTTATAATGTTCAGGAAATCAATATATAAGCAACCTTTGTCAATAAACGCATGTATACATGCATGTGTGTATTTATATATGGGATTAAATACTAAGCAGTCCTCCTTTTTAAGCCGAGTAGAATAACTTGGGTGCATTGCTAAATGTTGTGTGCATACAGTCATTGAGTTGGCGGCATTTCTTTGATGCCGGCAAAGCGACCAAGCGAACTCTAATGCGGGCGAACTGCACTTCGGCGGCATGTCTTTGATGTCGGCGATGCGACGAGCGTTGTAATATAGAGAGCTGCTGACAGAAAAGAGCTCTATATTTGTACTAAAAAAAGCCGCTATCTTTTTTTATTTATGACAAAAATAAAACGGAAAATATTCAAATCCATCATTTTAAAGATAAACCCATTCATCAAAACACAAATGAGAGAGAATAAAGATTCGGCACTCAGGGACTGAACCCGGGTCGCCTGGGCACAAGTCCACCCCTCTAACGACTGAGCTACGCGGACCCTCGCTTCAGAACTTTGGAGTCCAAAATCTCAAGAATGCGTGGATTGATTTTAATACGAATTTCATATTCTGAAGTTTTGAGAGCGTCTCTATCGAATGAAAAACTAAAAAAAATTCAAATCCAAAAAATTAAAAAATTAAGGTTTTTCATTTCCTTCCGGTGACGACCGGAAGTGACGGCGGACGTTCGGATATGCGAAGGGCACTGCGGCCGTTCACTCTCTACCTTCTCTGAAAATTTGAAAGTCCTCTCTTGAATACTTTTTGAGAAAAATTGTGAACAAGCAAAAACATAAAATCTTTAATATCTCGGGACCGGAAGTGACGACCAAAAAAATCTCGTGTAATTTTCTTACAAATTTTGTCATGAATAAGATCTGAAAGTTTCACGAAAATCGGCTGAAGCGTTTTTGAGAAAACGTGACAGAAAAAAAAAATAATAATAATAACTAGACACGATCTCGTTGCGAGCAACGAGGAGGTCTTCCGTCCGATTTTTAGAAGAGGAAATGACCTTGCGTTTTATCTTTCTCAACGAAACATATCAGGAAATGCAGATGTGATTTAAAAGAGGGATGGATGAAGGATTATACACCCCGTTGGATTCCCAATTTAAAGGACCAGCCCCATATTTTATTTCATATTAAATAAGAGGTCTTTTGGCCTAATAACAGGTTTAATGACCTGTTATAAAAAGATATCGAAGAAAAAAAATAGGGTCTGCCTTTGCGAACGGAAGACCCTAATAACAATAAGAATAGAAGGGTCTTTCGCTGAAGACGGAAGACCCTAATGATAATAAACTGTTTTTTAAATCTTAATTGAAGAGTGTTTTTCAACTTGTACTACAGTCCAACAACCCTTTTATGTTGAATATTTTAGTTAGAAAATTAAATAAAAAGGAGAGAAAGAAATAGAGAGAAAGAACAAATCTTGGCTCCGGCGTGATTAGAACACGTGTCTCAATTTAAACATGGCTGACGCGAAATAATTCCCGAATTTGTCTTTGAATTTGGGGCGTTTCCGCCCGGGAGAGGAGCTGAGTTTTTGTATGAGATGAATAACAACGTGTAAGATGTCTGACTATTCAGGTTTGGTAACAGTGCGAGGTCATTTGAAATAGTGATGCTTGTTTGTGTCTAGAGGGGGGTGAAAAGACCCGAGCTTGATTTTCGTCGTAAATAAATCGGAAATAGAATTTTGGGGTGTGAATCTCGGATTCGGTTAACAACAATTAAGGCAAATCCTAAAACAATGACTGATGCATTTTACCCATGTATTTCAGTATTGAGAATTGTTTTTTTGTATCGTTTACTATTATGTTTGACTGTTTTATTTCAACAGGATTGATAAAATCTTTATAAATGTAGAAATAACGAAATCAGTAACACGTAAATTTATTCGGTAAAAATTTGATAACAGTAATTTCCACAGTTCTAACATTCATAGGTAGTTCACACGCTATCGTAGATACAGACAAAATGGAAAACAAGAAATATACATGCAACAGAAATATTACGCGGCTGCTTACACCCCATGTACTCTGTAAATTTAAAGTCCCCGTACAAGCTATACTCGCCGTTTGGTCTCAGGAATTTCTTCTAAATTGTTCAATCCGCTGCATATTTCACAGACAATCAGAATGGGGTCCGAGATACATTTACACAAAATTTCATTAGGATTGAGTAAGGGGCTCGGGAGTTAGAATTTCTTTCTACAGTACATGTCAAGCACGCCAATCGAAACTCAAATGCCAAAAAATCATAACTCTCTTAAAAATGAACGAATATGTCTGGTCATTAGAACAGTAATCTAGAATTAAACTAGGTTGAAAATAAAGGTTCAAGATGAAAGATCCAGTAAAATCAGGCCAGTAATACTAAATGATTTTGTGAATAGGTAGGGGGGGAGGGTCGGTGCGTGTACTGTGTAAATTTAATTTCCACGTAAAGGCAATAAGCGTCGTTTAATCTCAGGAATTTTGTCTTAATTCTTCAATCCGCTGCATATTTAACAAACGATAAGAATGTGGTCCGAGGTTTGAAAGATGTAACTATTGTTTTTTTTTTTTTTTTTTTTACATCTGTTTATTCTTAGGCTCAAACACTCATAAACGGGTGGTCAATTTTCAAACCTTGTCGCAGTCACCCGTTCGTTTGTATAGTTACGTGTATAAACTTCGGAGGTCTTTCTTAATCCCAGACAGGCAACAGATTTGTATCAGTATATAGACATGCACAAAAAAGAAAAGAAAAAGTACACCATCTGTAATAAAAATGACTTTTTAGCGTTGACTTCCAATCAGTAAGAAGATAATCATTAAACAATGAATTTCATTATCCCGTAACTTAAAATAAATACATGTATAATTTTTGTACGCAATGTACATTTAGCCTCTATACAATTTACTGTATTACTTGTATTAGTTCTTATTCAAATGCTAAAACAGTTGTACTTTAGAGAGAGAGAGAGAGAGAGAGAGAGAGAGAGAGAGAGAGAGAGAGAGAGAGAGAGAGAGAGTGATATTTCATAGTGTTTTATAGTGTTCAGGAAATCAATATATAAGCAACCTATGTCAATAAACGCTTGTATTCATGCATGCGTTTATCTATATAATTATGTAAATAAATACTAATCAGTCCTCATTTTAAAGTCATGTAGAATAACGTTTGTGCATTGCTAAGTAAATGTTGTGTGCATACAGGCAAGGAGATGGCGGCATTTCTTTGATGCCGGCAAAGCGACCCAGTGAACTCTAATGCAGTCGTACTGCAAGGGAGCTTCGGCGGCATGTCTTTGATGCTGGCGATGCGACGAGCGTCTGAATTAAGCCAACTGCTGACAGAAACGAGCTCTATATTTGTACTAAAAAAGCTGTTATTATCTTTATTTATTATAAAAATAAAACTGAAAACAATAAAAACCATCATTTTAAAGATAAAATCATTAAACAAAACAAAATTAGGGAAGTAATATAATCGGCACTTGGGGACGGAACCCGGGTCGCCTGGGCACAAGTCCAACACTCTAACGACTGAGCTACGCGGACCCTCGCTTCAGAACGTTTGAGCTCAAAATCTCGGGAATGCATGGATCGATTTAAAAACGAATTTCATATTCTGAAGTGTTTTAAGTGTCTCTATCGAATAAAAACATAAAAAAGAATCAAGTTTAAAAAATTGAAAAATTAAGGTTTTTCATTTCCTTCCGGTGACGACCGAAAGTGACGGAGGACGTTCGGATATGCGAAGGGCACTGCGGCCGTTCACTCTCTACCATCTCTGAAAATTTGAAGGTTCTATCGTAAATACTTTTTGAGAAAAATCGTGAACAAGCAAAAACGTAAATTCTTTAATATCTCGGTACCGGAAGTGAGGACCAAAAAAAGCTCGTGTAATTTTCTTACAAATTTTGTCTTAAATAAGACCTGAAAATTTCATGAAAATCGGCTGAAGCATTTTTGAGAAAACGTGGGAGAAAAAAAAAAGAATAATAATAATAATAGAGGAAAAGAATCAAAGCAATAACAATAAGGTCTTCCGTTGGAAACGGAAGACCTTAACTAGACACGATCTCGTTGCGAGCAACGAGGAGGTCTTCCGTCCGATTTTTAGAAGAGGAAATGACCTTGACTTTTATCTTCATCAACGAAACATATCAGGAAATGTAGATGTGATCTTAAAGAGCGATGGATGAAGGATTATAAACCCCGTGGGATTCCTAATTTGAAGGACCAGCCCCATATATTTCATATTAAATAAGAGGTCTTTTGACCTAATAACACGTCTAATAACCTATAATAAAAAGAAACCGAAGAAAAAAAAAGAGGGTCTTCCTTTGTAAACGGAAGACCCTAATAACAATAAGAATAGAAGGGTCTTCCGCTGAAGACGGAAGACCCTAATAATAAAAGACTGTTTTTGTCTGAATCTTAATTGAAGAGTGTTTTTCAACTTGAACTTTAGTCCAACAACCCTTTTATGTTGAATATTTTAGTTAGAAATTAAACAAGAGGCCCATGGGCCACATCGCTCACCTGAGGAACAATAGGTATGATAAAGTCAGCTTAATGGAGTCATAATAAAAACAATCTGGACAATGTACAATAATACATGTAGATCCTGTATAAATAAAATCCATTTTTCCCCCTTGGAACTGGGATAGCCCCGATTGCTGCCAATATTTACAAGAGCAGACTTTAATTACCGCTCCTGCACATGTATAGGGACTCAACGTTACGCAGGCAGGGATGTCCGCACACCTACGCAACTCAACATGTACCAACGTTAACGCAAGCAGGAATGACCACACACTTGCGCGAACAGCTCTACATAACACAAACAAGTATGACCGCACACTTGTATTAATGCGATACAGGGCAGGAAAAAGCGCACACTCTGTGTCATAGGTTAGAAAACACGAAGATTAGATAGAGCAGGGATGTCCACACACTCAATCTATCTGTAACTGTTCAAGTTTAACCACAAACAGTTGAACATTATAATGCAAGAGACACTGTCCCTATATATGTGCCGGCCTAAAATAATTCATAGTATCTAAAAATTGGAAATCAAAAATAAACTAAATAATCCGGCCTAACCCAAAACTACTTATGCAGAACAACTTATATACATTGAATATTTATTATTGTATAAAAATAATCATCACAATAATTGGTTAACAGTGGATGCATTAATTAAAATAATCAAGAATCAATAAATCAAGGGCAATAACTCAATACAGTAATACAAAAAGATTTTAATGAAAAAATAGCTGCCTGCCTCAATTTTATAGTCATATCACATGTTGAGTATTGCAGTCTTCAAAAAGATCCTTTTCAATTGTTTATATATGGGATATTTAGCTGCATCAAACTCTGAACCTTCTTGTGAGGCCGAAGAATTGTCCTGGAGCCAAAGTCTTAACAATTATAAAGAATCATCTTGCTGATCCGTTTCTAAGAAGAAGATTTTTAAAGATTTGCTCTATATATTCCTATGTAAAACTTTAACACCCCCCCCCCCAATGTGGCCTCACCCTACCCCCAGGGATCATGATTTTCACAACTTTGAATCTACACTACCTGAGGATAATTCCACACAAGTTTCAGCTTTCCTGGCTGTTTAGTTTCTGAGAAGAAGATTTTTAAAGATTTACTCTATATATTCCTATGTAAAACTTCAACCCCCATTGTGGCCCCACCCTACCCCCAGGGACCATGATTCACAACTTTGAATCTACACTGCCTGAGGATGCTTCCACAAAATTTCAGCTTTCCTGGCTGAATAGTTTCTGAGAAGAAGATTTTTGAAGATTTACTCTATATATTTCTATGTAAAATTTTAACACCCCCCCCCCCAATGTGGCCTCACCCAACCCCCAGGGATCATGATTCACAACTTTGAATCTACACTACATGTGGATGCTTCCACACAAGTTTCAGCTTTCCTGGCTGATTAGTTTTTGAGAAGATGATTTTTAAAGATTTACTCTATATTTTCCTATGTAAAACTTCAACCCCCCATTGTGGCCCCACCCTACCCCCAGGGGTCATGATTTTCACAACTTTGAATCTACACTACCTGCGGATGCTTCAACACAAGTTTCAGCTTTCCTGGCTGTTTGGTTTCAGAGAAAGAAGATTTTTAAAGATTTACTCTATATATTCCTATGTAAAACTTCAACCTCCATTGTGGCCCCACCCTTCCCCCGGGGGTCATGATTTTCACAACTTTGAATCTACACTACCTGAGGATGCTTCCACACAAGTTTCAGCGTTCCTGGCTGTTTAGTTTCTGAGAAGAAGATTTTTAAAGATTTACTCTATATATTCCTATGTAAAACTTCGACCCCCCATTGTGGCCCCATCCTACACCCAGGGGTCATGAATTTCACAACTTTGAATCTACACTACCTGAGGATGCTTCCACACAAGTTTCAGCTTTCCTGGCTGTTTAGTTTCTGAGAAGTAGATTTTTAAAGATTTACTCTATATATACCTATGTAAAACTTCGACCCCCCATTGTGGCCCCACCCTACCCCCAGGGGTCATGATTTTCACAACTTTGAATCTACACTACCTGAGGATGCTTCAACACAAGTTTCAGTTTTCCTGGCTGTTTAGTTTCTGAGAAGAAGATTTTTAAAGATTTACTCTATATATTCCTATGTAAAACTTCAACCCCCATTGTGGCCCCACCCTTCCCCCGGGGGTCATGAATTTCACAACTTTGAATCTACACTACCTGAGGATGCTTCCACACAAGTTTCAGCTTTCCTGGCTGTTTAGTTTCTGAGAAGAAGATGTTTAAAGATTTACTCTATATATTCCTATGTAAAACTTCGATCCCCCATTGTGGCCCCACCCTACCCCCGGGGGTCATGAATTTCACAACTTTGAATGTTCACTACCTGAGGATGCTTCCACACAAGTTTCAGCTTTCCTTGCTTTCTGGTTCTTGAGAAGAAGATTTTTGAAAATTTCTCGAAATTTTTCATTAATTTCTAATTATCTCCCCTTGAAAACGGGTGTGGCCCTTAATTTTCACAACTTTGAATTCCCTTTGCCTAAGGATGATTTGTGCAAAGTTTGGTTGAAATTGGCCAAGTGGTTCTTGAGAAGATGTTGAAAATGTGAAAAGTTTACGGACAGACGGACAGACAGACAGACGGACAGACAGACGGACGACAGACAAAATGTGATCAGAATAGCTCACTTGAGCTTTCAGCTCAGGTGAGCTAATAAAAAGGAGAGAAAGAAATAGAGAGAAAGAACAAATCTTGGCTCCGGCGAGATTAGAACACACAGCCTTTGCAGATGTCTCAAAACATGGCTGACGCGAAATAATTCCCGAATTTGTCTTTGAATTTGGGGCGTTTCCGCCCGGGAGAAGAGCTGAGTTTTTGTATGAGATGAAAAACAACGTGTAAGATGTCTGACTATTCAGGTTTGGTAACAGTGCGAGGTCATTTGAAATATTTATGCGTGTTTGTGTCTGCACCCCTGCGAATGTGTTCGGAATGTTTTCTTTATCGTTGCTAAGTAAGTAATAAATCCAGAGGTGCTCGAATGAAACTTCACGAGACTTCACCGATATTTGTTCACTTCCTGTGAAATTTCGAGCGGAAGTATAAGTGTTCGGATAATATTCTCAAAATACGTAAGTACTGGTCGTTTTTCATATCACATCCTACTATGATTTATGTTAAAACAGGAAAAGCTTTCAAGATGTATGTCTTATTTTACCATCTAGCAGTTATTTATATTAAACGATAATATTCAGAACAGAGTTATCGTTCGTGTTCAAACACGTGTAGAGTGGTTGAAAATATAACCATTTGGTTGCTTAATAAAATCATAGCCATGTTTGATGCTTGTGGTGTGCAATACCATGTTTTAAAAAAAAATAGTGGGTGTCTGTTTTGCATTAAAACTTAGTATATCGAGCCATTTTCAAGGAACATTCTGCATAAAATGGTATAGTCTGTTTCACTATTGATGTTATTACTAGGTCAGGCGCGGATCAAAAATTAATCCTCAGGAGGGATCTCTTTTAAACATGTTAGTTGTTGCAACAGCAAACAAAAACTAATTTTTGTATAGTCACATTTATTTCTAGAACACATTTTATTCACCAATTAATGAAGATAAAGTTTAAAATCAATAAACCTCTAGATTTTATATTTGACTACCTATATTAAGAACCTAGATACATGTACTGTGAAATAGACTTTATACACGAGGTACGATTTTTACTGCGAAACTGAAAGGGTAAAATAAAACCACGTGGTCTAAAATTTGAATGACAATAACATTCGCAGGGGTGTCTGGAAGGGGGGGGGGGGTGAAAAAACCTGAGCTTGATTTTCGTCGTAAATAAATCGAAAATAGAATTTTGAGGTGTGGATCTCGGATTCGGTCATTACATGTAGTACAGTAATCTATAATTGAACTAGGTTGAAAATAAAGGTTCAAGATGAAAGATCCAGTAAAATCAGGCCAGAAAAACTAAATGATTTTCTGAATAGGAGGGGGGGGGGGGTCGGTGCGTGTACTGTGTAAATTTAATTTTCCGGTATAGGCAATAAGCGCCGTTTAATCTCAGGAATTTCGACTTGATTGTTCAATCCGCTGCATATTTGGCAGACAATAAGAATGGTGTCCGAGGTTCATTTTCACGAATTTTCATTAGGATTGAGTGAAGGGCTTGGGAGTTATGATTTTTTTTACAGTACATGTCAATCACGACAATTGAAACTCAAATGCCAAAAACTTCATAACTCTGTTAATAATGAACGAATTGGTCTGGTAATTAGTACAGTAATCTAGAATGGTAATTAGTTGAAAGTAAAAGGCCCAAGATCAAAGATCAAGGAAAATCGGGCCAGAAAAACTAAATGGTTTTATGAATGGGGGGGGGGGGTCGGTCGGTGACTTCTATATTAAACGTAGACTATTAAATTCTAAATATCACAAATTACACAATTTCTAAACAATATACATATGTTAGAACAATGTATAAGCGTTGTTTGAAAGATGTAACTATTGATTTTTTAACATCTGTTTATCTTAGGCTCAAACACTCATAAACGGCTGGTCAGTTTTCAAACCTTGTCGCAGTCACCCGTTCGTTTGTATAGTTACGTGTATAAACTTTTGAGGTTTTTCATAATCCCAGACAGGCAACAGATTTGTATCAGTATATAGACATGCACAAAAAAGGAAAAAGTCCACCATCTTTAATTTTAGCGTTGACTTCCAATCAGTATGAAGACAATCATTAAGCAATGAATTTCAAATTATTTGAATCCATAGACATTATCCCGTAACTTGAAATAAATACATGTATACTTTTTGGACGCCAATGTACATTCAGCCTCTGTCCAATTTACTGCATGTTACCTGTACAAGTACTTTAGAGAGAGAGAGAGAGAGAGAGAGAGAGAGAGAGAGAGAGAGAGAGAGAGAGAGAGAGAGAGAGAGAGAGAGAGAGAGATTTTCTAGTTTTTTATAGTGTTTAGGGAATCAGTATATCAGCAACGAATGTCAATAAACGCATGCATACATGCAAGCGTGTATCTATATATGTGAACAAATACTAATCAGTCCTCCTTTTAAGGTCATGTAGAATAACGTTGGTGCATTGCTAAATGTTGTGTGCATACAGTCATTGAGATGGCGGCATTTCTTTGATGCCGGCAAAGCGACCCAGTGAACTCTAATGCGGTCGAACTGCAGGGGCGCTTCGGTGGCATGTCTTTGATGGCGGCGATGCGAACTGCTGACAAAAACGAGCTCTATATTTGTACTAAAAAAGCTGTTATTATTTTTATTTATGATAAAAATAAAACGGAAAACAATAAAAACCATCATTTTAAAGGTAAAATCGTTAAACAAAAGAAAATTAGGGAAGAACAAATAATCGGCACTCGGGGATGGAACCCGGGTCGCCTGGGCACAATTCCAACACTCTATCGACTGAGCTACGCGGACTCTCGCTTCAGAACTTTTGAACTCAAAATCTCGGGAATGCCTGGATCGATTTTAACACGAATTTCATATTCTGAAGTGTTTTAAGCATCTCTATCGAATAAAAACATAAATAAAATTCAAATCTAAAAATTGAAAAATTAAGGTTTTTCATTTCCTTCCGGTGACGACCGGAAGTGACGGCGGACGTTCGGATATGCGAAGGGCACTGCGGCCGTTCACTCTCTACCTTCTCTGAAAATTTGAAGTTTCTATCGTAAATACTTTTAGAGAAAAATCGTGAACAAGCAAAAACGTAAAATCTTTAATATCTCGGTACCGGAAGTGACGATCAAAAAAAGCCCGTGTACTTTTCTTACAAATTTTGTCATGAATAAGATCTGAAAATTTCATGAAAATTGGCTGAAGCATTTTTGAGAAAACGTGACAGAAAAAAAAAAACAATAAAAATAATAGTGAAAAAGAAACAAAGCAATAACAATAAGGTCTTCCGTTGGAAACGGAAGACCTTAATAATAATAGAGGAAAAGAATCAAAGCAATAACAATAAGGTCTTCCGTTAGAAACGGAAGACCTTAATAATAATAATAGAGGAAAAGAAACAAAGCAAAAACAATAAGGTCTTCCGTTTCCAACGGAAGACCTTAATAAAAATAATAGTGAAAAAGAAACAAAGCAATAACAAGAAGGTCTTCCGTTGGAAACGGAAGACCTTAATTCTTTTCTGATCCAATTTCATTCAAAAGGAGGAGGTTAGTCGAGTACTTCCAAATGAGTGAAGTTTTTAAATTTTGTGCATAGGTTATTTTGATTTTGCAATATTTTATTCTTCGTCGTTTTCGGATCTGTAGATATCAATTTTCTTGGACAATTTGTGCAGTTTGCAAGTGAAAGCTGATAAACTTCCGTAGATTGGAGGAACCAGTTGTGTTTTTTGTCTCCTATTGTGTTTCGGTGAGTTTAGCTGAAGCAGTCTAGAATGTCACCTGTAGCCGTCTTAAAAGTAGAAACTTATTGGACAGCTACAGGGGGTAGCTTATTGGACAGCTACAGGGGGTAACTTATTGGACAGCTACAGGGTGTAGCTTTTTGGAGGGTTGCTGGACAATAATAAATTGTATACCCCTTCTCCTTCAAAGCGGGGGGGGGGGGGGGGGATAATTAAGACCCACAAGAGAAAGTATGACCTGAAGTACATGTATAACTTCACGTACTGTATATTCGTTTCTGATTCACAGTGGTGAAGTACTTTTATGGATATTTCATGCTAAACTCACATAATGTATTTTATTTTTTGCAATTTAGAGGATTTAATTGCACTTATATATCTTATTTATTTTAGAAAATATAAAGTTTAAAAGAAAATTTCCCGTTTCATTATTAAAAAAAAATGTTTTTATTGTTTTAAAAGAATATGGACATTCGCGTATGTCTTGAATTTTTAATTTGAACCATAATTTAATCGAAATTAAACAATTACCGTTATAAATTGAAAATATGAAAAAACGTATATTTTGGTGAGTTTTTTAAAGATAAACAACGCTGCATTTCTCAGTGTAATGGATTGATTACTTTAAAAAGGAAGCTATTTAAATACGACAACAGTCACATACATTATCATCTAATTATAACGGTCACATAACAAAATGAATTTCCAACAAGATTAGAAGGTTAAAAAGTAACACAGATAGCTAATTAGCATTAATAACCATAGATACGAAATTAGAAATTAATCAAAATTCACTTCTAAGAATTTTAAAGATTCACAATATGATGTCAACAAAATGAAAATTTTTAACTTTAAAATTAAAATTATTTTAAAGATACAATATTAATATAAATATAAAATTTATTCCCGTAAGAAAAATTATGCTTCCCGTAGGAATTGTCCATGGAAATTTGGGCTTTACTTCGGGTAAAAAAAACTTCATATTTCCTGAACTTTCGTGCAATAAATGTTTTAATATACCGACCAACTCATGATTATACAAAATGCGTCGATTTCAATAGTTTTTCGACTTTTCAGAAAGCAATTACGTTGTGATTGTTTGATTTTCTTTGTTATTGTGTCTATTTCCTTTCATAAATTTAAATTATAGACAGTTAATTTGGTTTTAAGGATTAAAGAGAACTAAAATGATTAAATAATTTTGATTTAATCATTTTATCTATGTCGTATTCTCATAATGCCTTTTTCATACCTTTGGAATGAAAAATTTCGAGATTTTTGAAGAAGTGAAACATGATATTTATCTCACGCGAGACACGACGTTTTGTTCGCCCTGTCACATTACGTTCTAGACCAATCAGATGACGCGCTATATAACAGAATCATATTTAGGTACTTTGCTTCATGTTAAATATTAAAATCTGATAGGTTCAGTCGTAGTCTATAACTCGTACTATTACCCTCACTTGGCAACGGGTAATATAATGTATTGTCACAAGTGGAGGTTGACAATGGTTTTCGAGGGATGTGAATTTTAACTGTTACTCTCCCAAACAGGCATTATTTATATATTATTCAAAATTATTGCCTTATATCATAATTAAGTCGGAGACCTTCATGGAGATACTAAGTTTCAACAAGAACAACAAACTTCATACGTCAGTATTTCAGTTGAGGATACATCAAAGGTATGATATTGCCTCGTTCACGCTTGTGTCTTCGAGCACACTCTACCCTATTGCCTTGTGCTTTCAATGTGACGTTACTAGCGTCTCTTTGATTTAGAATATAGCTGTTTGTTTTCTGATCGCAATGCTACAAATAATTATCTACAGGTAAACATTGATCAGAGAGGTCCTTGGATTTCAAACATTTGTAAAAGAAAGTGTTTTAAAAAATTTGTTTATAATTTGAAAAAAGGTTCAGTTAAATATATTTTGTAAACGATATTTTAAAATAACTGAAAGGTTTGAGTTCAGTGGTAGCACACAAGTCTTCTCCTTGACTAATAAATTTGAGAAGGGTTAAAACAACCCCCACCCTGCTGCCTCTCCGCATCATGCTTCTCAGATCTCATGTGTCTCGCCTTTCTGAATGATTGTCTCTCATTGTTGCAACCTTTTTCAAGAGATGACATGTACATGTAGCAAGGGGAGCTTGAACTTCACTCCTAAAATTAATATTATTATTGGTGAACATTTTGCACATTAAAACCAAAACCCCACGAAGATTTCAGAGATTAGGAACTCGGGACAAGAAAACAAACTTTTTGTTGACAAAAAGTACATGATGCACCTTGCGTGCAAGATTTATCTCTGATCATTTATCACTCTCATGAAGATTACATATATTATCAGGACATCCTCAAAATTTACATATTTTGCCTTCTTACTAGTTCTTAATCCATATGCATTCCAATTAGAAAATGAAAGTAGCAAACGTGGTATTGGACTACTGGTTCCAATTGTTTGCCACAAGTGTCGAGACGCCGAACTGCAAAATATCCAAAGCTGCCTTTTTGCCTCGAACTTTTAGTTTTACATATGCGGAAAAACCTTTTTGGATTATTGTTTGTATATAAGCTTGTTTGTACGTCCGATCACGCAGCGCGATACTGCTATTTTTTTTTCATTGTGGAAGACTACAAGTGGATTTACTATATCTGTTAAGAATTCAAAAGAAGATTATACGTGTACATGAATCGTTACAGTAAGTGACTGTGAAATGTGCAATCATCTTTAAGTAAGTTCAATATGGGAAGCTGGCTTTAAAATTTTTTTGGAGGGGGGGGGGGGCGGGGGCGGGGGTCATATTGTCTATATGAAACGTGTTTGATAAATAGGGATGTATTTATTCATACTAAATAAATTAGTTTGCTTCAAATGGGTCCTTAACTTGTGATTTATTTGGATGATAGCATGTCTTAACCCCGTTACACTTATATTGTTAAACGTTTTCAAAGAGTTCTTATTTATCTCATTAAACTTGTTAATATTATTTTTAATATAAAATTCATGAACTATATGTTAATATATAGTCGATAATGTTGTTTAAGATATTCAATAACCACGTGATTTATATGAGACTGTATTTTTGATGTATATATATTTTTAAAAAGCTAAAATTATCGATCAATTTTTAATCTTAATCTGAATTATATTCCACAATCATGTGATTGATAAAAGAAATGCATACTTATATACCACATTGTTATCGATTACTTGAAAAGAATTGTAAATAGTTTTTGAAGAAATAAAGGTTTTCAAAGGTCTGATATCGAAGATCAGAAATTGTTTATGATTTAGTCCTGTATGACATTTTGTTGTTAACTTTTACATCCCTTACAATTTTTGAAAGAAGAAGTTAATTTGTAACTTGCAAAAAAAATGAAAAAGTCTAGATCATCTGTTTTGAAACGCCTCTCTAAACGCCTTCAAAACACAACAAAAAACAGAAAGTTTACTTAGATTTTGCATTGCAAACGACATGAAAAGTAAACGGATAATAACGTTGAAAAACTGTGCGCGAATGAAGAAAAGATTTATAAATTTACCATTATAAATCTCCGTAAGAATTTTATTTTTGTTTTAGTTAATTTCTAGTTAATTTCTCTAGGAAAAAACAGATGAAGAGTCAATAAAGAAAAACTGGGATTTTTTCCCTTTTATCGATTTCAATTGTGTTTCTTTAAGAATGTGTATTTTCGCGAAAATTCTTCAAAATGCGACTTTCTGTTGTTGGTTTTTTTTTTTTTACAACGCTTCCATAATTTCTATCAGTTGGGCTTACGTACTTTAATCCCTTTAATCCCTTGTCTGCATCGCTAGTTATGGTATTTCTTTAGCAGGCATATTAAATGAAGTGAAAAATCACAAGTGATAGATAAGTCCCTAACGTGTATTTTGAGAAGATTGGAATAAGAGCAAAGGTCATTATGTAATTAAACCATGATCGTCAGGTTTTATTGTCATTGTTATTGTCATGTTATTGTAAATTAACAGTTGTTAATTTCTCAATTCAATTCTTTATTCGCTCAAAACCAGTTCACTTGTATATACAAAAGTACACAAACACAGTCAAGGACTCGAACATGCAAAATGTTGTTGTTTAAACATGTTCTTTAAACCTAGTAATTAAAATATCGATGTCAAACATCGTAATTAATTTTTCTGTATACTGAAGTGTGTACAGATTACTATATGATAGGCTTTTAGAGCTGCTTGGTCAGATTTTTTTTCAGCCTGCAAGTAATGCAATGTTCGTAAAAAGAACTTTGGAAAATTTTGTAAAAATGTATACGTTATATTTTTTTGCCAAAAACAGTTTTTAAAACTAACTCAAATGCCAGAGTCGACTTTTAATGCAGTCGTACTCACCTCGACATCACGTTACCCAGCTGTTCATTACAGACTTTTTAGTAAGCAGGTTTTGTACATCTTGTTTTCCCAAAGAAAAGTCGCTTTAATAATCGGGGAAATCACTACTATTCTTATTATAAAAACATTTATAAAACAATTGTCCATTAAATATGATATACACGTAAAATAGGACCAAGCTGCTTTAAGGAATCTGCGTGGTCATCAAATTAATCATCAGGTCTACCCTAAATATTTAGATATTATTTTTAAAGCTGGGAAGGATTATTAGTTTTGAAAACTTCCACAGTTTAGCGTTTAAATTCAAATTTATTCTATAACATCATTTAACTCTTCTTCACAAAGTGATCAATATAGTCTACAAATTGTCATGATGACCATCCAGCCCTATGAAGCAGATAAACAGTGTCTTTGAGGATAAAAACTGCAGTGTGTTTGGTTTGTCTTGAATTACTACTGCCTTCCGCCTTGTCGTTATGTTAAACCAGGTATATACATATATAGAAAGCATGCGTGACATGTTACAGTTAGATAATTGATGCATAGCCATCTGATTAACATACTAGTAACGGAAACCGTCCAACCAGGTGTGCAATAGAGTTACCCTATACTTCTACTTTAATCTGTTGATTGCAGAAGATGGGGCGGTAAAGATAATTCTATATAGATGCATGAAAGTGATATAATTCAAGTCATTTCGAATCGCTGCTCTCGTGGGAATATCATGAATTAAAAAATAACCACTTAATTCTACATTTATTAACGATTCTTAAACATATTAAGCATATTCAAAAATCGTCTTAGTTTTGTCTAACAGGTTATTACGAAATCAATTTTCAACGTTTAAATATCAATGATTGGAAATTTGTCTTTATAGGGTTTTGGTTTGTTATTCAATATCACATAAATAAAGAAGATGGGTGGATAAGGCGTGTAAAATGCCCACACAACAACGGACAAGATACCGAAAAATAAAAATATCAACTAATCTGATAAATTTTCAAAAGATCATTCAAAACAATATATATTTCACATATCATCGATTTGTAACCATTAAATATGTTCAATACTCAAGATATGTTAATTCAAACTGGCGTATATGTATCAAAACCGCCAAATTGTGCCATTTTTTAGAACTTTAATGCTTTTTCTTTTATAGAGTGGGTCTGTGCTCCATATTTTTCTCATTGTCAAAATAAGGTATAATGGAAATTTAACCCATTTCAATCAATAAAAATGTGGAGAGATGAGCCACTATACATTAAAAATATCATTTTGTATCCCAAGAATTGAAAGTTTAAAAAAAAATGATACAAGTCCGTAAATTCGTGGCCAATGTCGCATGTGGCATTTAAATAGCGCAATGCATCGTGACTGAAATGGCTCTGTGGTTGAAGTACCAGAATTTATGTCTCCTTATACTTAGTAAAGGCTTTTTATGTTGTGGGTTCGATACCACAACATATTAGGATTTTTTGTTTATCTTACCTTTTGTAAAAGTATTAAAAACTGAATATAGTTAGATATTGTACTTATGCAAACTCAAATTTTAATATATTTGAATAAATTTAATCGGAAAAAAATAAATTCAAAATTGTATTTCACGACTAAACTGAATGGGCATTTGCGCTATCTTATACTCCCATCTTCTTTGAGTTCTCGATTAATAATGAGTGTAATATAATAAGCTCTGGAAAAATAATAACTATTCATGATTTAATCCTGGTTGTAATCCTCATTTCATTGGCTTAACTAATTTTCATCGTATAACATAACCTGCCTTTGTCCCAATACGACACGCGTGTATAACCGATAATATTAATCCTAATTTTTTTTTTATTTAGGTGTACAAAATTCAATTACAAGGATCATAATTAATTTCTATCTAATACTAATTTATTTACATTCAGTGTATATTTCCTCTTAATTTTGCATTGGAAATCTGCGACGTTCTGTGAATACATTTAGATAATTCATGCGCCAGGAGCATAAAAATGATTAACGTCATCACGCGTTTTACGCATATTTATTATTGTGAGATTAAATGAAAAGTTCAAACTTGCAAAATCAATCTGGCAGGTACTTATGGAAAATAATCGTTAAATCATATCTATCATTCAATATAAAAAAAGAATTTTTCGAGAAAGTTTCTGGCACATTATTTAATTAAAGACGCAGAAGCCGACTAAATAGCATGATAATATGGCTGTTCCATGTATACTTCATATCCCTGACTTAGAGCGTACATAATGAATTAATAGCGACGATACACAATATTTAATTCAAATAGACATGAGTATAAATATTGAATGCTAGCGCGCTATATTCAAATTGCCTGCACTACTTGGTGTGTTATAGGACCGACGACACCCAAAAATAAGAATTCATGATCAATGCTGAAATAACATAACCTGGGGGCAATTTGCGGTTTGTAAAGCGTTAACTGTCCCAAGCTATGTTATATCATATATCATAGGTGGAAATTAATTTTATTCCTTCAATATTATGACAACATGTACCTTTACAGCTTTGTAAGGATAACATCATGGTAAACGCGTTTATAGCACAAAGCGAGATAATTGGCAAGGAGGATTGTCATTTATTTGTATACGTGGAATTCGATGTCTGTCGGTACGATCTAAACCCGGAATTATTTCTTTAAATCCCCGGCTTAATTGATATGATAGGAATATTGAATTTTAGTGACAGGAACGCATTTCATACACAATGTTTCTGAGGAGTTATTGTTGAATAGAATTTCGCCTACAAATGATAATTACTTTTCTGTGTTTGATAAGATATAAAATAAGAGTTTTATCCACACACTGACATTTCAAAGTCTTTGTTGATTTGCAATCAATAAAATAATTTTATTTCAGATGATAAGAATGAATATATGTCAACAAACTTTGGAAAGGACTTTAAAAATTCGAACAACGCACAAAGAAAGTTTTATTATCAATGTGAATTGCCGCATGATTTCTCGTACCTGTCATTCTTTATATATTCATAATTTTTTACCAGTGGTAATTTGATTGAGTGCTGATCTACCCTTTAATGAATACATATACACCGCTCGGAGTTACTGCGTTGTTACTGGGTACGTGTCTGCATATATAATTGCCTGATCATATGAAGCATAACGGCTTGCATTAAAACGTTCATTGAGGAAATGTAAATCAGTGAAACATGTAGGTATGGCATTTTATTCGTGTCTTTTATTACAATTATTTGTTTCGCTTTATTTTCTAAGATACGTTTTGTTATTTCAGAAATGGCAAGTGAATCGGATTCCAAACCAAGATGTCCAGAAACTTTACCTGATATAACATTCAAAGAAAAGACATGCATAAAGAAGGCCTGGCGACATGTTGTAGTTGTTCTGATGTCCCTGATCCTGGGTATGGGGATAGGTTACTTCGTGGGGTATGTTCTACATAGGGACCCGGCAGATGACAGATCTCATCAGTATCCACAAGCCCAGCATGCCAGGAGATCTCCACCCTCTGTTTTCTCTCCACTATCCTACGAGGAAATTAAATCAGTAGTGGATTACTGTGAGCAAACAAATATTACAAGCAACAAAAGGACCATGACTATTTTTCACCGCAACAAAATAATAAGCCTGTCGGTCCTCATCCCAAGCAAAGATGCTGTTTTGGCTTATCTGGATAACAATGGCGCCTACCCCGGTAGATACGCTAGAGTCTACGTGGACAAGGCTATGGAAAATCCCCCTTATTTTGTCGAGTATCAGATTGGACCGCTACATCAGGCACCAATGGCTCACAAAGTGCTTCGCACAGTGAGAGACCATGACAGACGACCTCGAAGTACGGCGGAATTCTCAAAGATAAGTGCAATTGCCACAGCAGAATTTGAAAAGTTGAACAAACTGTTCGAGGAATGTTTTGACGGTGGGACAGTAAGCATTAAAAAACGCGGTGAAAAGCAGTTACGTGTCTCGGTTTCCTCTTTAAGTTCCCAGGTAGGTCGGATCTCTACGGTCTACTTGCTTATTCCCGGGAAACTGTCAACGTCCGATATTCTTCCGGTGTTCGCCACTATATCCCATGCTGGATTAGACGTGACTAAATGGAAAGTATTTGACATATACTTTTTCCGCCAAGGACCTTTTGCAACTACAGACGACCTTTTAACTGCATATAGGACCGGGAATCTGACACTGTTTAAATTGCCTAAAGAATATATCAATAGTATTAAAACTTCTCGGGATTACACGAGACATTCAAGTCAACCGCTACGAGAAAAAGCCCATCTAAGACCCCCGAAAACTATAGAACCAGAGGGCCCAAGATACACAGTAACTGATTACATGGTTGAGTGGATGGGTTGGAGCATGGAACTTTCTATGAATAATTACCACGGACCAGCCATCTTTGACATTCGCTACAAGGGAGAGAGACTAGTATACGAAAATTCATTAAATGACCTGTCACTTCTGTACTCGTCCTTGAACCCTGGCGCAGGATTGACTTTGACCATTCTTAGCGACATGGTATTTCGCCTCGGTACTTTCACAAGCATCATTCGCGGCCTGGACTGCCCCGAGTACGCAACTATCCTTAATGTGACCACCTTCAGCGAGAGCAGGCAGAAGCCTTTCATCAGAGAGGCCATCTGTGTATATGAGGCAGATGGTCAACGTCCACTATGGCGACACAGTGGTAACGTCAACAGCGGCATGAATCATAACTACCTCAATATTCGCATTCCACTAAGTCTTGGCAATTATGACTACACGTTTGACTTTGAATTTCACCTTGACGGAAAAATGTGGACCTATGCCACAGCTTCCGGCAGTCTGTTTACTGCTTTTTGGTTTGATGGCGATGATACGGTTGGGTCTGAAAAGTCCAGAACCCAGTTTGGTTACCGTGTAGCGGAACATTCTATAGGAAGTATTCATGACCATTTGTTTTCTTTTAAAGTTGATATTGACGTTGTTAGTCGTAATAATACTTTTGAAAAAATTCACTGGAGAGGAGGGACAATATCGGAAGCCGTAAAAAGTCAAACAAATAAGCCTGCAGACATATATGGGACACCATTTAATTATACCAGATATCTAGAGTTCGAGAAAATCAGGGAAGAAAAGGGGTTAGTCATTGAATCCAAGCCCGTAGTGTGGTCAGTCATAAATGAGAATCTACGAAACAAATGGGGAAATTTCAGAGGCGTCAGGATCGAACATACCCAGGAATACCAGGAAGTTCTTCCTCAAGATCATCCTGCTTTCGTTGCATTTCCTCAGATGAAGTACAACTTGGCTATATCCAAACACCACGATGGCGAGGACTATGTAGATACCGTGCAGTACGACAAACAGCGACTTCACGATCCTCTCCAAAATCTAAATCACTTTCTTAACGACGAAAATATCGAAAACTCAGACCTAGTAACGTGGGTCTCAGTTCGTTTTCTACACCTTCCTACAAATGAAGACTTCCCTATGACTACTGGGGCTCCACGTGGATTTCTTATCCAACCAATGAACTTCTTTCACGACACGCCCACTTTTGATATGCCCCAGTATGACATTTATAAAAACGGGACCATTAAAAACAATCCATACTTCATTCACAAACAACACTCTATATTACCGGAAGACATCGACCGCCCGGACTATGCCTAGAAAAACATTGACGTTCTAGCCGGAAGCGGAATTTCAGGTCTTACTCCTAATGCATTAACAATGCAAACAAAGTACTTGAGATAAAAATAAAATCAAAACAATGTTCCTTAAACAATCTTTCCGAATGATTGCTGCTTAAATATTTACCTTTTTTCTAACGTTCGATATACATGTTCTAAATAGACTTTTTGAGTGGTCAGACTAACCATAATCAAATGTTGTCTATTGATTGTTTAACAAAAATCACTACGCTTTGTTTTTCGAGTCATAAGAAAGATATTTATCTGGAACTTTTCTTCTGCGAAAACTAAGCATTATTCTCACAAAAGAAGACTCAAGATATCCTTTAAAGTTAATATTGACAAAATAGGTTTTTATGGGAGGAAACATTATACCTTTGAAAGAGGTTTGTTCTTCTGCTTTTGGGTAGATATTTTGGATCACATTTAGTCTGAAAATTCTGGGGTTCTTTTCATCGAGAAGCCTATATTTTGGGCATAACTTTTGTCTAGTCCGGGGAGTTGCACCAAAACTTAGTCGGGATTATTTTGCAATTCATAAAGCGGCTTAATTAGAAGCATAAACTTTAGACTTTAGCTTAAGCATACGTCCTTAACAACGCAGCTCTGCGCATGTCTTACATCGTTTCTATTACTCATTTATGAACAGGTGTATTTTTCTTGATTTTCTTAAAGATTATATTTTTTTGATATCATAACTAACGTATCCTTTGTTCACATCATGTTTGTTTACAAGCACATGTAATAAGCCAGTTGAAATATCAATTAATATCAATCATATTCGTTCTAGCATAGCCCAATATGCCATATAAGAAGTAAATTTGCTTCAGTCAGAAAAGGAAATTGCAGTTGGTGAGCGATGAAGGTTTTAGTTATATTTGGATAGTTAAAATCTCACGAATTGCTGTTTGTGAGTACTGTTAATATTGTCTTATGAGAAAAGAAAAAAATCTAATATAAAAACTGTTTATCAAGTTAGCTGAGAATGCAATGGGTTCTTTTTTTTATATATTTATTACATTGAGCTAAACAAGGTTAAAACAATCATTTCTTGTATAAAGTATGAATTATTTTGACTAAACCCCGAACAAGTTTTTTTTTTCAAAGTGCGTTCATATCGATGATATCAACGAACTTTGAAAAAAATTATTATTTTTCTCAAAGTGCGTTGACTTGGTCCCAAAATTAGCGCACTTTGAAAATTTTGTTTAAAGTGCGTAATTTGTAACAAAGCACATAATATCAAAATTAAATTATAGAAATAGATAAAACATTTAATGGAAAACAATAAATGGTAAAGTGTATATGATTTTCCGGAATACCAGCACAAGGAAATAATTAATGTCAACCACATATGTATATCTTATAGAAAGCATTATCCGTATAATACATGTGTAATGTTGAGTTATTGACCTGAATTGTTTCTATTTATACAAAGACTGCTAAGATATCCATCATGATAGACTCATATTTTTTCTTTTAAAGCGGGTCCTTGCTTGGAATTGTTTTGGTTGAAATTCATGACTTGTGTAATGTGCTCAACAGAATTATCAATATATCATTTTAAATAATTAGAAAGCCATAAAAATAGAAAGTAAAAAAAAAAAGTGTTAACCAATGACTTTTATCATATTGAAAGTTTTGAATTTCCTGGGTCAGAGTCAAACTACAAGTTGTCATATAGTAAATTTGTGTTTACATCCAATTTTCTGAACTCCGTCGGTCTTTCATATTAGGCATTTAAATTGAAAGGAATATAAAACAAAATTAATGCATCTTAGTTTTCAATAATTTCGCGATGTTTTGTATGACATCAGATGTGGTAATAACAAACAGTGTTCAAAATCAAAAGTCCATAGGAAAAATACAAAACAGGAGCACAGGAAAAACGGACTTCTAAATAAAAAAAGGTAAACTCAGGTTTCAAGGAGGAGTGAGCATCCTCTGCTGACCAGTCATACCGCCATGTGCTCTTTTCATAATCGAAAAAAGGTTAAGTCCGTAGACAATTGATTGAGTTACTATGGTCTAACATTAAGTATGAAAAACGTCAGTCAGCGTGCGACCCAGTGGAAAACTGTATTTACTGACAAAGTTGTTGTATTGGCGATAGAAATTACGAAAAAATAGCTTCATTTGAAACTGTTGATAGTCCTGGTTTATCAATGTGTTTGTCAGTAGCCTGTCTCTCCTTAAAAACTGTTCATACATAGATCATGCCCTTGCGTATCGAAATGACTGCGAGACAAAAACTCCATATGCAGGTGGTAAAGGTTATTGCTACATAGGTAAGGAAAGTTGACGAAAAATTAAGGTCATCACGTTTATTATTAACTTTTGTTATAAGGTTACCATCAAGGTCCCTTTCCATAAAAAATATCCAATTATGAAACATATGACGCAGACTCTGTGGTATCTTTTATTTCAAGTTCAGTGGGTAAATTCAAGTCGACGTAAGTATTGAAGTAACGATAATTGTTAATTGAAAATACGTCGTCGATATACCTGAATTTTGAGTTGAAGGCCACAGCGAGTGATTCTTTTATTTTCACTTACAAGTTTTTGAATAAATTCTGCTTCCTATGAATACAAAAATAGGTCTGCTAACAATAGTGCGCAATTGGTACCCATGGGAATCCCAACAGATTCCCCAAAAACTACATAGAAGTTATTTATCCGGAACTCATGCATCTTTTTCATATCCACTTTAGAATACCTTTGTGTATTGTATACAATTGTGTGTACAATCTTAATGGTTTTTAACAAAATATATTTGCAAATGACCGATGCCAAAGTAAGTAAAAATTTACGTGATCCGATTGTATTGAACAAGCAGCTATCTCAGCATAATGATGAATAAATGTAATTCTTACCTTAGATGTTATCAATATTTCTCTCTCTCTCTCTCTCTCTCTCTCTCTCTCTCTCTCTCATATGCTTACTTATGTTTACGTCTATACTTACCTATTTTGTCTTAACTTTTGTCGGACATAAATATTCGAAATAGTCCACCGGCGTAGCGATAAGTCTAAGCGTACGATCCCTTTATGAACCGAGCAACATCATCATATTTTAAATTTACTCGTATATTTTTTCATACAATACTACGTAAACTATTTCTATGAAATTTTTAAGGGAAAGCGAAAATTTCAAAGAGTTTAGTCAAGAACTATATTTTGTAAAGGAATGCTTTAAAGAAAAAATGGACAGTTTTCTTATTTCAATATTCTAGAGAACTATAACTTTGCCTTCATAATTTTTAGTGCATACCATACTTCCAGATATTTCGTGCATTGGTATATCTTAATTTTATTCCCAAAACGCATATAATTATCATTTTGATTTCTTTTAACAAGTTTTTGAATATTTAGTAAATATTTCTTAAATATCATAAAAAAAGAAACTTCAAATTTTGCTTGAAATTAGCTTGTATCATGCCATATTTAAACTTTAACAACATTGGCCTATACTTTTAGTTTTATTATCTAAATTCATTGCATGAGCTTTTTCTTAATACAAAAAAGATCAAAACATTACTTTGGAAATAAAGTTGATAACGTTTTCTTTATAATTATCTAAATTTTTATTATAAAATAAAATAAATTTTTATCTGATGCCACTGTTTATTCCGATAACAAATAATAAAGGTAAAAACGATTGATCTGGAGGTTGCTTTTTCATAGCTTAAAGAAGCACATAGACCCTTAATCTTTGTTTTGGATTAAGAGAAAATTTTAAACAAACATTAAAAATATTACATTAAGGATCAAAAGTTATTAATAGATATCATCCAATCAGGCTGTTAAACCTAGCAAGTGTACATGATACATGTTATCTCCCCAAAATTTAAATGAGTAAGAAGATAGTAAATACACGGGATTGTTTGAAATGTATACTGTTCTTCTCGTATACTGTGTTATCATAGGTCTTCTTGTAGTGATTTAAAAAACTTTATACACTATCCTTCTATGAATTTCTTTTGAAGATTTAAAATAGATAAGGGAAAAATATTTGCAAAATGATTTTTAGAAAATTCGATGGACTAAGCTAACATTTTAAACTTTTGAACATTGAATCGTAAAAAAAAATTACACTTATTTGGAAACAGACAATGTTGTCAACCCCTTCATGGATTAAAAGCAAACAAAACTATTATTTGTTGCAATCGATCGTTCTTGACAAAGAAGAGATGCTTATGAACTTGGTTTAGATTTATAAGCCCGAACTAAGGTTGTCTCAACACAGTAAGAACAAAGGGAACTAACTGTACTGACACAGGATGAGACTTGGGGATTTTTACGTTCTCGTCCACCTCAGTGCTTTTATACCAAGTAAGTATACTGTTATAATAAAGACATTTGAGTCCGCAAGTACGGGTAACATCTTCCTGCATGCTTGAATTCCTTATAAATCTTTTAAAACAATATTTATTCAACAACAGTTTATGAAAGAATTTGAAGATTGTCATGACAAAACCTCGCATGTTATGTTTCATATGAAGACCACTTAAGATGTTCGTTTGCTAGCTAATATTTCCATATTTAAACATTAGAAGTGCGATGTCGTGAAGATCGGAATGATCACTAAAAAGTTCAACGTATACACTAACATGTAGATACATTATGATGAAAAGTTTTATTTCTGTTTAAACAGGTCGGGTACACTACCTTATATGGATAGCATTATTTAACACGTGACAGTAATTTTGGCAAACTGATTCTCCAATCCATTGAATGAGTTGCAATGCATGACGGTCTATACCGTGTTTACGATTAAACAAACGCACGTGGTATTTGTCTGTTTTATACACAATATTTAATTGCTTGCCGGAATGTTTGTACATCTTGATTTTTACTTTAGAAGGTAAAAAAGGAAAGATTACGTACCATTAACTTTGTTCCATGCTGACATTAAAAAATACTGTTGTTTTAGTTGATTAATTGTGGCTTCAAAAATGATCAGTATCAAACGACTGACAAACATACGTATACAAGTACTATACAAGTGGCTTCAAAAATGATCAGTATCAAACGACTGACAAACATACGTATACAAGTACAAACATATTTTGATAAGAAAAAACATCACATTTGTGTATTGGTGACATTATGATTGTGCACTAGAAATAAAAACAGGTAACTGTACATTTTTAACATACGTGAATAGCCACTGTAGTAGAAATGCACAAAAATACAAACGCAGAAGCGCAAGCTATATGCAGCATAAAGTAGTTTGTCCGTTAAGCATTCTGATGAATGTCCCTGAAGAAAATATCAACGCGCGTTCTACTAATGTTGTCCAAAATATGAGGTATCACGTGAAAAAAAAACAGTACTCGCTGCTTTTAATTCAATAGGACGTACCTCTCTTTTGAACATTGACAATGGGGTATTTAAATAGGTTGATATAAGTCCTCATATGCAATATTTTTTAAATGTGAGCGTAGAAATTGAAATTGAAGTTCAGACATCATTGTCCATATCACTTTCATAAATTCTGAAAAATTATTCAAAATGAGTTTCCAAAAGACAATTCAAAATGGTAATATATTTTCAATACGCTTTGTATACACTGAAACTTGTAGTAGCCCACAATGCCTTGCAACTCATTCACCTGATTGGTTTGTCGATAAAAGTAAACAGATGCCTAATTTAGTATGCAAATTTATCCCGACGTCACAAAATATAGTGGTCTCGACCTGTTAAAGGTCTAGAAGGTCCTTGCCATTTTTAGACAATTTCAATTTACTTCAAAACTATATAATTCCATTTTAAGCTGAGCTCTTTCCGTAAGCAACGGCCAGACAGTAGCAACGATATACGGTTTTTGCGGATATTGACTGTCAGTTAACAACCGTTGAAATTGTTGAATGCACAAAAAATTTGTTCCAGCTTAAAATAGAAACTAAAATGCATATCATGTCAGTGCAAGTTTACATCTGATATATTCAATCATCATTGCAACATTGTTCTTTGTAACATTCTGCAGCTTGGAGGTACGTGCACAGTGTAGATAACCTCTTTCTTAAAGGGACTTGGACACGATTTAAGATCAAAATTTCATTTTTTTATTTTTTATAGATAAAACGGTTTACGTGCACATATTGAATGATTGACCAAAATTTGAATGTTAGAATTCAAGTTATAAGAGTGATGCAGAGGAAAGAATTCATTGTTATGTAAACAAAGCTCTAGTCTTATAATTGTTTTCAAATAATGTAATGTATGGAATTACCATTTTTTGACCCAATAACTCATGGAAAACAAGAAAACCTTATTCAATGTGTTTATAAAAAATATTATCAACAGAAGAAAGCAACATTAGATTGAAACTTATGCCAAAAAAACACAAATGGAAACAATAACAAGGATCGACTTTGTTTACAAAACAAAGATTTACAAAGTCTGTATCTTGCATATAACTCAATATAAGACTTTCAAATTTCAATAAAGAATTACAAATACCCATATTAACCATTCTAAACATCAAAAATGGAAACATAAAATTTAACATTTGGAGCTCAAATCGTGTCTTTAAGGAGTTTGGCGCCTGAGATAGTAGTCAATCATCCGAAAACCACTTGGATATAAAATGTTCATTTCTTTTATTTGTGACCCATGTCATGCCATTTTTTGGAAATATTGAGCCCCAAACAGAAATGATAATTTTCCTGAAATTATTGCTTTAATTTGACATGGAAATTGATAATTTGAAGAAATCAAACAAATATTTATAGTTTGAACTATCATTTAGTTATGACTTTGATATGGTATGGAGTTGAACATATGTAGTGACTATAAAATCTAAGTCAAAGTTTAAAAATGTTTGCCTTACTGGTCGCTTCAAAGGCCAGTACATGATAAACACAACACCAAATATTACAAAATTTTGGAGTAATTAAATTATAACGCGAATAAAAAAAATTATAGTAATGTCATCTTTCAAAATCTTTGCATATAAATAGATATAATTTTAATGTCTCATTTTAAAGTCAAACAAATAGGGGTCACATCTCAAAAACTTGAGATATAGCATGAAATAAGCTAATTTTAGCCCTAACGTGTTGTTAATTTTTTCTTAACTTCTATGAAATATAAACTTAATATACCAAATCATATTGATAGAAATATCGAAATATTGTTTAAATATGGTTTTTTTTAGATCATCATGAATATATCGTAATACACAAACTATCTAGAAGTTTGGTCTGCGCTTAAAATAAGAAGCTAAAGTAACAGTATTCTAAAACCAGAGAGTTATGAAAATTGTTCATTTCCTTCTGCCACAAAATATAGTCCCTTACTAATCTCTGTAAATATGTAATTTTTAAAAAATAATTTTATTCAATAAAGTTTATTGGGCTTTGTAGAACATAAATATACTACTAGAATTAATATGTGATGCAGAATTTTCAGACTAGAGCTGATCCAAAATGGCTACCCAAAACTTAAGGAGCGAACCTCTTTATAACATTTCTATTTTTTGCACTCTAAATACGTCAAAAGTGCACAATGCTTACTGCGAGTCTAAAAGTCTAAGACGCCTTTTTGTTCGCTGATTGTGGGCATGAGGATAATAGCGATATAGTGTAAATTCCTAATTTAAAGCGAGGATTATATATCTGCATAAAATTGCGAGAAGCAGCTCTCGCAGATTTTAAAATCTCTGGATTTTTTTTGGAAAGATGAGAACTTTGAGAAATAGGGTTAAAAGTTCCGTATTCATGATTTTATAATCTCGCGTTTTGATATACATGTCTGTTCAGCTATAAGTGATAATCACATCGGTAACATTAGATGATTAGATGTGAAATATGACGTAGCCCTCTCTACATGACAAACTGACCAGGTTTGAAAACAAAACAACTGCAGGAAGTACCCGTTTTACGGTACCTTGAGTAGTTGCTAAGCGGTGGAATATATTGTTACACTAACATCATAACCTAGATCTTTCTTAAATAAGATCTAAGGTTACAAATTCCGAGTACAAGTTCCGTCTTTTAATAAACTCCAAAAAATACTGGTAGAACTGTATGTGCATTGTAGAATTATGAGAATGAACCCTGTAAGATATATGCATTTTGGTCTAACTAATGAAAGATGATGCTGTGACCATATCTCTGATTTCTGCTACTAAAAATGAATAACTGGTAATATATATGAACGGAATTGGTACGTAAGTAAATAGCAACTGATTCAACTACATTGTACCGACTAATGAGATGAAAAGTGGTTAGATGTATTTTTTAAAATAAGTTCCCTTTTAACACTTGCTCTGACCGTGTCTCTAATTTTAGGTACTAAAAATAAATAACTGGTAATATTATATGTAAGTAATTGGTACGTAGGTTTAAAATTCCCAAATTTTCAACTACCGAATAATAATAAGGAAACTGATTAGATGTATTCATTAAAATAATTTCCCTAAAAAAGCATCCCAACACTGCTGTTCTCGACTTTAAGTGAGTCTGTTATTATCAAAATCCACCACAGAATTGTTTACTATTACAGGCGTAACAGGAAAGTGTTCCACTAACATCCCCCGGAGATGGCCATTGACTCCAGAAGTTTGTACTGACCAGGTCCTATCTAATCCTGACCTACGGTTCTCCAACTGTCCTCAAACGTTCGTCAAGGACCTTCCCGCTCTCTACACACCGCCGGTCTCTCCTTTTTCCGTCAATCTTTCCGCTGATTCAGTCCTTGATTTACGTATTACTACCACTGCGCCGTCCGGGGATTATGGATTCTCGGCCTTTGTAAAACCAGCTACAAATGACGACAGTTGTATTCTCCATTACAAATCCGACGACGGCAGTTTTGAGATGAAGTTCCTTTCCACAGCCTCTGGAACAAATGCATCTATCATTGGATGGGACTCCTGCGCTTCTAATGCCTTACAGGTTGGGCAGTGGCAGAAAATTGCCATGGCAACGGATGCTAGTCCCTCAAAGCTTAATTTAATCATTGAAGGAGCACCCTTTGACGACAGCAATGTAAACACCTTGACTTGGAAGCCTGATACTACAGTCCCTATTTTTAAAACACCGGGTACACTTAGAGTTGGGGGATCTTTTGACGGGGAAACATTCAGCGGATTGGTGTCATGTGTTGGTTTTGTTGAGAGCCAAAATATCGACTGTTCCAGGGATTGCTTCGATTCAAGTACCTGGTCTTCAAGTAAGCTCTTTAATGTTTTACTTACATGTTGATTACAACGGCTTGGTAGGTCACTAAAGAAACGGGCATAACAATGAGCATTGATTTGTGATAGTGTCAGATTCTGTGAGTTTAGTAAAACACTGATTGTAGATGATTTTAGGTATGAGACAATGTAATTAACAAAATTAAATGTTACTGACGTTAGATACTTTTCAATTGCTATTAGAGTGACAAATAATGTCCAACGTTCAGCGCATTTGTGTCGTCTCTTCGAAAAAAAAAATAGGATCAAATGATACCAAAAGATGTGGTAGTCAAGTTTTTATAGTCTAGTCCGATTTAGTCGAAAAAAAACCTTTTAACGGCAAATATTTATTAGATGGTCCAGCATGATTTTTTAACATAATTAAAGTGTGCTGATTCCAAAACAATATGCTGGTCTTCATGAAAATGACGTTAATTAGCTCAAAATGGCGATTCAAAATGGCGGAAAACCAAATTTTATACTTTTTCTTAAAGTCTTTTCATTATTGACAAACAATTATGAAATGATCCAGCTTAGTATTCTATCATATCTTAAGTGTGCTAAGTTTGAAAAAACTTACTGGCCTTCCCCCAAAAAGCGTTAATTAGGTCAACATGGCGATTCAAAATGGCAGATACCCAGATTTTATAATTTTTTTCATTAAAAATTTAAACTAGGGAAAACGCATAAAAAACAATAATAATTTAGTCCAGCAAAGTTATTTTTGCATATTAATTAGGGCGTGCTTAGTCTGAAAAATATGAATGCTATGACAAAAATGGCGCTAATTAGGTTAAAATGGCGGTCAAAATGGTCGATAGGCAAATTCTATAATTCTCTTAAGTCTTAAAATTGAGGTAACAAACGATTATACATGTAAATTAGTTCAGCATAGCATTTTATCATATCTAAGGTGTGCAGAGTCCAACAAAATATGTTGATCGTTTTTCGTCTTACAGTCTCTTTAATGGAAAAAAAATAACAATACAAAATCACAAATTGGTCTAGCAAACATATTTATCATAATTAGGTTGTGCCGAGTTTGATGAAATGTGTTTATCTTCATGAAAATTACGTTAATTTTCTCATAATGGCAATTCAAATTGGTGTATACTAGTAGCCAAATATCATTAGTCTCTATATAGACTACTAAAGGCCTCTTAAATGGGGGAAATGTTTGAATTCATAATTTCAATACTAATGATATAACTGACAATCAAATTTGAACACTTGTATTAATAGGAAAAACCCCACCAGCTTTTATTTGGAAAAAAGTTTTCTCTTTTCCCTTATCAAGCTACAGTATAAAATTATGTTATTTATACAATCTTTTTTTTTCAATGATAAGATTGATTTGAAATTTGCAAATGTCTTTACCCTGGGAGTAGGCACGTTTGCATTCACACATAAAGGTTCTGCAACCTGTGGGGTTATCAGCCCAAGCTATGTGCAAGCTATCAAATCTAAGAAAGCTTTTTGTATAATATCTTAAGGTCATTAGTTCCAGCAACAAACAACCATCACTTAATTTTTTTATCCCATCTCGGCTAATCATGGTAATATGGGCATGCTTATATATGCCTGTCTCCCTATCATTACCTTGGTGTGTGTTTGATTCATAAGCAACGTAAGGCAAATCCTTAGTTGGGACATATTCCCGGGGTTTGATTGTTGGAAGAAAGCAAAGAACTAGGTACGGTAAACACCAAAAACGGCCCTATCCCCAAATTAAACAATATTGTACCAAAAGGTAGACATACATGTAACTATGTACTTTCATAAAATAGAAAGGTTTTGATAATGAGACCATTATTTTTATCTGTACCACTACTCCAACGTAAGGTCCTTTTAATAACGTTTTAATGACGTCGTTTGAACCAGTGCAACGTCATTTGTGGTTTTTAAAAAAGAATTATATACATGTATAACTTAATAATTGTAATCCATGGCTGCATTGAGCTTTAAAAATAACCTAAAGACCAAATGAGGTAAAATATTTGCATTTATGTCATTACATGTAAATCATGTATATATGTATACTAGTATATATTCAAAGTACATAAAAGTCCTAATATTTCGTATTTTTTCTGAAAAATTAATAAGGAAATCCATTCTAATTCAACAAACAAACAAGTCTTTTATAAACACAATATCAATAAATCAGCAAAATCAAATCATCTAAATTTACATTTTTACATTTACATTTTTTGTTCAATTATAAAATTAAGTTTAATTGATGGAAACGTATTTTCTTTCATAAATCTGTTCAGGTTCATACTGTACACATTACATATACGGCACAAACTACGTGTAAGTCTGCTAGCTATTCTTCCTGACCCTGATGATCCAGAGCGTCTTCATCTTCGGAGCTGTCAATGGCTCGAGCTGCATCATCCACATCCTCTGTCCAATCCCGAATACCAAAAGACTCATCTCCTGCATTATTATGATGTCTGGCAAAAGCCAGGTACCAAATAATGCAGGATATGTGCCCACACATTCCAACGACTCGTGCTCCATTTTTACAAGTACAGTACCAGGACACGATAGTTTCACAGTATTTAATCCACAGTGAGTACTTTTTGGATGATGTGTGGCGGCTTTGAATTTTAGCACAAACGATATTGGGAACGTCATTGCTCACCAGAATTTCAAACATTCCATCATCTGTGAGGTGCTCTACTGCATAAGACTTCGCCGGTTTTAACTGATACACGCCGATGGTGAGTTCTCTAATGTCCTCTTCAGCAAGTCTGGGGAAATCCTTTACGATGTTGCTGTCGGCATCGATGGAAGTCCATTTCATGGATCTTTTATCTAGCCCTACAGTATTCAAATGTTTTGATCTTCAAAACGCATATGAACATATTTGTATATAGTATATACATGTATACATGTCTTATAAATAAGTATTTGCAAGTATAAGAAAAAACCGAACATATATATATTTTCTTTTCAACATACCATTTTCAAGAACAAACTGTTGGAGTTCGTTTGTTTTCTTGGCCAACATTGTCATTTTAGAAGCGACTGCAATGTCAGCGTCAAATGTTCCTGAGGTGATCGGAGGCCGTTATTTGTTGCACAGACTGCAAACAATCCTGACGTAGTCTCCGATATATGGAATTTGACTGTTTGGAAGCGTCTTGCCAAGATATTTCCATGTTTTCACCCGACCGTTAACAGATTCAACAACCCATCTGACCTATAATAAACAAACTCTAGTTAAGCATTTCAATTGTTTTCCCTGTGAAACAAACGCTTGTGCTCATATCGATATCATCTTTTAACATACCCGGTATGTAAGTATTGTGTATAATATAGTGATAGTAAAAGATAAAAAAAATAATGATAATAATAAAATATTAAGACTAATAATTCATTTACTTTTGTAACGAGTCTGGAGTTGTTTGCCTCTTCCGTTGATAGTTGTTTTTGGCCCTTTGGGATAAACGCAGGCATCTCCATCCGAATACCAGGGTCGTTTAAAACCGATTCCGAATCACGGAATCCTCTATCTACCACATATATGTCGTCCTCCTTGATCCATCTCTGTATTTCCTCGGTGTTCAAAAGAATGGAATGGTTCAGAATAGAGGAGTCGTTATTCTTTGGATCCGCTAGGTATGGGCCAAGGACACTGACGATATATCTTGTCGTTGAAACAATCAGCACTAAATTCTTAACATTACTGACAAGTTTGCTCCGCCTTACTCGACATATGTGACGTCATGCTAACAAACTTTTCAAGCACATGCATTTCAAAAAAAATTACACATGGATTAAGTGTTTCTGTTATATTATCTGAGAAGTTTTGTAAAAGGATATCTTGTTTATGATGTTGAAGTAACAGTTTGTTGTTATTATGCCGTTTACAATGATTTGTGGTGTTGAAATAATGTGTTGTTCTTGTGTCGTGTACATATACATATAAACAAGGATTCTGCTGTGGACTAAATGGCCTAGCTACTTCTGTGAGGTAAGCTTAGTAGGTCAATAATTTTAAATTGTGCTTTAAGTATTTTAAAGTATTAACAATAGTCTTTAATGAAAAGCATTATATTGGGAGATTTCTTCATTTCAAGCGATGTAACGGTACCCCCCCCCCCCCGATTTTTAGGTTACAAAATAAATTCATTTTCTCATACCATACATTTTAAATTAGGTCGATACTTGAGGAATTGTGTGGTTTTATGTGGGACTAGGGAGATATATGTAAGCTTTATTTGTCTTTTCTTAAACTGGTTGTGTAGGTTCGCAATGTAAAATGGGAACCAGTCAAACCCAAGTTATAAATAAACAAAACATTATACGGCTCAGCAGACGGTCACACGCTGCCTATTTTTCACCAATTTTATAATTTTTAGGAATAAAGCACTATAATTATAATATATCTATAGATTTCCATGTATAAACTAAATTAATTATTTTCTGAAAGCTGCACATATTTTGCCTACAAAAGAGTCGATCATTGCTACATATTTACACCTTAATTACTAGGATGTATTCATGTACTTCGAAAACGCTTATTAAAACAGTTTTAATCAATTCATGTTTGCTATAGTATAAGTTGCAGTTCTCTTATATGTTATCAAGACGTGCATATTAATGTTGTATTTAAATGATTATATACATGTTAATTTTTGCCAAAAATGTCATAAAAACTTGTGAAAAATACTGGAGATACATTTATCTTACCTGGACAAGATTTCTTCCTCGATATATCATTACTTGGCTAATAAAACTGCATATCGTGGTACACCCCGACTGAATCCGCCCCAAAAACTCGTCACAAAACGGGAAATCATGTTTGGTTTTGCTCGAGGTCTGCGCTCTGTATTTTATTTGAAGTTTTAAGCTCAAATTTATTAGGAAAATGTGAATTTCCGGTAAATAAGGTGCATTTACCGTAAGTTACCGTTGCTTAGCAACGGTTCGCATGGTAATTTATACGGATAAAAAGTTTGCACTTGCCTTCTTTATTGCTATTATATAAGTGTTTTCTTCTTGTAAGCAACATAAAAATTGTCCGAATTTTTAGGCCTGTGTACTATTACAGCCGTACCTAGTTCTTAAATCGTGTCAGTGGACAATGTGTCTTGGTTATCCATATAACTAAAGAACTTCTCGAACTCTTTGATTTTCTGGTCAGTTAATTCCCCGTTTCATACTTGTTTCTGTTCACTTATTATGTCAATTTTCTCGTTATGCTATAGAAATAAAAAGTTGTGTCACACAATATCAGTGAATAAAATGAAGGAAGTGCTAATTCAAAGTTCTATAAAAAGGAACATTTTCTCTTCAACAACATTGACAGCGATGTTTATCGGCTTTAAAAAGGTTCATACATCCATCAGCAAACTTCGTTGTGAGGATATGTTACAAATTAACACTGGCATGATCTAGCATAAAAAGCCTCAACTTTTCCTCTGAATATGGACACATATTGCTATACTTTCCTCAGCACATTTGGCGAAACGCATGTAAACAATTTTGCAAGAGGTGCTTTTATCTTTAACGAAGAAATAGACAGCTTGATTCCTTATACAATATATAAATTGTCCCTAGTAATGTTAAAAAGAATAAAATTCTTTGGTTGCCCAAAACATATTGCGCATACTTATTACTATATATTAAACTGGACGATATGTTGATCTCGGCTCATTTTGAATCACGAGCTTTTACAGTGTATATGGTGATATATTAGTTAGATTTATTTGCTGGAAAGGTATTAAAGGAAGAGACAGACATATACTAGAAAAGTTCTTCATGTCGTACACTGTTCCTTAGCACCTGATTGTATCTCTGTTATCATACAAGCTTATGACATCGATGTCTTTAAAGCCTAAAACACCAATTTTATAGTACAGAAATATGTCTCCTCTCTCAAACTTTACTTTGTAAGCATTTGTTGTATTTCACGAACTTGCAGGTCGAAGGTTTATGAACAAGACGGATATTGAAAAGCATGAACACAGAATGTTCAAATAAGATACCGGTATACGCCTTAATAGGACAAAACGGAAAAAATATTATTATTATTATTTTTAGTAAAATATGGAGCTGTTCTTTTTCTTTGTTAAAGTGTTTTAATCTAATTTTTCATGTGCACATTTGTATAATGTAATACTTGCACGTTTCATCCCTGTAAACGGCTCTGAAAGAGAATAATGAATTCTGGCTGTCGGCCATTTTGAAACGCCATTTTGACCGAAATAACGCCATTTTTGTAAAAGTAAGCGTATATCGTCAAACTCAGTATACCCTGATTTGAGTAAAAAAATGTGTTGGACCGGACTATAATTGTTTTAATGCTTTGTTTCTTGTTAAAAAAACTTAAATAGAAAGTGATGAAATCTGGCTGTATAGCCATTTTGACCTATTTTACTGAATTTCCGTCATAGCTAGCATATGTCTTAGTTATATTGATAAACTTTGCTGGACCAAATTAAACTTGTTGGTCTCATGCTTATTTCCGTTTTAAGAAACTTTTAAGAAAAAAATATGAAATCTGGCTGTCTGCCATTTCGACATAAAAATAATCGCTTTAATGGAAAACAGTATGATTCCTCAGACTTAGCACGTCTTATATATGATTTGAAATTTTTTTTTTAATTATAATTGTTTGTTTCACTCGTTTTCACCATTTAAGAAACTAAAGGGAAAAAAAAATATAATCTGGATGTCCACCGTTATGAGTCGCCATTTTTTTTTTAATAATTTACATTTTCTTGAAAATGGCGTATTATTCCTGACTTTCATATTCATTGTTTGTCTCACGTTTATGTCCATTTCAGAAATATAAGACGAATTAACGAAATTTTGTTATCCGCCATTTTAAATCACCACTTTGACCTAATTAACCACATTTGTGGAAAGCCAGCATAATTTTTAAGACTCAGCACACATTGGATATGATGAAATACTATTTTGGATCAATTCATGAGTGTTTGTCATTATTTTTTACCTTTGAAGAGACTTTAAGAGAAAAATTTAAAGATTGGCTGTCCGCCATTTTGAATCGCCATTTTGACCTACTTAACGCCATTTTCATGAAGGCCAGCATATTTTTTCAGACTTAGCATACTTTAATTATGATTAAAAAAAACATGCTGAACTAAATAATAATTTGCCGTAAAAAGGTATTTCTAGAGCTCTTTTTAGAAATTAGGACTATATTGTTATGCTTACCTGATATATTATAACTTTTTATGTACTCAGCTAATTGACCTTAACTGTTTTCATTTAGTCAACATGTATCCCGAGAAAAGACACTATGGGACGTTCTCGCCTACCGAAACCGGAAAAATACCGAACCTGACACCGATCAACGTCACATCCGCGGGCAGCATAAGTTCTTGTGCCTTACAATGCTTGAAGAATGTCCTACTCTGTGTAAGCGTAGCGTACAACACGGCCACCGGAACTTGTTCTTTTTATCCGAATTTCTATTTTGTTAATCTGACTTCCTCTCCAAACACCAACCTCTATGTTTTACAGCCATATTGAGCATTTGATTCAGTGGTAACAGTCCTATTCGGTTTATTTTGTCATCATATAAAAAAATGGTCAAAACTGCATTGGAGATGTTTCATATACATGTACCCGTACAAGTACTTACTTTTTTAATGACCTATAAAATTTCGTTAATATATTCTTTAGTTCCTTTTTCGTCATCTTTTGACGATTGTGAATAAAAAGTACTGATTAAATGATATCTACTTTGTCATGTTCACGCTATCGACAAGAGAAAAAAAATTACTTACTTCACACACTCAAAATAAAAACCTGGAACTTTTATTTCATTATGAATAAATAAAGTTTAGGCACAAAAAATCATGATTATCGGTAAAAATTAGTGAAGAAAAGCCCTAATGTATACTGATAAGAAGAATATTTTTACTTAGATATGGAGTTATGTCATTTGAATGTATTTTCAATGACTCCAATAATCACTCGGAAAATGCATGCATCTTTCAAAATAGATACATTTGTAACCTTACTTTGTTGTTGCAATATTTTACCTTTTATATGTAATGAAAGTTCCAAATTACGTGATGATCACAATTTGTAAAAATGTGAAGCATTTTATTTGTAATAATCTTTAGTTTCAAAACAGAGTATGAAATCAATAATTTTTCGAATAAGTGCAGTACAGAGAATCGATAAGTGATCGTTATTTCTTCTTCAAACATTGGTTTTAAAACGAAATTTTAAATTCAGAAACGAAATCAGTATGAGTGTGTACTCGTCAGATTATTAAAAGCGAGGAAGATTCAGACAGCGCCAATTATTATAGAACAATAGGCGAATAATCAAAATAGACAGAAACAAAACATGGCTTTTACAATGATCCATTTAGAAGCTTCGTAATGTTTACTGTTCTGTAATCAGAACATGCATTAAATAACCAGGGCTGCGTTTTACAAAAGAACTTACGACAGAGTCGCAAATATTTTCAGTCTTATGGAATGATATTCAAAGAACACAACTCAGACAGGACCATATTTATACAACTACTCTGATGTCCATGATAATGTTTTACAGCCATGAGAACGAAACATTGATTAGTTTGTTTTTAATCAACATTCATTAATTTGGTCATAAGTCGTAAGTTCTGTTGTAAATCGCAAACCAGACTTCACGTATCCAACCAACAGCATTTCTATAGCCAAAATGTTTTAATTCTTTATATGATGAATAATAGTTTACAAGAAGTATCTTTGTCTTTGTCAACTAAACACGAATATTCAAATTATGACACTTTAATTTGAAAAAAAAATATTAGATTGTCTGTAGATTATAAATTATGAGTGCAAAAATCTCAACTGGGAGTTTTATATAGTGTATATTAAACCTGGACGTTTTACTAAACAAATAGTGCATGGCATGTGTGTACAAAGTAATTGTGTTTGATTCTTCTTAAAGTTAATTTTATAGTCTATGCAATATTGTTTTGAATAAAGAATTGCATCTAGACTTTCATATTTAGTCATTTCATTTATTAGTCCCCTACCTGTGAAACTGGAGGAGAGGAGGATAGGAATCTATAGTTTTAATTGCTGTTTATCAGTCATTCTGTCCCCTTTCGTTTTCCAGAATTGTTTTTCCATTAAGGTGTTGTGCTTTGATTTCAAACTCTCTGTGTAGCTTCATAAAAACGCTTTGCTCTGATCAATGTTCCGCTTAATGCATGTGAGAAAAGAGATGACAGGACTTTTTTATGCAGATCCCACTGCACTATTTAAGCCAACACAGAAATTACAATGTATTACTCTTCGTTAGCGTTAATTTCTTTCCACTAGTTATAAACATAGATGGTCCTAATCCAGTAATTGAAAAAAAAGTAATTGTAATTGAGTAAAATTAATTACAATTTTGAATGTAACTGGATGTAATTTCTAATTGAGTCTGTCTGCAACTACAAGTAACTGAATATATTACCAAAATAGCATGTAATTTAATTACTTTTACTTTTTCATTTACATTTCAGTTACTTTTTAACCAAGCTTAAAGTTTAAAAAGGTGTCTTAAAATAATTAAAATTTAAAACGTTAATTAAACTGAATTAAATTTCAAAAAAATTTAAAACATCTTTTTAAAAAAGGCAAAAATGAGCACCTTCATAAAAGATGACGTCATCATATACTACATGTAGATAATAATGTTTATTTTTATAGATATCTCAAAAGGACAAGTAGTAAAAATTATATTTGGTTGTTTCATATGTTTTGATATGTACTGTCAGACTTTTTAGAGCTTTCTAAGTAATATAGGAAGACCGCCGCTCCTCAAACAAACAATCACAGGCATTTTTCCATCGCTTTACCTAGTTATGTGCAATTCAAACAATTTGACTTTTAAAATAACTCATTGAATACCTTAGGGTTTTTGTTTATTTTTTAAAAAATCATTTAAGAAGATTGAAAGACATCGATTTGTTTTATGAACAATTACAGCCTACTCTGATTATACTGAAATTTAGAGGACCATGCAAAATAAAAGCCCTACCTTATAACTAAAACCAGATTTCAAAAACGACGCAGTTCACAACTGCAATATACATGTATGTAGATCAAGATTTAGAATCCATTCTACCATCAAACAACATCGGACATAAAATGATTAACATGATTTAAAAATGATTTACATGTCTAACAGACTTTAAATTAAGCTGAAGTGGAATTCTTATGATACGCTTTGAAATTTACCCTAACACACCATAGCAGAATGTCAGAACTAAAGACATTTATAAAGAAGTACACAAGAAAAATTGAAAGTAGCAGAACATTTTTTATAAATAGAGTGAAATTGAAAGAGAGTCGGAAAAAGACATTGTACGAAACAAGTCGTATTTCAATCTAAGAAATTGTTAGAGCAGCATATTATATACGTTTTGTGACACACTAAACAATCTACCTCGTACTAGTAACATCGAAAACGGTTAAACAAACTTCAACTTATTAAAAGAAGAATCCACAGCTCTGCAATCATTAGCAAACGACGAATCAATGGTGATTAAAGTCACCGATGAAGGTGGCACAGTTGTGATTACGGATTCCAATTTCTATAAATACCATATCATAAAAATGTTGTCAAACACCGACTATTATTATAAAAAAACAACCAATGATGATAAAGATATGCAAAAAAAAAAGAATCTGTTAAAAAAAACCAAACCAAAATCATGCTTAACTAAGAAAAAGGAAGACTACCTAACAAATTTTATCTTTTGACAGACTGCACTAAAGAAACTATTAAAAAAAACAGCTACATTTTAAACAGGTTTGATTCACAGTGTTAGAGAGGGAGTTGGCAACGTGGCTGAGGGCTCTGGGGTAATCAATGGACTGCCATCTTAACGCCTAATTGAGTTAATAAGCTTTTTTAATTGACGTCCGAGTAAATTAAAAACAAATTAACGAGGGTTGAAAATTTTTACGGGTTCTCAGCCTTTATGACACTAGCTAGAAAGGCAGCCAGTTGTATTTTACATAACCAATTTAACGAAGACAGTTTCGAGATGAAGTTCCTTTCCATAGCATCCAGAACAAATGTATCCGTTATTGAATGGTATTTGATGCTTTTGATGCTTTAAAGGTTGGAAACGGATTGCCATTACAATGGATGTGTACCAGCCAATCACACTTTAGTCATCGAGGAAGCGTCTTTTGACAATACCATTTTGAAATATAGCTTTGCAAAAGCTGATACTAAAGTCACTACCTTTAAAACACCAGGTAAACTGAGAGTTGGGCTTTTCTTACCTACCAAAACATAATATCGAACCAAACACCGATAAGCCTCACTTCCGCTAACAGTTTGACCTTCTGTGTCTTCAAATGTCTAAGGAGTGTCCTACCTTGTGTATGCATAGTGTATAACAGCGCCACTAGAAGCTGTTTTTTACTTTGATTTTTTGTTTGCCTGTCTGATTTCCTCTTCAAGTACTAATTTCTATGCGTAAAAGCTTTACTGAGTATATTAGTAAGTGTTAATAGTTCTATAACGTTTTAACTTGTTTTCAAAGAAATTGCCATAGTTGAACCGTGATTATTCACTCTTTTATTCGTTGTCGTCCAAAAATTGTTGCTAAAATCTGTTATACATTGTATTTCTTTTTGAGAAACAATCAGGATTATTTGTTTTTATATCAAATAGTCTGTATTAATTTTGAGACACACTGTATATTCGGAAAAAACTCAGTACGAGCTAACCATTGGCTTATCCGGAAGCCCCTGCAAAAACCCCATGACTGGACACAGACCACAATTATTTTTCCCTCTTATTCCTTTATACAAAAATAAATCATATAAAAAATTCCACCGGCTCAAATGAGTTCAAATACAGCATACCTATAGAATGACACTAGTCCAACAACATATCCAAACTACAGGAAAATCAATCGAGAGGGGACTGAGATATGGCCCCTAAAATAACCCCTACCATGAAAAATTCACTTTCACTTTGGAATTTGTGTAAACATTGGCCTCTTTACACCCTTTCTATTGCGCCTGTAAAGATAATTTTTCTAAATTTTTTCCTGTCTGTATTTTTTTTCAAACCTTCTTCTTTCCATCCATGCCATACAAGGAACCAAATTCGACCATTTAGTACCCCTAGGAATTTTTGAAATAATACATACATTTTTAGAATGGAACTATTTGCGTGGTCAATGAGCACGGGGTAAAAATAGTGGTATGTGACCAACTGCGCCATGTGGTTACAATGTAAAATTGGGTTTATTGTATAGTGGGGCCTACACCGGGTAAAGGTGGGGCCACATCCACCTCACTCCAGTGAGGGGATGCTACAGGCTGGTGCATGTAATAATTGGTTGATAAAGTAGCCTTTGTCATGCAAAGTTCTAAACCAGGTAGCACTGCAGGAGACAGGGTGAGAAGGGCAGGTCTCACTACCCTCCTTAGAACGCTGGGGATCGTTCAGGTTCGGGCACTGATGTTTCATACTCGGGCCCACAGTGTGTCCCTACATGGGTAATTAAACTGGCACATTGGTCGGCTCCCCAGTTACCCCACAAAAAATCATTATACGGCCAACATCCACCAATTGTTTGTAATAGCGGAGTAATAAATATTTCTGTTCTATTGTATATTTCTGGTACAATAATTAATACGTTACATTCATTGGAAAACACATGTTAACTGTCAAAGACGGGAAAAACGAATATTCAGTGCCATAGTTATTTTATTGCCGTAAAGAGAAACATGTTTCCAAAAGCGGAGTAATAAATATTTCTCATACTATTTATTGTTAAGTTCTATTTCATAATTCCCGAATGTTGCCAGGCTTTGTGTCTTTCAAGCGAATATAATGTATAGTGCTGGGTTAGCTTGGTGAATTCAATAATTAATACGTTACATTCATTGGAAAACACATGTTAACTGTCAAAGACGGGAAAAACGAATATTCAGTGCCATAGTTATTTTATTGCCGTAAAGAGAAACATGTTTCCTACTATTCTGAAAAGAGATTGTGGGTTTTTTTTTTTACTTACGATGAATGAAAGTAGTCTAGGAAAAGATATTTATGATCATCAGAATATTATAAAAACAGTAACAGAAATTTTTATTGTATATAATTATGTTTCTGTTTACATAGCGATGAATATTAATATTATCAGAATGTAATCATTATGCTGGCAATCAATCGAAATGTTACATGAAATTATTCCATGATTATTCTAGCAATATTTCAAGTTTAGTATTTATAAGGTAATGGAAGGTTTCACATTACAAAATGGTCACAATTGATATGCAAATCGTTGGTTACTACTGTAATGAGTTTGGCTTAGCAAGACCAAATTAGATGAATTTAACATTCGTAAGAATGCAGATTGATAAAGCCCCTCTTTATCACCTAAATTTTACATATTAAAAGGATCTTACATATTTAGAAAATTCAAGGACTTTCTACACTTTTGAAAATTTAGGATATAAAGGGTGAGAAAAGTGTGGTTAATTGATTTCAGAAAATTCGATGGAATAAGCTAACATTTTGTACATTGAATCTTAAAGAGATATTCCGCTGGAAACCGACAATGTTGTTGAATTCTTTCGGAATAAAACAAACAAAACTGTTTCGTTTGTTGCAATCGATCCTTTTCAAATGTCGGACATAGAAGAGATGCAAATGAGCACAGTATGAGTTTATAAGCCCGAACTAAGATCGCCTCTTCACAAAGAGAACAAAGGGAGCTGACTATACTGTCAGGCACTAAAATACGATGAAATTAAGGGCCTTGTACCAGCTTATCTACCTCAGTGCTTTTATACCAAGTAAGTGTACTTTTTATACCAAGTAAGTGTACTTTTTATACCAAGTAAGTGTACTTTTTACACCAACTAAGTGTACTTTTTATACCAAGTAAGTGTACTTTTTATACCAAGTAAGTGTACTTTTTATACCAAGTAAGTGTAGTTTTTATACCAACTAAGTGTAATTTTCATACCAACTAAGTGTAATTTTTTAACATAGATATTTGTGTCAGTCTTCTGATAATGATTTTCCTGCGTGGTTGTAATTAAACACAAATTTTGGAAGTTTATTAGAAAGACATGATAATTTAGTCAATAACTGATAATCAAAGAATTTGAAGTTTGCCTATGACTAAAACTCGCATTTCCAATCTCCTTGTGTTACTAATAAGAATGTTCATTTGCTTTTAAGTTTATTTAAATTCAACTATTAAACGCTTAATGTCATGAAGATAGCAAACGTCATCAAAAGTTACAAAATATCACAAACAATGTATTTTATATTATGATCTTCTAAGGATAAATTCTAATCACTTTTAAAGTGATAGCGTGTTCATTTCGTAAGCAACGGCCAGGCTGTTGCCACAGTGCATGGTTTACCTTAAATTAAGGGAATTAATATTCCCTATTTATTAGTTTTATTCGATATTAAATGGTTTTAAAAGCTTGATAAACCGCGAATCGGTTTTTTAAAAAAGCGTTTACTACCCAAAACCATTTTATATCGTATAAACCTAATAAATTAAATAGTCTTTGCTTATTAATTAATGAAACCCGTTTGTGCTATTAAATGTAGATAGAATCAGTCATTTTACTTTTAAAATGACATTAAATTGTACAAATTTTAAACGTAATGTCAGGCGGATTGATACGTTTTTAACGTTAGTCTTATTATGACTAACGCAACATTCTTTTAACAAAAATAATTAAAAAAACTTTTAGCCAATAAGTAAGCGCGTTGCAACTAAAATCAAATTATTGACTGAATGACTTCTGCAATCGCTCTTCGCATGAATAAATGACAAACCGTCAACCATCTCAAAAATCCATTAAAGGAAATACAAATTCAAAGCAGAGCAGAATGGACCTCCAAATAGATAAACTGACCTTTATTTATTTTACAACGATTCATAAGCAAGTTCTTCAACTTATATTAATATCTCTCGTTGGCACGGATGTTAGCGCGAGGGGGTCATTGGTGTGGGAAGAAGCCGGAGTACCCGGAGAGAACCCACGTGTCCAAGCGGGCGACCGCCATACCCTATCACATACAAATAGATAGAGGTAGGAACAGGTGCCTAGGAGGTGTGAGCATCCTCTGCTGACCGGTCACATCCGCCGTGTGCTCTTTGTCGTATTTGGAAAAAAATGGAAAAGTCCGAAGACAATTAGGTGATAATTATGGTCTATCAATTAGTATGAAAAACGTCAGTCAGCAAGCGACCCAGTGGAAGATTGTATTTGCTGACAAGGTTGTATCTATTACCACCATAAAACAGAACGTAGAATGGAAAGCATGTTAAATTTTCAGTGTACTTTTACGTCTGATATGTTTAAACATCGTGCAATTGGAATTCTTGTTCTTTGTAACAGTCTACAGCATGGAGGTTCGCACACAACACAGGACTGGTATCCTTTTTTCTTTGAAATCATTTTTATGATTTCTCCACAATGCGCCTTGAATACGTCAAAAATTCGCAATGCTTTCTATGAGTCTTTTTTTTTTTGCCGAAAGTAGGCATGAGCATTTTTGCAGTGTATTTGATTTGGATGGAATTATTGTCCAATTGATGTAGACTTTGTGTTATATGGCAGTGGATCTGTAAGAACAACACGTAAATGGTTTTTTAAAATGATAAAACAATACAAACCTGCCAAAACTATCGTCATCTGGTGCTTTTGAGATCGATTGAGAACTCTAGACGTCTATGACACCCCTGCGAATGTGTTCGGAATGTTTTCTTTATCGTTGCTAAGTATGTAATAAATCCGGAGGTGCTCGAATGAAAGTTCACGAGACTTCACTGAGATTTGATCAGTTCCTGTGAAATTTCGAGCGGAAGTATAAGTGTTCGGATAATATTCTCAACATACGTAAGCACTGGTCGATTTTCATATCATTCTTTGATTTATGTTAAAACATCAACATCTTTAAAGATGTATGTCTTATTTCACTATGAGTTATCGTTCATGTTCAACCACGTGTAGAGTGGAAAATAATATAAACATTGGGTTGCTTAATAAAATCAACCATTCCCCATGACAAAATAATATCTAGGCTTTTTTATATCATCGACAGTTGTTTTTTTTTATAATAAAAATTGGAGTCGTAAAAATGCTTAACTTGTCATTTGAAAACAAAAAAAAAATATTTTGTTAAAAAGTTCTTAAGTTGACATTAAAAAAATGCGGGAGTTTCTGATAGACAACATCTATGTAGTTTTTTGGAAATCAACTCTTCCAACAATCTGTTGGAATTCCCATGAGTACCAATTATGCTCCATTGTGAGCAGATCTATTTTTGTATTCTTATGAAGAATAATTTATTCAAAAACTTGTACGTGAAATAAATAAATCACTCGCTAAGGCCTTAAACTCAACATTCAGGTATATCCACGACGTATTATCAATTAACAATTGTTATTTCATACTTACGTCGACTCGATGTATCTCAGTGAACTTGAAATAAAAGATACTACACATTCTGAATCACCTGTTTCATATTTGGATATTTTACTGGAAATGGACATTGGTGGTAACCTAACAACAAAACTTTATGATAAACACATTGACTTCAGTTTTTCTATAGTCAACTTTCCTTACCTATGTAGCACTATACCTTCATCACCTGCATATGGTGTTTTTGTATCTTAGTTAATTCGACACGCAAGGGATGCTCTTCGTATGAACAGTTTCTAAGGCGAAGCAAACAATCAACTGAAAACAAGTTGATAAAACAGGTCTATCAACAGTCTCGTTTGAAGTCATCTTTTCGTAAGTTCTGTGGTCGATACAACAACCTTGTCAGCAAATACAATATTCCACTAAGTTGCATGCTGACTGACGTTTTTCATACTAATTGTTAAACCATATTTAATCACTTAATTGTCTATTGTCGGCCTTTTTCGTTTTTTTTCCGCTTACGACAAAGAGCACATGGCGGGTTCGACCGGTCAGAAGAGGATGCTCACTCCTTCTAGGCACCTGATCCTACCTCTATCTATTTGGAGGTCCGTGTTGCTCTGCTTTGAATCTGTATTTTGTTTTTTGGATTTTTGAGATGGTTCACGGATTGTTTTTTCATATACATATATTTACATTCCACATATTTTTTGCTTGTAAAGTGTGTTGAAAGCTACGGCAGTTATAACACTGTAATGCACACAGGGTACTCAAAGGTTAAAATGACGAGTTTTATTATGACATCACAAACGTTGAACGCTGTTAACTGCAACGTCACAAACGAAAATCAAAGTTCACTCTTGCGACTGTTACTGTGGCTCTTCCATTTATATGAACTTGCCCTTATGATAAAATAGGAATTTTAAGGTATAAATCGCATTTGCAGACAATGCAAAAAGTAAGAAAAATGTAAATATAAGCATTAAATCATGGTTTTTTGAAGTATACAGTCTCATAACTGCAACGATGTGTGCATACAAATTTTTATGCACACACCGCTGCAGTTATAGGACTGTATACAAAAAATCATGATGATTCAATGCTTTAATATATCATGTATGTATATTCTCTGCCTTCTTCATCACTCAATCTACTAAAATAAATGAAAAAATACAATGCTGGAATACAAATAATCTAATTAAAACTATCGTCTAAATTTGTCTAAATATGTCGTTTTACCGGTGTCTAGAGCGTATTTAAATATATTTACATTCTGTTTTTCCATTAAATTCTCTGATGTTTAAATGCCTCTAATTGCAATAACTAATCAATGGGTACTCAAAGGTTAAAATGACGAGTTATATTATGACGTCACAAACGTTGAACGCTGTAAACTGCAACGTCACAAGCGAAAATCAAAGTTCACACTTGTGGCTGTTACTGTGGCTCTTCCATTAATATTAACTTACCCATAGGATAAGATAGGAATTTCAAGGTATAAATAACATTTGCAGACATTTGCAGACAAGGCAAGAAGTTAAAAAAATGTAAATATAAGCATTAAATCATGATTTTTTGAAGTATACAGTCTGCGGTGATGTGTGCATACAAATTTCCATAACGCGCTAACGCCCGTTACTCAATTTGTATTCACACACCGCTGCAGTTATGAGACTGTATACTTCAAAAAATCATAATTCAATGCTATAATAAATAACATGCATGAGTCAGGTAAGAAATTTAAAATTTCTGGACGAGAATCAACACCACCTTTCAAAAATATCAAAACTATATATTGTCTTAATTTTCCGCGAATTTTACCAAATTTACATGACAAATTGTACAATCCATATGTATTGTTGACACCGATATTTTCATCAACAGCATTAGCAATCATTTAATGTTTAGAGAGATACAGGACAATGAACGTGACTATCATTACAGTGATGTTTTGATGTGCTAACTCTATTTTGACGTCATTATTGATTTGATTGTATGATGCTATGATGTCATTTATCCATTATGACGTCAAACACGATTTGATGGATCTTTTTTCCGTACTTGAGGAGTCTCGAGTGAGAAAGTTTCAAACATACGATTACCTTTTTTTTTTTTACAATGAAAGGTAAACTTCAGAGTAAACTATGTGCAAAGTATAAAGTAAATTGAACGGATAGTGTATCTAATTACCGCGTCAAATTTATTCGTATGGTTTGGTTTGAACATATTTTAGTGTAAAGATGGTTTATACAATAGGATCGGGCACAAAATATGCAAACTTAAACGCCCTCTCCTTTGAAATTTCGAAACAAAATTTACACTTTTACGAAAAAATGGTCATAATAAAATACCAACACTGAAGTTACAAATGTATACCAAAGTAGATAAACATTGACAAAAGAAATAGAAAATTATAATAATTTTTTATATTCAATTTTAAACTTGTTGAAACCATCCAGATCTCTTTAAAAATAGCTGAACGTTAAAAAATAAATTTTCATTTTCTGCAATACCGATGGAGTTATCACCCCATAACAAACATGAATGTCGATAAAATGTACAAATTCTATTCTAAAGATAACACTGAATAAATCATTTCGTGATATATTATATTTTGCACAAGAAAAAAAAGTAATGATATGCATTTTCTACTTTTCCACATGAGCATAAGGGACTGTCAATAATTTTGCATATACATAAATCTTTTTTTTTAATATACAATTGTGTCGAAGTCTAGTGTTAATTACATTCCAGTAACGTTCTCCATATGAAAAATATGATGGAGGTTAAGGTACAGCTAGAAGACAGCTTAAAAGATTTTAATGTTGGCTAGTTTCTATTTTTTAAAGATATACCATTCCAGAAATCTATGGCTATTGGAACAAAAGATGATTTATAAATATTTAGTCTACATTTTGGAATACTGTAATTTTGAGATTGTCTTGAAGTATGAGTAGAGTCTAGCGAGCGAGTGCTTGGTAAAATTTTAGTTAGATATTCAGGCACTAAATTGTGATTTATTTTATACATACATGTAGTTGTTTTTAACTTTTCTTTTCTTCTATCAAGAAGTGATTCCCACCCAGTTTCTTGATATCGTGATGCTATTGAGATCAACCCTTAACTATTCTCGCTCCTGCTAACTGCTAACTGTAAATTTCAAGCTTGTCCTGATCATAATTTGAACAGCCACTCCAAACTTCGGATGCATATCCCAACTGGGGTCTTATAAAAGTAGTATATAGTAGGGATATTGTTTAACGACTGACCTTGACCTTGCTTTTTAAAGAAATTTGTAGGCATTTGCTTTTATAGAATCGATGTATGTTGACCAGCCAAGATCTTGTTTTAAAGTAATACCTAGATGTTTATGCTTTGACACAAAATCCAAAGCACGGTCTTGAAATTTTAAACATTGAAACTTGTTCTAAATAAAATTGCTTTAGTTTTTAAAGGATTAAATTTCAAGAGCTGTTGCTTGGACCACATATCAAGGCAATACAAGTCATTATTGATAACTGATTCAATGTCATGAATATCAGTTTCACTTTAGTAAATTTCCACTAATTCCATATGACTATTTAAAAATTATTCCCTTATGCCAAACTCTATCATATGCTTTTGATAAATCGCAAAATACCATACAACAAAATTTCCCTTCATCAATGAATTTAACAATATAATCATACGTCTCAATGAGTTGATAAATAGTTGAATGCCCTCACTTTCAATTTGCTTCCGACGCCACTGTGTAGTTTATAAAACTGCAAATCCCGTTAGCTATCAAGGAGTTCATCCTGACGACGCGATGGACACAGAACGTTTTGGTTGTTTTTAAATACATGTACAAGAATTTATCTAAATAATGTTTCATAAGACTTTCTGCCACCAGTAAGCATCCTTATCCACCCAGCTTTCGACATCCAAGCTACACAGTTATTTCTTTTCTTTCATATTTGCATTTCAAATCTTTGACAAAATCCATTTTATATCAATTTTATAGCAATATTTTGATAACATTTTGAAAGTGCTACTTCAATACCCAAAGTTGTAAATAATTTTGGAATTTGTTTCAATTCTTAAAATAAATGAATATAAATTGCAAATAAATTCTATCAAATACATATTATAATTGCAGAAAAAATAGAATCATTTTTTAAAAAATCATAATGCCAGAAAAAGGGATAATTGCTATCAAAATACCTCCTTTACAAGGATAGAGAACATCTGAATGCGTTAAAAAGCAAATACCATCATTAACAATTTTACACTGCAACGTCATATTCCACCTTCAGCAAAACGTTACGATTACCCTTGGCCAGGCGTAGGTTTTTTTGTTAACTTAGGTCGGGCGCAATGTTACGTCTTTTATTGAAAAGGACCTTAGTCTAAGAATTTAACTACATGTTAACCGATTTTATGCCTGACTTACGCCTTTTAGTGAAACGGGTTCCTAGAGCATTGTGGAATTCTAAATATGAACTATGTAGGGTATAATACGGTTTGGGCCTTGACCATTTAAGGATTGAGTTAAAAACTAAAACTGAAAACAAATACTAACTAAGGGTAAAAAACTTTGGATGTATTTATAAAAATTAGTTGTCCCCTGAAAAGGTACCCTTGCTCAAATCGATACTGTGATTATCAAAATTCCTCTAAGAGTTGTTTACGTTTAATCTTTTACAGATTTAAAAGGAGCATGTACCACTGATAAAATCCTCCTGAGGTGGCCATTGACTCCAGAAGTTTGTAGTGACCAGGTCCTATCTAATCCTGATCTACGGTTCTCTAACTGTCCTCACCCGTTCGTCCAGGACCTTCCTGCGCCCCACACACCGCCGGTCTCTCCATTTTCCGTCAATCTTTCCGCTGTTTCAGTCCTGGATTTACGTATTAATACTGCGCCGTCCGGGGATTATGGATTCTCAGCCTTTGTAAAACCAGCTACAAATGACGACAGTTGTATTCTCCATTACAAATCAGACGACGACAGTTTTGAGATGAAGTTCCTTTCCACAGCCTCCGGAACAAATGCCTCAGTCATTGGATGGGACTCCTCCGCTTCCAATGCCTTACAGGTTGGGCAGTGGCAGAGGATTGCTATGGCAATGGATGCTAGTCAGTCAAAGCTCAATTTAATTATTGAAGGAGCGCCTTTTGATGACACTGATGTGAACATCTTTGGATGGAAGCCTGAAATTATAGCCCCAAGCTTTAAAACACCAGGTACACTGAGAGTTGGGGGATGTTTTGACGGAGAAACATTCAGCGGATTGGTGTCATGTGTTGGTTTTGTTGAGGACAAAAACATTGACTGTTCCTCGGGTTGCTATGATTCAAGTTCCTGGACTTCATGTAAGCTTTTAAATCTCTAGCTAACAAAGCTGTATTTTCAAGAGGAGGCACATTTAAGAATATCGAAATGTTTTGTTAAAGAAATGGAGTAGTTTAAGAGAACGTGAAATGTGGGTCTAAATACAAAATCAAATATTCATCGGCCAAAACAAAATGTTGAATTGATGATAAATTATGATACCTTTTTTTCTACGCTCTCCTGGCGTCTCACTTTCCAGGAAAGAAAATTTCAATTAAAACAAACAAATAAATGTGGTAGTCACAAACTTTGCATGTATTGTTGGTTGGTTTTCTTTAACTTTCTAAACTTATGTTTACTTTCAGTCAATATGTATCCAGAGAAAAGACACTATGGGACATTCTTGCCTACTGAAAGCGGAAAAATACCAATTCAGACTCCGATCAGCGCAACTTTCGCCGACAGTATGAGTTTTTGTGCATTACAATGCCTGAAGGATGTCTTACTTTGTGTAAGCTTGGCGTATAACAGCATCACCGGAGTTTGTTCTTTTTATCGGGATTTCTTTTTCGTTACCCTGACTGCCTCTCCTAATACTACCCTCTATGTTTTACAGCCATACTGAGTACTTGATTGTTAACAATTCTATTCGGTTTATTATTGTTTTTACTAAATAAAACTTTGCCAAAGTTGCATCAGAGATGTTTTAAATACATCAATCTATATTCTTTCATGTCCAAAGATATTTGTTTAACCTTTTTCTTAGTTGCTTTTTTTGCCGCCTTTTGAAGATTTTCATAAAAAGGGATTAACGATATCATAAAGGTCAAATAATTCAACGAAAGATGGAGAAAGACTCATTTACATATTCTCAATCAACAAGAAGGAGAGAGAAATTTACCTTGAATATAGACTCTAAAAATAATTTTTTACATCATGAATAAATGTACGGAAGTTTTAATATACAGTAGTAAAAATAAAATATGTACTTCATTTAAATGTATTTTTAAACACTCTATTTATGTTTAAAATCACTCGAAAAACTACCTGCATTTTTCAAAATATTAACATGAAAAAATTACAATTTCAAACTGTCAATCATCTCAAAAATCCATTAAACGAAAAACAATTCAAAGCAGTACAACACAGACCTCCAAAAAAATAAAGGTAGGATCAGGTGCCTAGGAGGAGTGAACATCCTCTACTGGCCGGTCACACCCGCCGTGTCGTAATCGGAAAACAACTTGTTATCAATTGTTTGTCAGTAACTTGCATCCCAGTGGAAGATTGTATTTGCTGACAAGGTCGTTGTATCGACCATAGAACTTACGAAAAGATGACTTCAAACGAGACTGTTTTATCAACTTGTTATCAATTGTTTGTCAGTAACTTGCATCCCCTTAGAAACTGTTCATACGAAGAACATGCCCTTGCGTATCGAATCAACTAAGAGACAAAATTACCATATACAGGTTATAAAAGTATATTGCTACATAAGAAAGGAAAGTTGACTATAGAAAAATTGAAGTCATTGCGTTTATCATAAAGTTTTGTTATTAAGTTATTACCAATGTCCATTTCTAGTCAAATATCCAAATATGAAATTTTTATTTCAAGTTCACTGGGATATATGGAGTCGACGTAAGAAGGGAATTAACAACTGTTAATTGATAGTACGTCGCCGATATCCCTGAATGTTGAAATGAAGGCCACAGCGAGTGATTTATTTTCACTTACAAGTTTTTTCAATAAATTCTGCTTCATAATAATACAAAAATAGGTCTGCTAACAATGGGGCACAATTGGTACCCATGGGATTCCCAATGTATTGTTGGACGACTTGATTTCAAAAACTACATAGATGTCGTCTATCAGAAACTCTATATTATAAATCTATATAATAACTTTAATGCTGGAAATACCTTTTCATAGGTATAGAGAGTCTTAAATTAAGTAAAGATCTTTATTAGTATGGTTATGATGGGTTATTACTGTTATGAATAATTGGTTGAGCTACAGAATGTGAAACCAATTAATAATCATATACACGCAGTGCAGCAAAAAGATAAAGAGGTCTTTATTACCTTTTCAAACATTGGTTTTAAAATAATTTTTGTGTTCAGAAACAAAAAGCTGGATGTGCTGTGCGGGTATTCGTCAGATTATTATAAAAAAAAAAGCTGGATGTGCGGGTATTCGTCAGATTATTATAAGCGGGGACTATATCGACAGCTTCAATTGTCATCGGTATGGAACAATAGACTATCAACTAAAATTGGACATAAACCAAACATTGCAAGATCAGGATAGGCGGGTACTCGTCAGATTAATATCAGCAAGGACGATATAGACATCCTGAATCTCATTAATAAGGAATAAAAGACAATCGGGCAGAAATTGGACAGAAAACAAACTTTGTTTTTATAATGATCCATATATAAATATGGAAGGCTCACAATATATAATATACATGCGTATTTATGTCATATAAGTTTTTATTCAAAAAATGATTTGATTTTCAAAATCAAGATATCTTAGGTGCCAATATATTAGCCGTTTTAAAAAACAAAAGGGTCACCGAGGGAACAGACTGAAACTAAAGGACCAAAAATGCTGAGTAAAGGTAACTTTTAATTCGTAGCTTTTGAGAAATGAATTCTTTCAATGATGCTTCATAACACTATGGTTTTGTAAAGTGATGAAAAGTTGTGTATAAAACTATCATTTTCCATAAGATACGAAGGATACCAGCGACAAGTGTCTCAGTATTTACGGTTTTTGACAAATGCAATGTATCCAGAGTGCACAGAGCCTATCTAAAAACGAAAAAAAAAGAATGTTTTTGACCTCTTAATAAAAAATGAATATATTTTTATAGTCTGTATCTTTTTAAAAATGACGTCACCAACGTTGAAATGCGATAAACTGCAATGTCACAAACGAAAGCAAAGTTTTGTGGCTGTTACATTAGTTCTTCCATTAATATAAACTTACCCTTGGGATAAGATAAGAATTTTAAGGTATAATTCACATTTGCAGATAAGTCAAGAAGTTAAACAACATGTAAATGTAAGTATACACCTGAATTTTACTTAATATGATCAAACTTATGTCGAAATTCAAAGACTTTCTACACTATTAATGTATAAATTTGTTTGGAAGATTTAAATTATATTTGGTGTTTAAAAAAATTGCAAAGTGATTTTAGAAAATCGATGGATTAAGTTTTATTTTGTACAATGAATCGTAAAGAGAGATTCAATTAAATTAAAAATCGACAATGTTGCTGAACCCACATGGATAAAAGGCAAACAAATATGTATTGTTTGTTGAAATCGATCCTTTTTAAATGTTTAACATAGAAGAGATGCTAGTGAGCATAGTATAAATTCATTAGCCCGAGCTGAGGATGTCTATACAATGAGAAAGCAAAGGGAGCTGACTGTACTGACACAGGATGAGACTTGGAAATTTATACCAGATCATCTGCCTTTGTGCTTTTATACCAAGTAAGTTTACCTTATAATTAAGACGTGTGTCCGCGAATACTCGTGGCATATTCCAATCAAAGATTTCTCTGTATTTGCTTGTAACTAAAACAAATTTGTAAAATCACAGAAAGACAAAATTTTCAGCAAAAAAGATCTTATTTAATATTATTTCAAAACTTATTCAAACAACAACAGTATTTGAAAGAATTTGAAGTGTGCGTATAACAAAACATCGCATTTAAATTATCCTCGTGTGCATTTTTAATCTAATTTCTTTTTTATTAACTATTAAACGAAGGATGGCACAGAGAAAGAAAAGGTTCTTTAAAAAGGTTTATTATATACACCAACAGTATAGGAACATTGATGTAAGGTGTATGAGACATATTTCCAATGTGACTACAGTATAAAATTTTGCAACATATTCTTGGCAAAAATCGCAACTTAAGATTTAACACAAATCGTTGCAAAGATTCATCATGGCATCTTTTAAAACAACACTTGATAAACATTTTAATAATAAAGGAACCACAGGTCCAAGCGAAGAAAGTTTTCTTTGCGTCTTAGTTACCCAAAACCAAGCTCAGGACTTTTCACCCCTCCCGTTTCTCGGAAACAATCTCCATTTTATTACAATAATCTATAGCAGAACCGTCATACATCTTACATATTGTATTTTTTATCACAATAAATAATTAGGTCCTGTATCGGTCGGAAACGCCCAAAATTTAAATGGGAATCCGGAAATTATTTTGCCTTAGCCATGTTTTGAAGTGCAACTTTAGGGACATATTGATATGACACCAGCAATAAAACTTAATTATGGATTTCTGAAGTTGTGAAATTGACAATTACTTATTATGATCTGTGACGAAAATATTTTATGTAGATATCCACACATCAGAAAGTTATGAAGGAATATTTAACAACATGATCTGTGGCCACTAATTTTTTTTAATTACAATGTATGCATTTAAACAGTGTTTTAATATTCAGTGATGACCAAGGTTTAAAATTGAAAAATGGTGTGTGTAAATGTATAAAATTACTCAAATTTGTTATTATCTTGGTGACTCTAGAAGCTATCTTGCGCACTGTAGAATACTTATTATGAACCCTGTAATGTGTAAAAGCGTTCCTGGCTAACCAATGAAGGATGATCTTGGGACCCTGTCTCTAAATTTAGGTGCCAAAAAAGAATAAATGATAATAATGTATATGTAAGTTACTGTTACGTTAATTATAGCTTTTTGAAAACAGCGACTAATACAACTACACTGTACATAAAAATGTGATAAAAATATTTTAGATGCATTCATTAAAATCAGTTGCTTCCCGAAAAAAAGTTTCCAACGCAGTAGTATTCGACTTTACGTGAGTCTGATCTATTTAAAATCTCTCACAGAATTATTTACTTTTCTTGTTTCACAGGTCTAGAAGGAGCATGTTCTACTGATATCCTCCTGAGGTGGCCATTAACTCCAGAAGTTTGTAGTGACCAGGTCCTATCTAACACTGACCTACGGTTCTCTTATTGTCCTCACACGTTCGTCCAGGACCTTCCCGCTCCCCACACACCGCCTGTCTCTCCTTTCTCCGTTAATCTATCCGCTGATTCAGTCCTAGATTTACGTATTACTACTGCGCCGTCCGGGGATTATGGATTCTCAGCCTTCGTAAGACCTGCTTCAAATGAAGATAGTTGTATTCTACATTACAAATCCGACGACGGCAGTTTTGAGATGAAGTTCCTTTCCACAGCCTCCGAAACAAGGGTATCTGTAATTGGGTGGACCTCTGTAGCTGGCAATAATTTACTGGTTAAGGAATGGCAGAGGATTGCTTTGGCAATGGATGCTAGTCAGTCAAAGCTCAATTTAATCATTGAAGGAGCACCTTTTGACGACACCGATGTGAACAGCTCTGATCAGAAACCTGGTACTCCATCCCCTAGCTTTAAAACACCAGGTACACTTAGAGTCGGGGGATCTTTTGACGGAGAAACATTCAGCGGATTGGTGTCATGTGTTGGTTTCGTTGAGCACAAAACGATTGACTGTTCCACAGGCTGTTATGATGCAAGTACCTGGTCTTCAAGTAAGCTTTTTTATGTTTTACTTACATATTGATTAGAAGGAATCTACATGTCACCAAAATCAGGGCATACAAATGATCCTGGTAATGTGGTAGTGTGAGATACTGGAATAGTTTTAAATGACTTTAAATGTCTGTCTAATTGCAAATTGAATATTCATTGACGAAAAAAACTTTTTAATTGCTAAATGGAGTGACAAATAATGACCATTGTTCGATGTTCTTCAGACGAACAATTTCTTGGGCAAAATAAGACAAACAGATTTTGTGTCACAAGTTTTGTATGCATATATTTTTGCTTTTCTTAATAGATCACCATCTTAACTTTTTTTTTAGTCAATATGAATCCAGAGAAAAGACACTATGGAACATTCTTGCCTACCGAAACCGAGAAAATTCCGAACCAGACTCCAATCAATTTCATTTTAGCTGACAAGTTGAGTTCCTGTGCTCTGCAATGCCTGAAGGATGTCCTTCTCTGTGTAAGCGTAGCATATAACAGCGCCACCGGAAGTTGTTTTTTTTACCCGGAATTCTTTTTCGCCAGTCTGATTTCTTCTCCAAATACCACCCTCTATGTTTTACAGCCATACTGAGTACTTCATTAAGTTTTAATATCCTTACTCGTTTAATCATTGTTTTAATCAAATAAAAAAGCCAAAGTTGCACCAAGGATGTTTCATAGACATATACATTGTATTCACCATGATGAAATTAAAATTTAAATGTGACTGAATGTTATATCTTTGTCATTCAGCCGCCTTTCCATTCAGGTGACTTGGTGACAGAGGTTCATCGTGTGTGTCTTCATGTGCAATGATTTTAAAATAACTGTTAACTTATTAACTTTTATTTCTTTTTTCGTCACTTGTTGTCGATTTTGATAGAAATAGACATTGCTATCGATAGAGATTAAATTATATCAACTTATGATTGAAGAAGACTCTTCCTTGGTACTTTTTCCAAAATCAAGAAATATAAAGAAAATTTACCTGGATTTCCGACCCTTAAAACAAAGAGCTGGGACTTTTTGAAATAATAAATTACTGTTGTCCTTTAACGCAAACCCATGTTTATCAAAATAGTATACTATAAGTGACGGAAAGCACTGATGTGCAGAAATTTTTTTCCCACAGATTTGAAAACAGTTTGTCATTTAAATGTATTTCACTTACTCTTGTAATGATTAAAATTGTTTTGTATATGATGGATTGATAGTGTAATAAATCTTTGTTTGAGCCACAGAATGTGCTATCAATTTTCTTTTAAACGCAATGCAGCAAAACGATGAAGTGATCGTTATTCATTTCAAACATTGGTTTTAAAATAATATTTGTATTCAGAAACAAGAACAAAATGAGTAGGAACTCGTAATATTATTATCATGTAGGAAGATTTAGAGAGCCCCAGCTCTCATCGGTGAAGTACAATAGGCGATCAATTAAAATTAGACAGTAACCACACTAGCTTTTAAAATAGTCCTTGTACACATTTAAAAGCTTTACAATGTATACAATGCTGTATTTCAAACATGCGTTAAAAACCATACTTCATGTATCCAACCAGAAGCTAAATAGATCCAGGTTGAAGAGGGCTGGGTCGTAATCGCCATTCTCAGCTTTATTTATCTCCTTTAGTAGAAGAGCTCTGCATAAAGATATAAGAATGTATTCAAACTTTGACACAAAAATGTTTCAATTTTTTCTATACCTAATGATAATGTTTGGCAAAATTTGTCTATATCAAAGTTTTAGGGATGACCGTCCAACCACCTTAAAGGGTTCCAAAAGATCTTTTTTTTGTCAACTAAACGATTTTCAAATTTTTGACAAATGCAAATATATCTCACAGTCTGTAGATAAAGAAATACAAGTGCATCCTTTTTTCTGAACTAGGAGTGTCATATTGTAGATACATACTTTCGCGTTTTATATGATTGTCAAATTAATAATGCTAGCCTGTGTGTACAAAGTATTGTTATTAAATATTGATCAGTACAATATTCACCATTTAATGTTGAGTTTGTGCGCTATTGTTTTAAATAAAGAAATCGTATAATCTGAACTAATCTGAATCTTTATTTCAATCATTTTGTTATACCCGGGGTATGAGGAACTATAGTTTTAATCGCGGTCTGTCGGTCATTATGTCCCTTTTTCGTTTTCCACACTTTTTACTGTTATAATGGGGTGAACTGATTCTAAACTTAATGTGTTTCATAATTATGCCATACATAATAAATTATTTTAATTAACAAATATGTATGCAATCAATTTTCTTGTTTACGAACCGGGTAAATTAGTGTTCCATAATTGAAGCCATTCCATCAAAACAGCACCTCATCGGATTTGACATTTTATCTATCTCTCGTATTCATGATTGATTAGTGCATCTATTTACCCACATACACCCAAATTGATCATAAAGGTGATGAAGAAATCGAGTTTGTACTTTTATAAAATTTTAACCGAATTTCTTGCAGACATAGGTAAATGAAATTGTTTAAAAATCGCCGGGTGCAAATAGAAGACATATAATGCCTATGCGATATTCCTAAAATGCTTTTTTCATTTTTAATCAATTTTTCTGGCAAGCTTACAAAAAGAATGAGATTTCAAATAGTTCTTGTCCTTTTACTGACAAAAAGTTTTTTAGTACACAGTAGACGAGCATTTGTTCTTCTTTTTCAAACATAGGTGAAGATTAATGAGTCTATGTGAACAGATAGCTGATTTAATACATCAAACCAAACTGTAAATGGAAAAAATTGATCACAAATAAACATTTAAACAACACACTTTAAAAGAATCGAATGCTAGAAAACTGACATGTCATATTGGCATTGGAAAAATTTAAGTAATTTAGAGTTTATTTTTAGGAATCTTTATAAACTATTTTAAAAATTAAAACTACAAATTGTGTTTCATATGGCAACATTGAATTCGCTACAACCTCACTGCTAAAACATACTGACCTGTACTCATACTCTACAACTATTCAGTTTTGAAAAATAAAAAAAATAAAAACAGCAAAATCAATTTTAAGAAGACGTCATACTTTCTTATTTTCGTTATTAACCAATGATCTAAAGTACTTTCGATAAGAAAGTAACCACTATGACTTGAGAATTGAATGGCTGCGTTTAATAAACATGTACATCTTAAAATATTTACATTTGCAAGTGTTTTCCCTTATATAACACTGTTTACGCAATCAGGTGTTATTTCTGCATAACATCATTATGGGTCAAGAGGTCAAAGTAGCGCATGAATAATCTATAGGTCACTACTTTTTATATGTACTCAAACTAACCCACTTACTGAGTATGCTTAAACATCGTAGGAAAAACATAATTTGGGCATACATAAAAAACGTATCTGTATTTTGTTATACGAAGTTTTATTCATTAATTTTCTTACAAAATAAAACTTTAATTGCAAGGGTAAATAGTTCATGCAGGCCTGTACAGAATAATGTTTATGGATCGACATCGTAACGAAGAGTTCTTGAAATTACAATTGCAATGTGTCAAAGGAATGAAAATCAGTTAAAATTCATATCTGACTCTCGTAACCAGTCTCGATCAAAATCGCAAATGCTGCATTACAGACCTTTCGGATAAAGATTAGCCCATTCACGGATCATGGTGTATTTTATAACTCCTTCGCTTATCTTTCCGTTTTGTTCCGTAACAGAAGTTAGAATAGCATCCCTCTGTTTTATCGGAGGAAAACATTATGCCCTTGAATCTGATTCTGCAATAGAGATTCCCCTGAAAATGCCCAAGTAGACTCTAGGCCTAACTCAACTTTCTATCGCTATGTTTTCAAATTCCCAACCGCTCTGCGACTTCAACAGAAGTGGTACTATTCCGCCAAGCATCAATCGGTTTTTTTTTTAAATTTTCCAAGTGGATCTTCTATTCTGTTTCACTTAATTATCATAAAAAAGCGTGTTGTCTTTTCAAAAGTAGTGTCGTTTTTCTTTATCATGATAATCAAATACTTGCAACATTATTGTGCTTTTTTGTAACGTCATTCTAATCGAAGCGGCTTTCTATGTCATCACGAAAAAGAAATTATGGAGCATTGTTATTGTCATAATTTGCAACAAATGTAAATATAAGAAATAAGGTACCTTTTTGTATGTGTATCGGGATATAAATACGGCTTGGTACGTGATCAAATCTTCCATAAAGCCCTTCGATCATTTGATCACATGACCAACCCGTATTCATATCCCGATACACATCCAAAAACGATACCTATTTTCTTAAATAAATATAAAGAAATAACAGTACCACCTTTCCAACATATGACGTCATTATTGTATTTAAAGATCTTGGCATTATTAGATGACGATGATCAAATATGGCCAGGGTGAACAATTCCAATAAATCCCGAAGTTGTTGTGTTATCGCAGACCAAAAAATAACCACTACAAACGTTAATATATATTAAAGGTCTTCCGTTTTCCAACGGAAGACCTTATTGTTTTCGTTCGGTTTCCTTTTCCCTATTATTTTTTTTCTTTTTTCTTACAAAATTTGTGCAGGCGATTTCTCGGAAATGGCTAAAACGATTTTTGTGAAACTTTCAGATCTAATAGATATTAATCAAAACTTAAAATACATTCTTTTTATTTTGATGACGTCATTTTCGTTCTTGAGAAAATGACGTTTTAGCGATTTTCAGAGGGTCAGCTTGTCTAGGGATCTCCTCCTAAACGGTAAAAGATATTGAGTTCAAACTTTCAGGGATTGTAGACAAGAGATTGTAGATGTGCAATTTGGCATTCATATTTGTCATGCTCAAAATGCGTTCTAGCTCGCATGGTCCCGAAAATTGAGACTAAAAAAACGTCGTAGTTTTTCATGGTTTTCTTAGTTTATCTCTTTTCTTAAAAATATTTTGTTAAAACATGTAATGCAAAAAAGGTTTATATTTACAAGACCTTTCATTTGATATTAAAAAAGGCTGGCCCCTCAAATTAGGGGACCAAAGGGCTCTAAAGTCTTTCATCTGTAGCCCTTTACTGAGGGATATTTTGTGAACAGCTATTGAAGCAAATCTGTTTATTTTACAGTTATGTATCCATGCAATGTAATGATTTTTACATATGCTACGTAATTAGGGGTTTTTAGGGGCCAAAAGTCCAGAATTTTGATTTCATATATCTCAGAAAGGAAAAGTATTTTGAAATGCAGTATAGAAGAAAAGATGCTAAGAATGATGAATTAAATCAAATGCAATTTTCAAAATTTCGTTTAACAGCCACTATAAGGAGTTAAGGGATCGGCCCCTAAAATGTTCTTTTCCATTTATCTCAAGAACGGTATCGAATTTCTAAACACTTGTTGAACAAAATGTCTTTATAATCAAATGAACTTTCATTTGATACCAAGAAAAAGGTGCTGGCCCCTTCTATTAGGGACCAAAGGGCTTTTATCTATAGTTCTTCGCAGAGGGATATTTTGTAGTAAATTATAGAACCAAATATGTTTATTTTTCAGTTATAAAGCCCGACAGCGTAACGATTTTCTCATGTGTTACGTAATTAGGGGTTTTATGGGTCAAAAGTTCAAAACTTTGATCACCTATATTTCCAAAAGAAAAAATATTTTGAAATGCAGTTCCGAAGAAAGAAAATTATGTACTTAACAACATGCAACCTACAAAATTTGGTTCAGCGGCCCTAATAAGGAGATAAGGGAAGACCCCTAAAACGTTTTTTCTCAGATAACTAAAGAACGGTAAGAACTCAAGAACGGTAACGAATTTCTAAACAATTGTTGAACACAATGGCTTTAAAATTAAATGACTTTTCATTTGATACCACGAAAAAGAGGCTGACCCCTTATATTAGCGACCTAAAAGTGCTCTAAGTATTTTTCTATAGCTCTTTACCGAGGTATATTTTGTACTGGATTATAGAAGCAAATATGTTTATTCTACAATCTTTATCTTGCAACCTTCAAAGTTTGGTTCAGTGGCCCCAATAAGGAGATAAGGGACCGGCCCCTAAAGCGTTCTTTTCTCAGATATCTCAAGAATGGTGACGAATTTCTAAACACTTGTTGAACAAAGCTCTTACACCTGAAACAAAATAGTATCTGGTCCTTCGAATGTACACCATGTCTTTCCATTCTTAAACATGTTTAGTTGCTAAACAGCAAAAAAAGATCGAACATATATCTCAAATTCTAAAATCAGACGAAGACCTCCTCGTTGCTCGCAACGAGATCGTGTCTAGTTGATGTTTATGATTTGTTTTTAATTCTCAAAAAGTCAAGTTTTAAGTATCAATTTTGGTCGTTTTCCTTTTAAAATATAGTGTTAAACTTTTCAGAGCCTTTCTGGTGTTACAAGAAGAAAAACAAAAAATCACAAAAATGTTTTACCGAATTTTGCTTTGTGCTCATGGAACAATTAATTAACGATATTAAATACTTTTAAATAATCATTTTTGAAGATCACAAAAGCCTTTTATTGTTCCATGATCAATCAGTTTTCTAGTTTTTTTTTACTTGTAATAATTTGAGATTTTTTGAAATAAGTGTTGCTCTATATACTAGCAATTGGTCAATAAAAGTATAAGCATCAAATGACTTTTTGTCTGAATATTCCAAAAATGTTATTACGAGTTGTGAATGGAAAACGTGTCATCGCTTCTTTTATCAAACCATAAGACATAGACACTTTGAACTTTAATGTTATTTGTATACTTAGAAGGTCCTTAAACATTCTATAGGCCCCATTCTAGTGGTTTTTGACAGTCTGTTAAATACGCCCAAAACACTTAAAAACCAATATAACAATACTATTTTTCGTTTTTCTATTATTGTGATGAATTCAATATTCCTTAAATTTTTCAAAGGTATTTACAGATTTCAAAATTAAAAAAATGGTTTTTCATGGAAAATTACAAAGTATAATTTCTTGAAATCTGCAAATGAGTTTCTTTGTGTTAAAAAGGATTGGACATCGTGTCATATGAAATCGAAGCCATGTTTGACGCATGCGCTAAAATAGCTTTATATGGTTTTTAGTGTTTAATGACAATCATTTTGACACCGTCGGTGATAAGGAAAGTAGTTCATATCGTGTTCGCAATTTTATTTTTTACGTTTTAAAGTAAAATTTTTAGTTTAAAAGCAGTTAGTTTTATTAGAATTTCTATAGATATTGTAAAACAATTAAAAATTTTCTCTCAAAATCGTTTTACAAATGAATTTGTTTATTTCATATTTCAAAAATGACTCTTAAACCCGACGCAAACTTGCTCGACGCAGTTTTTAATTTCTTGAAATCAAAGTGATTTCCCTCCGATAGCACGAAAAACCAAAAGGACGCGATTCGTAGACGTAGCAAAAAGTTTGTGAGTTAGGTGAGGATGACACTCTGTATTATCTTGCTAAAGGTAAAGAGCTTATAGTAGTTCGCGACCCCGATCATTATATCAGGGTTTTCGAAGAGTGTCACTCAAGTATAACTGGCGCGCATTTAGGCAGGGATAAGACTATCAGTCGCGCACGCGATCGCTATTACTGGCCAACTATGTACACCTACCTTGCTGAAAAGGTAAGATATTCTTTTTTCACTTTTGATTATAAAACCAATATCAAAATAAGGAATAAACCAATTAAAACGAGAGTTTATATATATTATTATAGTCATATCATAAAAAAAATTGACGAAACCTCCATTTAAGAGCTTATGGTAGACTAGTTTTAGAGGGCTGTATCAGATATAGGAAATGTAAAATTTAAGCCGGATTTATTTAAATATATCTGAAAAGGTTATATAATTAAATTATAGAATTTAATATACACGGGAGTATTTGAAGTATAACGATCAGGAATTTCGGTCGCTCCCCCATTTAAGATTTCCTGACGGGGCCTATTCTAGACTTGTTTAAGGATACTGTGTCCGTTGGAAGTGCTATATTCAAGCCGGTTGTCTTTGTCAATTGGACATAATATCTTATAGTAATAGAGTTTAATTCATGAAATCAAATACGAACGGATTATTTGAATTACAACCATCACTGTCCCTTCTTCTGCTCTAACTTCTTCAACAGTCACTGTTTCTTCGTCTGAACGCACTTCTTTAACAGTAACTGTTCCATTGTCTGTCTCCAATGATTTGACAACTAAACAATCACCCATATTTTAAGGAAAGTCAGAACGAGTTGCAATACTGGGAAGTAATCATATTTCTGAATTGTAGAATAATCTATCACTAGGCTTAATTAAGCAAATCTACCATTCAATTTTATCCTCAAATGTTTCAGTCAAAAAGGGACAACTACAAAATCATTAATGCAAAGTCCATGTTTGAAGAAGCCACTAAATTCTTTCCAACAAAAGTTTTCTTACAAGTAGGAGATAATGATATTAACATGACAAGTGCAGAAGCTGAGGTTGAGCCAGAGATACGAGAAATTGTTAAAAAAATATAAAGGATCAAGTCGTTAAAAAAATTGTCATTGATAATCTATTTAGAAAAATTATCTGTGGGAATGTGCTTCCATCAAAATACAATACTAAAAAAGAGTACTTGTGAGTGCAATCTATGGTTTTAACAAAATAATTTTTTAGATTTCCATTGACAACATAAGCATTTTTAGGTCTCCTTAATTTCACAGTTTGCAATATAAATTTACTTAAATCATTGAGTATTATTTACATTTGACACATTAACTAGTTTACACACATTGGGTTTAGGATATTTTTTTGTATTAATCTCTGGACAGGGTAGAACCTATGGAAACAAGCTTTGCATTCTATGATTTGTCATGAAAATTTAAAAAATGACAAACGACAATGAAATTTCAAAAAAATGTTATAAGCCTTTCCATTTGATACGCTTGTTTTTGTTACATCAATTCAAGGTGAAACATATGAACTTGAAACTTTTACCAATGCCTTTAGTGTTCTTAGAGGGTCCTTCAATCCATTCATACCGAATGATCTGAGAACCCTGAAATTTTTTTAAAGGGAACTATTTTATGAACTAAGTCATATCTACCATCCGAAACGTCAAATTACGAACCATTTCTTATTATTGACTACTAGTAAATAGTCTAAGAAAAATTAATGACATTTTTTGCCATTAGAAATGTGGCCAAAATACTGATTTGATAATTATACAACGTGTTGCCGAAATGCCAAATTATGTTCATGGCACCATATTGGAAATATCAGTACACGAAATATAGAAAGAAAAACCTTTTTATTCTTTACACATAAAAGATACCAAGTTAAACACAATGCTACTGAAGAAGTGTTTTAAATGATATTATTTCTTAAAAATGTTAAGATTATTCTGTTTTAATGCTAGGTCCGAGTTCATGTTGCTACTGAATGTATATAAATATACACAAAAAGAAAGATACCTGATAAACATAACTTTAATTTATTACTGATTAACATAACCTCCATATCGATGATAAAACACAAAACTCAGCAGTGTAATCCAAGTCGACACGTTAACGATCCCCGTTCCTCAGCAATGTTCGATAACTCTAATTCTTTTTATTCGCACCATAAATCTTCTTTTTATACAGAACAACTTTTTTATTTTACTCTCAAGAAACATATTTAATAAATACAGTTTTTTAAATATTCTTTCATTCACGCATGCTCACTCACTCACTCTCGATTTAATTGGTAGAGGCTGCTTAAACTGGAAAAATAATCAAGGAAACTAAAAAAAAAAATTAATAAAAACTGAAGAAAAAAATCATTAAAAAAACATAAGGTAAAATATAAAAAAGGGAGAATATTAAGACAGATGAAAGCACATGAATTGGTAACTAATAAACAAAAGGTTAATTAAAACAAATAACATGACTATGATTGAATCATAGAGTCAAAGATAGATAACCACGGTTGCCAGGTATGGACAAATGTATGCATTTCAAAAATAAATTTTACAAGCTTTATATTTATATATACAGAAGAACTTAATTAGTCGTTTAGTTTTAATATTACACGCAACCATTCAATGAACTGCTTGGCTTAGTGGTTACTACTACTTAAAGATAAAGGGGTTTGAGCCAACGATGCAACGGTTCAACCGTTTTTCCCCTATTTTGGATATTTCTTCAATTTTATTTATCGTGGCCAAAAATTGCAATACGTTCGTAATATGCATGGACACTATCGAAAGATTTCTTTATCTTTTAATTCATCTATAAAGTTTGAAGGATAAATAGCATTTTATAATGAAAAAAAATTTTGAGGCTGAGAATCAGAAAACCTTAACTCATTAAGTTTCCTTTTTGAGTTAAAAAAAATTATTGTAATGACGACTACCTCCTTGTCTGAAATCTTTCAAATAAGATTATGAAACATACTTGAAGTAAAAAGCTTAAAGATCAGAGCAGAGTGCATGTCATGATATTTTAAATGGTGCAAGACTCTAGGAAATTGCTATTTGTCAACTTTCAAGATAGGTTCTTTTTGAATATGTTTTCATGGACTAACTAACACAAAATGGCTAATACATATCTTTAATTTTTAAGGAAACTCCCATCACCATCCTTAAGGACCAGACAGACCCCCATTTGGGCATTTAAACGAGAGAAAACCTTATTAAGAACCACCTTTTTTTCACTTCTCGTATTTCAATATTCAACCTTTGCTGCTACACAAACGTCTGGCATTTATCCAAAAGTCATTTTACATGTACCGCAAGCATTAATTTTGGCTAGCCCATTATCGATTTAATATTAACAAGTATATTTGGGGTTTTTTTTTAAAGTTCTAAAACTTTTTTGTTTTATTTACGAAAAATTAATGTTTAAACCTTTTAAATATAAAACTTCTTAATTACATTATTTTTTATGATTATTTACTAAATATGAACAAGCAAGGAAAGATAACTTAATTAAACTAATAGGACAGCCACCACAATCATTTTCCCTACTTATTCCTTTATACAACAACAAAAAAACCAAAAAAAATCAATTCACATACAGCATACCTATAGAAAAACACTATTCCAACAACATATCCAAACTACAGGAAAATTAATCGAGAAGGAACTGAAATATGACCCGTATAATAACCTCTACTATGAAAAATTCATTTACAATTTTGAATATCACAAAGGATAGTGTACTGAATGCTTTTTTCCCTAAATATGCAGTCAGTTTCTATTCTGTGTCTGTGGACGTAAGAAAATCGTTTAAACGTTAAATACATTAACACTATACCCCAACCTTATACACTATATGACAAATTTATACCGCCCTATTGAAATATGTTCAATTATGAAATGCTTGGGTTTTTTCCACGTGTAAAGTTGTTGGCATCTTGTAGTCAATGTGTTATGTTATAGGTTCACAACTATGATGGTTATTTAAGCATTGAATGCTTGAATTGGATGTCGTCGGTCCTATAACACACCAAGCGGTGCATACAAATTATCATACCACACCGCTTGGTGTGTCATAGGACCGACAACGTCCAGAAATAAACACCCAATGCTTATATTTATATTCATATTGATGTCTATTTAATTTGTATGGAATATTTGTATATCGTCGCTTTAATGTGGAATAACGCATCATCACAACATGGCTGACCGCCGATAAAAACGACATTTTGTTTTATCAAAAACTAAAAAATATGGACTGAAACCTTATTATCTATTATTCCAGAAGAATAGAAAAGTGTTGTTCAACACAATGATTATAGGAAAGAAGTATTGTTACCTACCTTTTTACTTTGTGTTGAAAATACTAATTATGTTTTTTCTTCATGCACTGTAAAAGTCTTTTATAGATTGTTGATTCAAAAATTGTTTAATCCTCCAAAGTCAAATGAATATTGGTTAGGAAAAATAAAAACAAACAATACAGGTATGCTTGATAATAGATGGATTGTACTTAAAGAAAGTGGAAAGCCTCCTGATGTTGTGGAGCTTGATTTTAAAGTTTTTCATAATGCAATTTTTACGTATGAGAGATTGTACAAAATTGGTAAATCGGATTCTAACAGATGTCCACTGTGTTTATCAGAAAGTGAAGATTTACTTCATTATGTTTGTAAAATGCAACGAAATACAAGATTTTATAAGTAATTTTATGATATACCATTTAGAGTCATTATTGAAAGATTGTGAAAATAGTGTATTCAATGTGTTTGATATCATCATGAGATACTCATCACAGCTTTTCCCAATGTTATGAAAAATGTTAACACTTTTTTTGTTAAATTTTTTCTGTTCTTATGTAGATTCACAAGTTATAGAAGGAGATAGCTAATGTTGCAAAATAACAAAGCTTTGCATTTGACAATTTTTTTGCAAATATTTGCTCAGACATTACATGTATTACAACTATCATTATATGTGTATTGTTAACAACAACAGAAAAGTATTTTTTTTTAAGTTTTTGAAAAACAATCTACTGTTGAAGATACAGAGGTAGTATTATTGTTTATTTTTCAACGAGTTTTTATTGTAAACTGTCAAACTATAAATAATGCTGTGATACTCATTATGATGATTGTGATGTGTAATTTGTATGATTGATCAATAAAAGATAAAATTAAAAAAAATGTCGGACTTGTGATCCGTACATCCCGAGTTCGAATCCCGCAGGGGCTTTTGTTGTTACTTACTGGAAATATAATTTTAGATATTCATTTTTTATCCCCAAACTGCAAATTTTTCGCTTATTTGACATATGTACAGTTTATTTATCATTATATATTTCATTATCAAAAATTTCCTGTTATATTTAGTGCGTTTTTCCAGGTGTGTTATTCCACCTTTAAAGCCTTATATACGCTCTTAGTCAGGGATATGTAATATACATAGAAGAGCCATACTAACGTGTTATTTAGGGCGAATTTATTGTTAAAAACTAGTTCAAGTTTAGGTTTATGTTTTAAAAATAGTTTCATTTCAGTTTGAAACCAACTAGATGGTTTGAAGGTTAAGCAGTAAATGAAAAGTTAGTTTAGAAAAATAGTGGACATAGCTCTGACATATCTACTGGATTTTTTCTTGAACTCTGAGAAAGATCATTTTTCAACTTATCTGCGTTTGCATGAAAGTTTACACAAGACAACTATGCTCAGTTCAACACTTCTTATTAAAAGGAGGCGACAGAGGAAGGCTCGCATCACTAATCATGCAGAGGTAATATTACCCATGTAAAGAATGGACGATTTCAGAGACAGGTTTCGGATGAACAGACAAACTTTTGAGTCTCTAATTATTAAATTAGCACCTTATTTCGCACGTGGTGATAGAGATGGTTTCATGAAGATTCATGTTGAAAAGCAGTTGCTGATACATGTGAAATATGTTTCTACAGAGATAACTTTACAAACAATTGCAGATATATTTGGAGTGTGTGAGGCAACAGTGTTTAACCTTGTTAAGCGCATTTCATCCGTAATCTGTTCTGAATTAATGCCATTTCAAATTAAATGGCCAACTGGTCATCGAGTACAAAGGACTATCAATGAGTTTCAACAGTTGAAAGGGTTTCCAGGAGTCCTGGGTGCCATTGATGTATTTTAACTTTCCAATTCGTTTTCCAACTGAACATCAAGAAAATTACATAAATCGTAAAGGATTCCCCTGAATTATACTCAAGGCAGTATGCGATGCAAAAATGCATTTTCTTGATGTATATTGTGGCTGGCCAGGGTCATTGCATGACTCAAGGGTGCTTATAAAATTCAAATCTTTATGCTTTAGCAAACAGTGCAGACAATTTTTCCTCCGGCAATACCCACATACTAGGAGATTCTGCGTACCAACTACAAGATTGGCTCTTAACACCATATAAAGATTATGGAAATTTGATTGCAGCTAAGAAAAACTATAATTATATTCATAGTTCTACGCGAATGTCAATAGAGAGATCACTTGGTTCACTCAAAGGAAGATTCCAGCGTTTGAAATTTATTGATATGCTTGATATGGAACGCATTATAAGTGTTATCCTTAGGTAGCAAGGGACAGTTTCGAATAAAGTACCCGTCAATATTTTTGTAAAATTGAGAGTTGCTGTACTTGAAGGCTTATGAGTGTTGCTAAAATTCATGAAATGATTTTTAATGATTATCATTAGTTCGAGGGGTGTCTGTTGTTGAAATTGATATGCAATATGTAGGCCCCTTATGTTAGGTACATGAGAATCAGAAGTAGAATGCAAAACCTGCGGCTATGACTGTTGTGCTGACTTTACACAGTGAAAATGCAAGTTACAGACGGGAGGTAAAATAACAAGAAAAGTAGGTGGATAGGACATTGTAAACTATACACCGGTAAGTTTCTGACATGTGATAGTGCAACATGCACGTGGTACGGAAGGTCAACCCTCTGCAGGGAATTAGCTGGGGGAGGTCTAAAAAGCTGAAAAATCATGAAAATTTAGCAAAATATGAAAGGGTCAAAATCTCATAAAAACCAGTATGTAGAGAATTTTACAGGTTTTGACTAATGATTTTCTTCAGAAATTGGTGATTGGCCTTATAAAGAGTGAATTAAAAGTATTTGTGCTGAATGGGAACTGAGGAAATTCTAGTTACAGAGTTCCGAAGACATGCATCCCTTGGCTACAATGAATTGTATCAAAAAAACTGTCCCCTGCCAACTTAGCAGCTGTACCCTGCACGAGTTTTGTTTAGACAACTCTGATAGCGGCGAGGAATACATTCCAGAAGGTGAAAGGGATGAAGAAGAAATAAACAACTTTTAGTATGCTTTTGGTGTTCCATTGTCTGCTGAATTAAAACGAGAAAGCATCTCTGTTCCTCTAAATGAATAAAATTGAAAATCATAAAAGGTGTGACCTTGTTACAATGTGTACTAAAATTAAACTTTTAGACCAAATCTCTTAATGAATATTTACACCACAAAGTGATGACAAAAACTGACAACTATATAGGGACTTGACGCTTTGGTCATTTTTACACACTTCTTTTTACATATATTGTAATTAATTAGTGTAGTTTAAATCAAACATCTTTCATTTTTTAATTGAGGAAAATTGCATCAAACTTATAAAAGAATTCATGAATAAATGTACATTTAAAAAAGAAGCATTTATGATAAGGAACTTTATATTTGTGCAATGCTCACTTGTGAAAAAAACTCAGGGAATCTTATGTCAATTCACAAAATATACAGTCAATTAATAACTTAGGAAGATTGACATTGTATTTTTTTAAAATGCGAATTCCTCCATATGATGTTGCTTAAACAGTGTCTTAAAATTTCAAGCACCTGCAATACATAGTGACACACAATTTTTTTTTTTACGGACAAACACATTAAAAGACCAGGGTTATAAAAAACACATAAAATTGACATAATTTAGAAATAACACTTTATTAGTGAATAAAACAAAATGTATTAAACACCCAATTTTAATCATACATGTTTTTTTCGCATATCAAGAATTAATTTGGACATGTATTAAATTGTCCAAAAATACACATATTTTATATATCAGAATTATTTCTTCTCTGTCCACTAGTTTTGCCATTAAATTGATTTTCGCATCCTCGGTTTTCATTTTATGTTCATGTTGCCATTTCAGTTGATCTAAAACTTCTTTCTGGCCTTCTTTCATATCTTTGTACATATTTTCCAGAAAAATTATTATGGATTCTTCAGACGATGCTGATTTCTTTCTCTTTTTTTCCCCAATCATTTCACTACGTTTTCGTTTGCCTGTTGTTGATTGCAAAGAGTGACTCTCACTGTTAGTAATATCGGATTCGCTGTCTTCTTTACTATCATTTTGGTCAGGACTTTGAACTATCATAGATCCTTTGAGACATATGGGTTTAACATTAGGACGATACCCATATGCTTCGTTCAGTTCATTGTAAAATGGACAATCTTTATGATAATTTCCTGATTTATTGTTGTGATCAATAGTATCTACATATTGTTTAGTGATGTTTTTCCATTTCTACTCACATTGGGCACCACTGACAGAGAAAGATGCATCAATTTTTGATATCTATTTAGCTATATCTTCCCATATGGATTTTTTCTTAATACCAGGTTTAACAAAAAACTTCTCGTTTTCGGTGTGCAATTCTATCAATTTTAAGATGGCTTCTTTTGACCACGTTTGACGTCTTGAAATTGATCTTGATTCACTCTCAAGGACAGCTGTAGATGGGCCTGGATAATCATTTGAAGGATCTGCAGAATCTAAAAAAAGGATAAAAATACCATGTAACTTGTATTAAATTAATTTTATTATTTTCTTTTTATTTACTGTCAGTCTGTCATATATTGTGTAAGGACTGATTTACTAATCTGACTGAACGAAAGTTGTCAAATGAAACAATACCAGATTCAACTGTGTTCATAAAAATAACAAAAGTTTCATCTATTCACTCAAACATATACCGTTTTTTCCTCGTGTGTCTAGTTTCCCCTTTGTTAATGACAATCTCCATTTCTGGAAAACAAATCTGCGTTAATTTAATACAATTTTGATCTTGTTATAGAGTATCTTTCTGTTTACAGGCACGTAGCATCGTTTTTTTTTAAATGTGTGTGGATGGGGGGGGGGGGCAGACTCGTCCAAAAAATCTTGACAAGCCAAGAAAAAAAAGAAAGAAAAAGAAAAAATAGGTTATTTTATAAAATGCTGAAAAATTCCTAATCTCTGTTGGGATAGGGGGGAGGGGCAAGTATACCTTTAACTTCAATTTTACTGTTTGTTTCCTTATTTTAAATTCGATTTTTACATGGTCGTATAAAAGTGTGTGTGGTGGGGGGTGGGGGGGGGGGGGTTCCATGGTAATTTAATTTTTTGTATGTAAATTAAAGAAAAATACTTGCGCGCAAGAAAGTGGGGGGAAGGGGGGGCAGCATCTTCTTTCGGCCCACTTGATGCTAAGTGCCTGGTTTAGAAAACAAACTGGAAAGTAAATGTACGATGAACTGTGTTCAGCTAACAGGTATGTAACCCTCATTGTTAATTTGAAAATCCATTGACAAACAAATTAAATTGTTCATGTTCCTTGTGTAAACCAATATGTAATTATGCCTGAGCTACTGGTATATGTAACCGTTCATGAGCTATTGATCCGTGATCGATGCATCTCTGAAAATAACCATCAGTAATTATGTTACATGCCGGAAATCGTGTTAATTTTTTCATGGTCGAAATTTTCATTGAAAACTCAGAGTTTTAATTGAAATGTTTTTCTCTAAATCTCTTCGGGTAAATTTTTTATACTGCTCTCAGCTGTTTATTGATTAAGCCTTTATCCCTATATCATGTACATTTCAAAATAGTTCGATATTCAAAAGCAAACTTTTGTAAAACATAATCATTCTGTTCCATGATATACTCATAAATTCAATTTAAAACAACGGTATTCTTTTTTATCAATTTCGATAAACAGTTTGCTAGGGCTTTCAACAACACGTGTTTTAGTACGAAAAACTGAACAAAAATCTTTAAAAGTCTTAACCAAGCTTTTTTATACATTAAACAAACTGTTTTCTTACCTCTTCTTTCACAGCAAATATGAGCAGAGAATTCCTGTATGTGGTTGAATTCTTTACCGCATGTTCCACACTTGAGTATCAACAACTCTCTTTCGAACATGTTTCTTTTTGCCATTATGAAACCACACCCGTAGGAGGTTTTAGGTCTCTGGGAAACTATTTTCAGTTTAAAGCCGAAAAATACAAAAACTAGTCTTGGTTGGAAACTTGTTCAAAACCGGTTCTGCAGATAAATGAAAAATTTGCAAAACCGAATTAAAACCTAAACTAGTTTTTCGTAAATAAATTCGCCCTATGTTCGCTTCCGCGACTAAAAACAATAGTCCAAGAAACAGTCGAGGAAAAATCTTTTTATTTAAGAATATATTTCTTTTTTTCACTGGAAAATACTACTGCACTGTGTTTTATTATGCACATGCTTGGCATAACTATTGTTTTAGATCGTTCTCAAAATTTTATATAAAAAATGGCCCAAACAGCTTAACTTTTACTGTGCTCGTGAAGTTTTGAGGTGTAGCACGTAATGAGGCTTAGTTGTATCAAATATTGTTATTTTATTATACTTTCATGTTAAATACTAAAATCTGATTGGTTTATACGCAGTTCATAATCTGTTCTATTATCCTCAGCGTTAGCAACAAACTTAGCAACGGGTAACACAACTAATTGTAACATGTGCGTAAATTATGCGCGTACGATTCGCCGTAGAATTCACGTCATTTCTACATAAAAGTAGTAAAAAATCTCATAAATTAAAACATTCAGTATAATAAAATGAATACTACCTGTTTGGGAGGATAACAGTTGAAATTGACACCCCTTGAAACCATTCGCGTCGGTTGACAATGGTTTTCAAGGGGTGTCAATTTCAACTGTTACCCTTCTAAACAGGCACTATTTATATAATAGTGCAATAGTGTACAGTAAAACGTTACCCATAGGTTAACAGCATTTTGCTAAACGCTATACTATACTATATCTAAACAAAAAATCACTATATTTTTCTTTTTGAATCCTAAGAGAGATATTGATCTGGAAAATTCTTTTTGCGTAAATATGGCATTATTCTTAAGAACGAGTAAGATCTTTTCTTTTTAAAAGTAAATATTGAACAAAACAAATATAGGCTTTTCATGAGAGGAAAGCATTAATTATATTGTACTATTCAAGAGGATCCCCTTATCATTTAGTTTAACCTTGCTAATGAGCATGAAACGTGTAAGAATAAATTTATTTTTTTTAAAGCAAATACACAGAGCTGTTTGAACGCTGCCTAATCATAGCTCTTTTTGTATAGTTCAAAAATCTTTAGCCCTTTTTTTAAACATCTTTTGAAGATACGTAATAGATGATATGAAAATTGATGTAAAATGGATTTTAGAAAATTCGATTAATTTGGAAACAGAAATAATGTTCAACACCTAAGGATTAAACCACACAAAACTGCTTTCTTTGTTGCAATCGATCCTAAATTTAATTCTCGAACGTAGAAAAGACGCAAATGAGCACAGTTTATATTTATAAGCATGAGCTAAGGTTGTTTTTCAGAGAAGGTAAAGAGAGCTACGGCCTGACGTATCGAGAGCCTCTACCTCTGACTAGCGATGGGACTTCAGGGCTTATACCGGCTTGTCTGCTTCAGTGCTTTTATTCCAAGTAAGTTTACATTTTTATGAGGTAGATGCAGTTTCAGATAAGGATTTTAATGTATACTTCAAAACAAAATAGAGTTTTGTAAGTTTGGCCCTGAATTATGTAAAAAAAATATTTTAAAATGATATTTAATTAACAACAGCCAAATAAAGATTTGAAGTTTGTCCATCATAAACTCTCGCATTTAAAATATCCCAGTGTGACCAAAAATGCTCATTAAATGCCTGGTTTCGTAAAAATAGGAAATGTCATCAAAATGGTATCTAATATACCAATGAAATAACATTAGAGAGACTAGTCGATAAATCGGGGGTTAAAGTTGGTCAGTCTAGTTGATTTATTTCAACCTCTGTTTTATTTTAAATACAATCCTACTGTCAAATATTTAAGTGTATGACTAAATGTATTTCTTGTGATGATTAACACATGATTGTTCTAAGGTAAATCAAACCCTGTCCTTTCTAAGCCATTGTTTCGTTCCTTATAAACGATATTACGTAAATGATTCATAGAAACAAACGCTTTGAGAAAACTAATGTTCTGTTTTAATGTTCATCATAAAAAATCAAAATCTAATCAATTCGTTAACTAAACCTGACATCAAGCATTTAAGGCAACATCAAATAGGTGTCTTCAAGCACATATTTGTTCAAGTTTTTATTCAATGCAAAAATTTGATTTTCAAAATTATGAGATTTTTTGTTACAATATACAAATGTATAAGACGCTTTAAAATTACACCAGGGGGCACCGAAGAAACAGACAAAATGCTTATAAGACCAAAAATTCCAGATAAAGCCTTCTTTTTTATTTTTATTTTTTGAAATCTGAGATAGGAATTCTTTCAATGATTCCTAACAACCATCATTTGATTTTATAAGGTGTATTGGGACTTAATTTTACGATTAAAAAAAATTAAAAATCGTATTTGTACTGTCATTTTCAAAGAAATATGAAGAATACCAGCGACAAGTCTCAAAAACCTTTCGTCTTTGAAAAGTGTAGTTTATCCAAAATGCTGAAATGTGTTTTACCTCTTTAAATAATTTATATTGTTATACTTTCATGTTAAATACTGAAATCTGATTGGTTAAGACGCAGTTCATAATCCGTTCTATTTCCCTCAGCGTTAGCAACGCACTTAGCACAGGGTCACATTAAAAATTGTTAAATGCGCGAAAATTATGCGCGTACGGTTCGCTGTAGAATTCACGTTATTCCTATATAAAAGCAGCAGTAAAGTTCTCTAAAATTAAGACATTCAGTATAATAAAATAAATAGTGCCTGTTTGGGAGGATAACAGTTGAAATTGACACCCCTCGAAAACCATTGTCAACCTCCGCTTCGCGTCAGTTGACAATGGTTTTCTCGGGGTGTCAATTTCAACTGTTACCCTCCCAAACAGGCACTATTTATATAATGTCGTTATCGATTAAGAACTCAAAGAAAATCTAAAATAAACATTAAGTAGCTCACACGGTTGCGCTTTTTTTCATCAAAATCTGGTCTCGTACGCGTATTATACGATTTGAAAGGTCGTTATGTGACGTCATAACAGAGATGTCTCAAGATTTCCACTTTTCTCTCTATAACGCAAAAAGGTATGAATAATTTTTCATTTATGTCTATGGTTTGAATATAGTGTCGTAATATTTTTTTCTTCGCCGAACAGGATAACCAAATATTATAAACATGAGACTTTTTAAATAATGTTTATGTAAATCATTTTAAAACATGTATAAATGATTTTTAAATATCATAATAAAATTATAGAATCATGGTACAATTACAAACTGAAGGAACATGGAAGCTGTTCCTCACCCATAGTTTTAAAACAAGTTTCATTCTAAATATTGTCAACTTACAGAGCGCAGTGCAGTGGGTTAGAGTTTCTACGAATCTGTACGATACGAGATCGTTACCGCTGGGGATTTTAAAAAAATTACGTTTTCAAACATTTTTGAAACGTATTTTTTTATTAAATATGGTAAAGTTTGAAATTCTAACCCGGTAGAAGTATTCTAATTTAATTTAATTTAATTCACATGAATATCGACATATGTCCCATACCACCTTATACAATTATATTCATATATTTTAAGCGTTCTTATCACTTAAAAAATAATCACTCTAACTTACAATTTCATAGTAAGTGCATAAATGTATCCATTTCTTATTCTCGTATTTTCGGGGCTCTATTCATGAAGAAAGAGAAATACGTGTTTTCCTTAAAACATTCCATCTGGAGAAATAAAATTTTAAATTTTATCACCAAATTAGTGGACATATTAAACTCTTTTGCTGTTGTACGTTTGACGTAAAAATCAAAAACGACCTTTTCCGGTAAAATAATCAGAAATATAAAAATAAGTACTCTTAGTAGGCGAATTGTAAACTTGTTTTGAATCATTTTGTTTAGTATAAATGTTTAATTCTCAATGCAAAACACCTAGATTTTTTTTAAAAGTAATATACAGATGTACTTGTAATTAATAATTTATAGGAAGCTGCATAGTAAACAAATTTGCGCAAAGTGCAATGCGTGCGCAAATACTAGTAGTGAAATTTGCCGGATGACTCATATGGGAACAATTATGATCGGCCGAAGCCGATCACAAAAATGTGTTGATGTATTCGTCAAAATGAGTTGCACTCGTCAACGGTATCATACACTGCCGTAATCATCAAATGATAAATGTTTTATGATGAAAATTTTCCTCAGAATTGTTAACTTTTACTGTTTTACAGGTCTAAGAGGAGTATGTTCTGATAAAATCCTCCTGAGGTGGCCATTGACTCCAGAAGTTTGTACTGACCAGGTCCTATCTAACCCTGACCTACGGTTCTCCTACTGTCCTCGCACGCTCGTCCAGGACCTTCCCGCTCCCCACACACCGCCGGTCTCTCCATTCTCCGTCAATCTTTCCGCAGATTCATTCCTGGATTTACGTATTACTACTACTGCGCCGTCCGGGGATTATGGAATCTCAGCCTTTGTAAAACCAGCTATAAATGACGACAGTTGTATTCTCCATTACAAATCAGACGACGGCAGTTTTGAGATGAAGTTCCTTTCCACAGCCTCCGGAACAAATGTCTCAGTCATTGGATGGGACTCATCAACTTTTAATGCCTCATTAAAAGTTGGGCAGTGGCAGAGAATTGCCATGACAATGGATGTTAGTATGTCAAGGCTCAGTTTAATCATTGAAGGGGCTCCTTTTAACGACACTGATGTGAACATCTTTGGTTGGAGGCCTGACATTATAGCCCCTAGCTTTAAAACACCAGGTACTCTGAGAGTTGGGGGGTCATTTGAGGGGGAAACATTCAGCGGATTGGTGTCATGCGTTGGTTTCATGGAGGACAAAAGGATTGACTGTTCTAATGATTGCTATAATTCAAATACCTGGTCTTCAAGTAAGCTTTTTATTGTTTTGCTCACATCTTTTGACAAGGTTGTTGAATGTCACTAAAGAAAAAGTGCATAATACTTCCGACTAAAATGATATAGTCACAAGTTTTGTCGCTTTTTTTATTTTACCTTTTTGAACTTAACTATTTTTTTTTCTTTTAGTCAATATGTTTCCTGAGAAAAGACACTATGGGAAATTCTCGCCTACCGAAACCGGGAAAATACCAAATCAAACACCGATCAGCGTCACTTCCGCCAACAGTCTGAGTGCTTGCGCCTTACATTGCCTGAGGGATTTTGTACTCTGTGTAAGCGTAGCGTATAACAGCGCTACCGGCAGTTGTTCTTTTTACCCGGATTTTTTTTTCATCAGTCTGAGTTCCTCTACAAATACAAAGATCTATGTTTTACAGCCATACTGAGCATTTAATCAAGTTGTAACAGTCCTAGTCGGTTTATTCATGTTTTCATTATATATATACATGTATCTATATTGTGTGATTTTATATTTGCTTTATCCAACGAGTTGAAATGGTGTATATATTCGCGAGGCTTGCCGAGCGAATATAACCATTTCAACGAGTTGGATAAAGCAACTATAAAATCACACAATTATAGATGTTCTATTTATCTCATACAATTTGATTTATATTATGAAGCTTTTGAGACAGTCCCTTGTGTGACCCAAATTGGTTTTTTTTTTTCAAAGATTAAAAACGATGATGCAACGTTGTGTTATGCGGCTATTGTGACCTTGCGCAATACAATTTAGTACGTCATTCCTGAGATAAATCTAACTGTTTTAAAGTAAAGTTTCACTGAAATAAACCTTAAAATTTTTTTTTAGCTCTAGATAATTTTTCTTAGGGCTTTTTATCTTGATTAAATGGAAATTCCGATTAGAAGACTTGAATAATCAAGTTTGTTGACATACACAAAGTTGCGAATGCTCGTTAGTTTGAATTGACTCGAACGAGGAACAGTTGTTGATGCATGATGTTTAATAAAACAAACACTAGGCTAGCCTTATGATTCAAAATTGAAAATAGTGAATAAGGATGCTTACTGGTGGTGGAATAAAAGTCTCATGAAACATTATTTCGGTAAGTTCTTGTATATAATCACAACCAGAGCGTCGTCAGGATGAACTCCTTGATAGTTTTTGTAGTTTTATAAACTTCACAAAGCAAATTGAAAGTTGGAAGTGGGCTAAATTTATGAAAAATCTTGACAAACAAGAAAAAAGGGTCTTGTGGTTACGGTTATGAATAACTTTGCAAAAAAGGTGGGGGGGGGGGGGGCTAACCTCCCCCCCCCCCACAATAGCCCCCCGGTTCCGACGCCTGTGCTACGCAGTTATGTGTTTTCCTTCATATTTGTAATTTTAATCTTTGACAAAATCAATTTTATATTAATTTTTGTAGTAGATATAGTTATGTTGAAAGTACTAGCAAATTTTCGAAAATAGGTCACTGAAGCGTTGAAGCGAGGGGCCGTGTCAAAAGTAGTTCCGACCGGAAGTATTTGATATAGCATCACCCGTGTGATATAGCAAAGGTTTATCACACGGGTAATATACACCACACGTATGAGATAAATATATATAAATATCTTGTCCTTTGATTTTCATTAAACCTTTTCCTTTGTTGGGTTTTTTTCGTCATCTTTTAATGATTGTCAAAGTAGATATTATTATCAATAAAGAGTAACTGATGTAAACAACTGTTAGAAGATTCTTTATTGACACCTTCTAACAATAAGAATAAAAAAGATTTTTATACCTGGATTTCAGACACTCAAAACAATAGCGTCGGATTTCTTTTTCATAACTGAATGTGTAAGTATAACAGCCCAAAAGACCCATTCGAAATTCGAGGTACAATATTCAAAATAGGAGATTTCAGATTCGAAATTGACCAATGAAATCGCACATATAAATCCTGTATCCTAGCAACACCAAATTGTTCTGAATACTCAAAATTACAACTTATTATGTCTTATTTAATGGTTAAAATTAACTTTGATTAATTATCTCACACAGTATAGATAATACATAATGGCATAGAAAGTCACGATTATCAGAATTTTATACAATTATTGACTGAAAGCTTTAATGTACAGGCATAAAAAATACATTGATATTGTATTTTCAATTACTCCTGTAAAATCATTTATGCTTACAATCAATCGGAAAATAACACGGATTTCTCTAAATATTTACATTTATTATCTTACTTTATTGGTATTTTCCATTTTTATATGTAAACTATAGATCTCCTTTTCATTTTATTAAAGCTAGCAATTCTACATGGAACTTGTTAAATCTAAAATATTAAGAAGAGAAAAAAACCCTCAGGATTGTTTGAATTGTATTTTATCCTACCTGAATACTACCTAACCATTTGTCTTCCTGACTGAAGTGTTTCACGGAGCTCATACATTACATACATTATTTCTTTAGGACAGGTGTGTATAGGACAGGTGTGTACGCATAACTGATTAGGTGAACAACTTTAATTGTTTGACAGTTAACGTTATTAGTAAAATGAGTCACGTTTTTGGTGAAAACCACGAATATTGATTTATTAATAAATGGGTCTAGACTCCATTTTAAATCAAAGTACTGGAAAGCTGCTAGCAAGCTTGTTTTCAAGTTGTTTGAAATATATGCATTAATATTTCATTTTGGGACACTATAGAGTTCCAATACAAGTTTCACCATTAAAGTTTAAGCTTGAAGTTTTTATCTTGAAGTCTACCGTGCTTAGAACGGTAAGATGTTTTTCTTAAAATACTAACTAGCATTATGGAGCGTATCTTGTATTTGATTTATACCGTAAATTGTGTTGAAAAGGTTCTTAATATCCATATGTTGAAATCACGGGGAAAGCTCAATTCTTAACATTTGCTCGAGTAAACGCTGAATCAAACTAAAAAAAGTGGAACAAATTGTATTCTAGTTGGTGAAAAACCCGGAACAAAGTATTCCATAAATCAATTATGCAAGTCTTGGAGTTCCGAGACAACAACTTAATAATGTACAGCAGTTTCACCATGGACGGTGATGTGCTTTTGTTTACAAAATAGATACCATCATTCTTAAATCCAACACGGTTAGACCGACATCAAACACTCCTCTACTGTTCAGGGTTCCAGCACAGTTAGCCCAAAATAACACACTCATAACCGTACGGCCCTCATAGCAGCAGGTACATATACAATCTAAAATCTAGTTAAGTTTAAAAATCTTTGATTTTATACTTTTAATATTACATAAATAAGCTAAAAAACAAGTTCAAATTTTTTGATTAGAAAATAATTTAACTCTGGTTGTAACGCACTTTCTGATTGGCTAAAAAATAATTTTATATCATATAAAGGATGTTGCCTATCTCATAGTAAAACTAACGTCAAAAACGTATCAATACCCCTGACGTTACGTTTGAATATTGTATAATTTTACGTCAATCATTGTGGCAAAAACTTAAGTTTTTAATACCCAAGTGTATCCTATAAAAACGTACTTTTGCTTTTAAAGTCTTTTAAAACCAAACGAGCGATGCTGTAAAGATAAGAAAGTCCTTTAAAAGAGTAAAACACATAACTATTACTGTAGTTAATTTATGATGCAGGTTCTCCATGAGTCTTATATCTGATAACAGATTCCTCTGTCCTACATTAACATCACCACACCTCATTTAGAACCGTCACCATTACAAAGGCCAGCGAGTAAATAAGGGATACTCACTGGTAAAAGAATGAACTGAAATTAATATTTTAGAACATTGTACGACCATCCCAGCATTTGATTTTGTGGCTCAATTAACTACCTAATTAAATACCTGATATTCTAAATATGAACCCTGTAAGGTATAAAGGCGTTCCGCGCTTGATTATGGAAGGATGAAGTTGTTACCATGCGACTCGTTGTGGTGCTTTAAAATTAGCTTATAGTATATATGCATTGTTTTACTAAAAGTTATTTTTAAAAGTCACAAATATTACAACTGAGACAGCTACTGACTTATGAAATATAAAGATTTTTCGATGTATTTATCAAAATAAGAGTATTCCATATTGCCGTTCTCGACTTCATTTGGGTAATATTTTTATTATTAAGATGCTCATACAATTGTTTACAATAACAGCCAGGTGTAACAGGAAAGTGTTCTAAAATCCTCCTGAGGTGGCCATTGACTCCAGAAGTTTGTACTGACCAGGTCCTATCTAACCCTGGTCTACGGGTTTCTTACTGTTCTTACACGTTCGTCCAGGACCTTCCCGTTTCCCTCACACCGCCAGTCTCTCCTTTCTCCGTTAATCTGTCCGCTGCTTCAGTCCTGGATTTACGTATCACTACGATTATGGATTCTCAGCCTTTGTAAAACCGGCTACAATTGCCAGCAGCTGTATTCTCCATTACAAATCCGACGACGGCAGTTTTGAGATGAAGTTTTTTTCTACAGCCTCTGAAACAAATGCCTCAGTCATTGGATGGGACTCCTCCACTTTTAATGCCTTACAGGTTGGACAGTGGCAGAGGATTGCCATGGCAATGAATGTAAGTCAGTCAAAGCTAAATTTATTCATTAAAGGAGCGCATTTTGACGACACTGATGTGAACAGCATTTTTCAGAAACCTGGTTCTATAGCCCGTAGCTTTAAAACACCAGGTACACTTAGAGTCGGGGGTTCCTTTGATGGGGAGACATTCAGCGGATTGGTGTCGTGTGTTGGTTTAGTTGAAAGCTATAAGATTTACTGTTCCACGAGCTGTTTTGATTCAAGCACCTGGTCTTCAAATAAGCTTTTTAAAGCTAACATGAATTCATAAATACGCATTATTTCCCTTTAATTTTCGACTACCGCCATATTAGTTGTCGATTTCTATTGTTCTGCTCATCGATACACACCCCTATATAAGGCCGAGAGCACTATTCACGCTTCACCGCATTAAGGAATTTCATACACCCGAACACGTTACCTTGGAAGAAAAGACGCGTAGAAACGCGTTCTGAAGAAAAATAATAAGACAACCACTGCACTGGCAAGATATATCCAATAAACAACGAAACAAGACGGACCGAAATCCAGGCATATTTTGTAACTTTCATTTATTTTTTACCTTCAAAATCTATTTTTCTTCTTTCAGTCAATATGAATCCCGAGAAAAAACACTATGGGACATTCTTACCCACCGAAATCGGGAAAATCCCGAACCAGACACCGATAAGCATTACTTCCGCTGACAGCCTGACATTCTGTGCTTTACAATCTCTGAAGGATGTCCTACGCTGTTTAAGCGTAGCGTATAACAGTGTCACCAGAAACTGCTAAGTTTACCCGAATTTTATTTTTGCCAGTCTGACTTCCTCTCCAAGTACCAATCTCTATGTTTTACACCCATACTGAGCATTTGATTCAGTTTAAACAGCCCTATGCAGTTTTTTCTTGTTTTCATCAAATCAAGAAAACTTGTAATTGTTTCATTTACATGTATTTGTATTCTTTCATGTCAATGTTATTTGTTAAGCATTTTCCTTTGATATTACTATCAATAATATCAGTAGATTTTCACAAATAATGCAAAAGATTATTTATTGTTAATTGTTATCAACAAAAATAAATAAATTTCAGACACTCGAAACAAAAGCCTGGAAACCTCTTTTTCATAATGAATTAATGTAGAAGGTACGAAAGCTAAAAAGATTCATTCGAAATTTGAAATAGGAAATTTGATATTTGATATTAAATTCTTAAATTCACCTATCAATTCATAATATGCATCCTTTATCCTAGCGACACCAAACTACATGTATTTTGAATATAATTCATCCATACTGGTCCATACTTTCAGATAAATACCATATTATCTCTTTTATATAATAGTTTAATGAAATTTAAATTTTCACGTTAAAATAATGATTATCAGAATATTATACAGTAAGTGACAACAAGAAAGACTCTCTGCTTGTCGGGGATTTACGAAGACAGCCAAGCGCCTGGTTGAACGAGACTATATATTAAGCATTCAAAATATTTGAATCTCGGCTAGTATTGATACATGTATGTTGTTATGGACACTGCACAAAGCAAATTGTTATTGAGTAACTATGCAGGATCATTTTTACTATACAATCACAACCTCATTGTAATTTTTAATGACATATATGTCTGAAAATTATTAATAAGTGCAATAGTCTGAATATAGGGCAACACTTTGTCTGTATCCTTCTATAGTCACTTCTGAATTTGGTTGGATATTGATTGGATCTCTTCAGCAGACTTTACTACTACTTGTCTGTATTTGTTCTTTACTAACTCTTTCCCTCAATGCTAAACATCGAAATGTCCAATACCATGCAATACTCATGCAATCTTGATGTCTTTAAGAATCCTTCTCCGTGTTATTCATTTAGTCATCTCATTATGGAATAAAGAATGTTTGTCCCTAGTAATACTGGAACCTTCTGGTGATAATCTGTATCATTAACTACCAGGAATAAACATGTATACTGGCTGTCATCTCCTAATCCTTCTAATATCACATCTAGCTCTACTGCACCTTTATAAGGTAAATTACTGCCATCAGCACATTTCAACTCAAATAAATCTCTGATATCTTGAATTTCTACATCTTGCAAATTTTGTCCATAAAAAGATTCACAAATAGTGGAAACTGTTGACCCTGTATCTAACAATGCAGCTGTTGGTACTCCATTTATTCTTATCATTACTTCTGAGGCATCTCCAATAATTTCTTGAACTTGACGCTGTCTATCAGTACAACCTAGCGCCCGCGTCTCTAAGCAGGTCGCAGTGAGTTTAAATCTCTTTTGTGGTCCAAGCGTACACGTGTCCACATCTTTAGCACACAACTTCTCTCTCCTCTCTCCCCTCTTGTGTGTAATCATTCCCTCTGTTTCTGTAATTTCCTTGATCAGGAATGGGGTCAATTACAATGGAAAGTAAGTAATTAAATTACAATTTCTTGCTTAAATTCTTCAATTAAAGTAGCATTACCATTACAAGAACATGTATTTATGTAATTAATTAAATTACAATTACTTTGCAGATGTAATCAATTACATTACAAATTACATTTTCATCCAAATTTACTAAAACCATGATTTATCTACAACACATAAACATTTAAGGATGTATGTCTAATAATGTGAATAAAATTTCGTCATAATCAAACTACTTTCACTGTTTGATCATTTGCTAACTACTCTTGTAGTTAACAATTTTTGGAAAGAAAAAATATAAAGTTGGTTTAATTGTTTATTTCAAAACGCAGGTTAATAATTAAGAAAATATGAAGGTGTCCCATATCACCTTGATATTCAATAAACATTTGAAAGTCATATCCCCTAACCTACACCTATCATGTCAACCAAAATATTTCCTGCATGCAAAACTATTATATGAAAACTTTCTCCTTTGCATATTTGTCCACTATTTTTTCCTTATAAATACAATGCCAAATACAGGTTAATCTCAGACTTTAATTGTTATCAAAACACAATTCACATCTGTTGTTCTGTACCTACATGACATTATCAAATGTTTGCAATAAGGGAACACACCCGGTTGACATGTAAGGCATCAAAGACATCAAAAACTAAAACCCATTTGAGGATCATGATTTTAGCTCTTTGTATTTTAGGCTATCAATTACAAAGCATGACTTAATTAATAGTTTATATAATTAAGATAACACTGATTTGTTTGTAAATTAAACAGTGATTATTTTAACTAATTCATATAATTGACACACTAGTTATCCTAATAAGAAGGGAAATGAGTATTTCTTAAGAAAAAAATATCAAGCAAAACATCAAATACATGTACTTAATTAAATTTGGGAAACTTATAATTAAGTATTCAATTTCTGAAAAAAATCATTAAAAAAAATATTTAGTATGATATACGTAACAATAGTTCAATGCTTTTTAACTACTCTTCCTAACTTTACCTTGTACCATTGATAGTGTGGGGAACATTGGGTACTGGAAAGCTTCATATTTATATGTACATCAGTGTGTAATTGAAAATAATTGAAAAGTAATTGGAATTACATGCCTTTTTTGAAAGTAATTAATTGAATTATTATTACATGTAATTGAAAAATTGGCCAATTACACATTAATTTCAATTACCTCAAAATTTGTAATTAATTACACTCAATTACCATTACAAATTACCGTTACCCCATCCCTGTCCTTGATACTGTTGATCCTGATAATATCCTCTTTGACCTTGACATTTTAAATTATGTGGTTTCTCAGTTTGATATTTCTGACGTACAACATCAATATCCTCTTTCATCTGATTCACCTTAGTGTCCATCTTTTGGATCATTGCTTTCAATTCATCCATCTTTGAATCACTGGTAACAGTCTGATGGATAGTGGCTTTCTTACTTTATGTCTGATTTTATCTTGTTCTACATTTCCGATTGCCTTCCTTAGTTCATCAAAGTCAATGCACTCTTTAAATATATGGCCAGCTATGTCCTTTACGTTTTCTGCTAGTCCATTCCAGAACATGTTTTGCAACATCTGATCTGTATTTGTTGGAACAATTCCACCATTCTGTATCACCTTATTCAACAGATCTTCTAATCGACAGCTTCATTCTGAGACATCTTCATTTTCTTTTTGAGATGCACTATAAAATTGGGACAATAGATTCTCATTGTCATCTACAGTCAAATCTCTGCAAAATTTCATCAATGGATGATTCTGTTCCGAGACGCATCGGGACTCTTGCTGCATTTCCTCGAAGTGCCATCTCTAATCAAACACTCAACTTCATAACGCCACAGATCATATGATGTTTCGCCTTTCATATCTCCAGAAAAGAATGGCAGTTAATTAATCTAAAGTTAAGAGCAATAAGTCAAATTCAATCAATAAGTTCTAAAAAAAATTAACTAAATTTGAATATGTTTCAACTAAATATATAAGTTTTGAAAAAATAACCAAGTTATTTCAGTTCTGCTTCTTCCTTATTAACCAATAATAAATACTTGAAAAGTAGAAACAATAGCACAATGAAATAGACACGAAATAGAAGAAACCGACACGAGTTGATTGAAATAAAGAAACCGACGTGTTTACTTGAATATAAAAGTCAAATAACCTGAATATTTTTAATAAAGTATATGTGTGTAACTTTGTAATGAATTATCATGAAAAGCAGCAAGTAAATGTTTTATTCATTGAATTGCTGAGACTGTAAATTTAAAGTTAACTTACGATATTATTTGTGTATAGGTCATATACTATATATGGTGATCGATTCATGATAGGTTATCCAGTAAATAGGACCTGCACTCAGTTCCATAAATTGATAGCTATATGTTTCTGTCATTGCTGTAAATAGTTTTAATGATATTTATTACGGTAAATATTTCTGATCACTTGGAAATAATGTTGAAATATAAATTATCAAATTATCGACCTTTGCTGATAATATGAATAAGTGGCCTAAGTAAAAATCCATGTATGTTATATGTGAATGTCTGTGCAGTGTTTGTGTTTGTATTGTCTTTGTTGTGTGCTTACATGTTTATGTATCTGTTGTTCTAGGGCGATTTCCTGCAATTAACATTTTCCTACAATTTATTTAAAAAAAAGAATCGAACCCTATAAAATCGACTTCGTGTTATTATGTTATCTGCATCAAGACCGGGTTACAATATTTATATTATTTCCAATGTGTATACTTTAAAACAACATTATTTGAAAACCACTATTTTTTTATGTAGCACATGCTATGTATTTACTACGTGGCGCAGCCAATACCGTTTTATTTCGGTTATGCTAAAAGACACGCCCATTTTGTGTCACTCATGTTTTATGAAGTTGTTGGTTTTTAGGGTTCAAATTTGATTCGTAATGTTATCACAGACAAAGACAGTTGAAATGTAAATATATACAAATAACCGGAAGAGTGAGCCAAGGGAAATTAATAACATTTAGAATGACGAATTTTTTCTGTTTCTTACAATATCATAACAGAATTTTGTCATTGGATTGGATTTAATGACTCTTATAAAAATTATTTATGCTTATAATTAATTACAAAATTATATTCATCTTTCGAAATATTTACATCTATAATCGTTATTGCCTAAAGTATTTTCATCTGTTTTTAGGTAACCTTTTTGATCCCTATTCATTTTGTCGAATCTACCAAATGTATTGTATCCTACCTTAATGTTACCGAATCATTGGTACAATGTATTTCTGTAGGACTTGAAAGACTTTATACCATATCTTTTTATAAAGGTATTGGCTAACAAGGCGTTGAAAATCTCCGACTTGGAGTAGTTAAGACAAAAAAATTGCTCTATTTATCTATGAGACTGTTTAACCCGCTGTATGTCTGTAATCAGTCAGTAACAAACCTAATAAGTAATTATACTCGGCATAGGCGTCGGAACTGGGGGAGGGCTAGGGGGGCTAGGGGGCTGAGCCCCCCCCCCCCCTACTTTTTTGCAAAGTTAGACCTAACCATTAGGCATATAGCATGATACAGGGTTCAGACCCCCCTCTTTTTCTCGCAGGATAGATTATTGTTCCAAAATTTACCTTGAAAGATTGAGAAGTTGGATTCAATGGGAATTAGTGGGGTTTTTTTTCTTAATATTTCTGAGGATTAGTCTAGCCCCCCCCCCCCCCCCCACTTTCAATTTGCTTCCGACGCCAGTGCTCGGTACTTTTCACCTGATTTAATAATATAAGTTTACTTCTTAATATTACACCATGATCTCATAACTGTGTTAGCTCTATTTTTATGCGACATCATGTATATAGAACATAACAATTATGCAGTTTTGTTCGTTATCTGAAGAGATTTTTTAAAGATTTAAAAAAAAACTTAAATTCAAAAAATATTTTACCTAAAGGCACGGAAATTAAAAAAAAAAAACCGGCTATGAATCAAACAATAAACCTAGAAGGATTTTGTCTACAAGCCTCCGCCTAACACACTGAGGTACGTACACACATAACAGGTACAGTAAATTACTTTGGTTGACAATCATTAATATTGTGAAACACGTTGTTAACAAAATCACGAATTCTGGCCTATTGTATATCTTAACTCCATTTTCAAATCAATAATACAAATAAATACAAATATTCTTTAGATAAAGTACTTCGAGGATGGAATAATGACCCACTGATTAAGATTTTGGCATTAAATGCTGTGCAGCTTAATTTGGAAACCTATACCTGTCGTGTTTACAGAATAAAAAAAACACATTATTGAATTGTATGTGAAATTATACTATACACAATGCATAGAAATAAAATCTTTAAAATTCAAATACAATTAAAAATCGCTTGTCTTCATAGCTCCAAGTGGGAGAGATATATCGCCTTGTATGTTCCTGTCCTTTAGTTTATAGGTTCAGAATGGATAAGATAAAATGATTTGCAAAACTAATTCAGAAAATTTGACGTGTTAATATAACATTTTTTGAATTTCTTTTTTGAATTGTAACAAGAGTTTCCTCTATATATGAAACTAACAATGTTGTTGAACGCTCACGGATGTAAAGCTAAAACAAAAACTTCTTTGTTGCAAATCGATTCTGAGCTAGGTTTAAATTTATAAGCCCGAGTTAAGGTTGTCTTTACACAGTAAGACCAAATACATATTCACAGGGAGCTGACTGTACTGACAAACGATGAGGCTTGGGGATTTATACCGGCTCGTCTACCTTGCTACTTTAATACCAAGTAAGTTTACCTTTGATGATAAAGAAAATCATTTCAGCAAGTGCGGAATACACATTCATATCAAGACTTTTCCTACATACTTTAAACTTAAATCAAGTTTCCGAAGTTTGTCAGATTTATTTTTGCATTATTTATAGATAAAAATGTTTTCAAAACAATATTTAATCAACATAATCTAGTGTGAATAAATGCATGATAATGATATATAATAAATCATGTCTAGTAATGTTAATAAGACTTTTCTTTTTACTAAAATATTTATAGATTAAAAAAAAACTTTTGTTTTTATTATTCATACCTGTGGATAAAATCTTTTAAAGAATGTATTTTATAAATAGTAATAGCGACTTTGGTCATGAATACGCGGACTTATATTATTTTTCTTCATTGTTGTGATACGAAATGATATTTTTAATGTATAGTTGGTCATCTCTCCACGTTTTTGTTACTTAAAATCGGGTTGTTTTCCATTAGGCCTTATTAAGACTCTGACAAAAGCATGGAGCATAGACCCACTTTATAAAAGAAAGGGCAATAAATTTCTAAAAAATGACGATTTTTGGAGGTTTTAATACGCATTCGCAGATTAAACTCAACATATTTCAAGTATTGAACATATATAATTCTTTCGAATCGATTCTATGTTAAATATACATTGTTATGAATGTTTTCTTTTTAAAATGATCTGGTTTGTTGATATTTTAATTTTCAGTATGTTATCGTCTTTTTAACATTTTATACGCTGTACCCATCCATCTTCTTTGCGAAATTTAAGGCATATTGTTAGTTTCAAAATTAAAGCATTCACTTGTGAAACAATGAACAATAAACGAAACTGGTCTATAGTTTAACAGAAGAAAATAGTCATCTTTTGTCAGTTTTGAATTGCATGCTTGTCCATGTTTTTTTTTGTTTCCAATGAGCCTGAATTTATCCCTGTCTAGAGAATTACTTTTAAGTGCATTATGTCTAATCTGGGGGTTTTCCTAAGCGGTGTACGCAAGTCAGAGTCGAACGAATGTGTGTATTTTGGTCTAATCGTAACTCTAACAAGTTCCAGATATTTATCTGTAAAACGTTCAGTAGCTTTCTCAGTAGAAAAAAAAACTTTCCTTATAATTGAATTTCAGTCGATAGTTCGATGATAGTATTAAGTTTTTAAAAAATGAAACATGAAAACATAATGTGAAAAAGAAAACAAGGTACCTGAACGGTAGCCTATGTGGGTCTATCATTGCTGACGTCTGTTCAAACATTTGTAAGATACAAATAAGAATAAAGAAATGGGCCTAAGAGAGGATGGGAGAGGATGTATACCAATATGCAATGATATCCAAATGAAAAAATACTATTTGTAACAAAAGACAGTTATACCTATATATGTATCAGTTTACATGCAGTGTACAATATGAATGTTTAAGATGCGTATTTTGAGTTTGTCTGATTGGAGCTTTATCTGCTAAAAAGTCTACTGATTTCGCCAAGAGAAGTGAATACGAACTAATGAGATAAACAGAGTTTGTATGTATTTGTTTCCTGAAAAAGTATATTCCACACTGTCCGGTTCGACTTTAAGTGAATCTGTTATTATCAAAATCCATCACAGAATTGTTTACTTTTATTGTTTTACAGGTCTAAGGGGGGCATGTTCCGAAGATATCCTCCTGAGGTGGCCATTAACTCCAGAAGTTTGTAGTGACCAGGTCCTATCTAATTCTGATCTACGGGTTTCTTACTGTCCTTACACGTTCGTCCAAGACCATCCTGTTCCCCGAATAACGCCGGTCTCTGCTTTCTCCGTCAATCTTTCCGCTGATTCGATCCTAGATTTACGTATTGCTACTGCGCCGTCCGAGGATTATGGATTCTCAGTCTTCGTAAAACCGACAACAAATGACGACAGTTGTATTCTACATTACAAATCCGACGACGGCAGTTTTGAGATGAAGTTCCTTTCCACAGCCTCCGGAACAAATGCATCAGTCATTGGATGGGACTCCTGCGCTTCCAATGCTTTACAGGTTGGGCAGTGGCAGAGAATTGCCATGACAATGGATGCTAATCACCCAAAGCTCTTTTTATACATTGACCAATCGCCTTTTGACGGCCCTGAAAAAAATGAAGTTACTGGTCCTAAATCTCCACTCATTACCTTTAAAACACCAGGCACACTGAGAGTTGGGGGATCCTTTGACGGGAAAACATTCAGTGGATTGGTGTCATGTGTTGGTTTCTTTGAACACAAAGATATTGACTGCTTCACGAGTTGCTTTGAATCAAATACCTGGTCTTCAAGTAAGTTTTTTAGATTTTGCTTACATCTTTTACAAGGTAGTTGTATGTTACCAAATAAAGTAGGTATACTAATGAGTGTGGAATTGTGTTAGTGGTAGTTATATACTGGGGTATTTAAGGATGACCTTAAATGAGAGTCAAATTACAAACTTGATAATAAATAGAAAAACTAAGGCAGTTTAATTGCTAAATGTAACGACAAATAAAGCCTATTGTTCGAGGCTTTCGCTTTTCGTTCTCAATTTGCGGATAAGAAACTTTTCGATTCAAATAATACAAATTGTTTTGCATGCAAATATTTTAACTTTTGTTCATATTCAACCTTCTGAAGTTGACTGATTTTTATTCTTTAAGTCAACATGCATCCAGAGAAAAGACACTATGGGACATTCTCACCTACCGAAACCGGGAAAATACCGAACCAGGCATCCCTCAACGTCACTTCCGCTAACAGTTTGAGTTCTTGTGCTTTACAATGCTTGAAGGATGTGCTACCTTGTGTAAGCGTAGCGTATAACAGCGCCACCGGAAGTTGTTATTTTTACCGGGATTTCTTTTTCGCCAATCTGAGTTCCACTCCAAATACCAATATCTATGTTTTACAGCCATACTGAGTACATGAGTAACAGTCATAGTAAGTTTAAACATTAAAGTTTAAAATGACATTGTTAAACTGTGATTATTCATTCTTTTATCCTTGCCGTTCAAAGTTTGTGTAGGTTGTTAACTCCTTCCATACATTGTGGTTCCTTTTAATATAAAAAGATGTTATTATCATTGAATAACAAGCGGTAACAATTAAAGACAAGAAAGATGAATTTATAATGTCGTGTTTTCTCTATTGCAGTGAAAGAAGACATATTTTTTGCTATCAAAACATTTGATTTAATCATGATGAATGCATGAAGTCTGGATACAAAGAGCTATGATGATCAGAATTCATAAAAAACAAAAAACAAAAAAACGAAAAAACAAAAAACAGAAAGTTTTATTGTACATAATCAAAACGTTCTTTTACATAGAAAAAAAGTTAATAACATCCGAATGTAATCGTTACGCTGCCAGGCGATCGGAATGTCATAACATTAAGGTTAAAAGTAAAAAAAAAAACTCCAAAGTATTTTTTAAAATTCTACACTCGCAGCTAAACAAAAATTCAAAATAAAAATTGTAGCATATATGCTTTTTTCGGCGATACAGTGCATATATCGCTTTTTTCTATTATTTTTTTTTATCGGAATGTGCAATGGTATCAAATACGCATTATCATATTTGAAATGAATGAGATTAAAACTATTATGAAGAAAATGTTCAAAATTTCATCACCTATTAATATTTTGACATTTTGCACTAAGAAAATGTTGTTTTTAATCATCAACAATTCAACATGTAATAACATAATTAAAAAGTGTCAAACTTTTACTTAAATTATAACAGACATGTTGGAAAAATCTTATAAATTCAGAAAAAAACAACAAAAATGTAGGTCTATTATGTAAATTTTTTAAATATGGCTTGAAATAAGCTAATTTTAGGCAACCACTGGCGTAATTTTTTTCTAGACCTTTATGAAATGCTAGCAAAATAAACCAATAAATATTGCTCAAAATGTTTAAAAATTTATTAAATAATTTTTTTTCGGAATAAAATGAAGATATCTCAACGCACAAATTATCTGAAAGTTTGATCTCTACTAAATATTAGAAAGCTGAAGTTGCAGTACTCTCCTTGAAAAACTTCCGCCACAAAATATAGTACCTTCCTTAAGTCTGTAAATACGTAAATTCCCCTTAACTATTTTATTCAATATAGTTATAAAATATAAGTATAGGAGTAGAGTTAATATAAGATGTAGAATTTTCAAAATACATGTGATCCAATATAGCTACGTTAAAACAGAGGGACGACCCTCTTTTACAGAAAAGCAAAAGAAGTAGGAAAATTTTGGAAGGAAAAAATTAAAGAGTAATGTAATTTGTCAATTGCAAAATGGATGGAAGAGAATAAAAACGTGGATGATTAAATTATTTACCAAATTGATCGAGATTACACACAAAAAATTAACCAATGAAAAACACGAAAGTAGCCCCAGTATATGCTCACTAGCCTTTCTAAAGGTCAGAGGCGAAATATCTTCTATTTTTCTATATATTTTTTTCATTTTCACAATGTGAGTAATTCTATAATTATATTTTCATGTTATATGATACTTTTTTAGATTTAGATATAAAGTGTTCAATTGAAAACTCATACTATAACTATATTTATGTGCATTCAAATCCATTTTGCAAGCTATTTGAAGGAAAATTCTAAATAGTCTAGCTCCAAAAATAGTAGATTTTTGGAAATTAACAGGTTTATATGTTAATAAATAAAAAGCAATAATATCAAGAAAAGTTTTTAAATTGAGGAACGTCGTGTGTGTCCTTAGGACAGTCATTCTACCAAACTTTAAACACTTAGTTTTTTCATGACTAATACCCAATTATGTTTGAATGTCTATGGAAAATAAAGTAAGCGAGGTGGAAAGGGACAATAATATTCAAGAGAATAAATAAGGGAGACTAAAAAATGTAAATTACAGGAAATTCAAAACTCCACTAAAATCCACATGGATCGGGAAAAGAATGCATTTAAAAATAAGTGGGTTCCATTACTGGAGTCAATAACTCATGTATGTAATATATACAAATTGTAGAAAAGGGGATTTCTTTTTACCCCTGACATACGTAAGACTACAAGGATTTTTTTATTATGCAGGACTCATGTCGATAAAAAACAAAAACTGTACTATAACACGTATGAATATTTGGTTTGAACAAATTGTGATAACCCAAAAACTTAAAAAGTAAATAAACTTATTTCCCTTTAAAACTACTCTGATGTACGCATATTTTATTACATTGATAAAAAAATATAAGTAGGGCTTTTAATAATAAAGATGAAAACAAACTTTACTGAATACTGCAGAATTAAAAAGAGTGTGTCCTCTAGGATAAAACATAAAGATTTTGATAAGGCTTTTGAAAACAAGATATTACAGCAGTGACGAAATGGAAACGTAAGGGAAATATATTTTAGAAAAAATATGGAAATACATGAAAATATTTTTTCTTTTAAAGTTACACAGGAAACAAAAACCCCGTTACTTTAATTTCAAATACTCTTCAGAATAATTCCAGCTAATAATATCTTTTTTTTAATAGAAAATTCCGAATTAGTTACAAGGCACTTTTGCCTGCATTGTCCAGAAACATTTTTTTTAAACACCTTTATTGTGATTATATAGATGTATACAAAGAACGTTGGCTTAAGACAGATTATTGAATGCCAACTAAACTTAGATATTTGTTTGCTTCAATAGAATATCAGTTCTGTTTAGAAATTATACAAATAAAAACATGTACAGACTTAAGATATACTCATTCCTGCTGTCAAGCAGTATTTATATCTAAATACAAGCAAACTTCATATAATATCTTATTTATTCCTCCGTTTTTCTCGATTTCTATCACACACCTCAGCCTCGTAGCACATAGATACAATGATGTTATAGATGTTAATGTTTGTGCAAAATTCAATACAAATGTGTACAGTTTGTGCGTAGGGTTTTTTTGTAGATGTAATATTTTCTGTATTATATTATGTTAATGAAGAAAAACTGTAAAACATGTATCTTTCTTAATGTGCTTGGTTTTGATGAAAATGTTTTTTTAATTATTCAAAAATGTGGGGGGGGGGGGATCCAACTGTCTGAAAAAATGTTAATGATTGCAAGTAATCGGTGAGATTGATATTGTATAATATTACCATTACGTTTTCTTGCTTTGTGTGTGTACAAAGTGTTGTCACTAACAATTCATCAATTTTTTTTTTTCGTCTGTTTTTTTAATAAATTATTGTTTATCTTGAACGTTTCCACTTTCTTGTTTCAATCATCAGACTGACATTTCCTCGCCTTTTTTACACATATGTGAAAAGAAGTTTGTCTTTTACAAATAAAAAAAATGGATATAATACATTTTACGATAGATAATACAGATAAAAAATATTGTTTACAAACGAATATTTGTACAACAAATGCGAGATAAGAAATCGAATCGAATGTCATATTAAGTGAATGAAAGTAAAGAGCAGGCTTTGCAGAAATCAAAGTACTTTTTGTTATCTTATTACCGGCCGGCTGTCGGTTATATGATCTGAAAGTAAACCGTAGATTTGCGGAGCTATTATGAATGTGTAGTTCAAACAGACGGTTTGTCTTTGCGTCGTAGCTTTGCTCAGAGAGAGCGCTTGGTTAAACAAGACCATATAATAAAAATCAAATATTTTAAAAATTATAAAAAGTTGGGTGTATTAGAAAAATAAATGTTATTGTGTTTTATCTAATTTTATACAACAAAAGGAATTCAAAATTTATATTATGTGTTACGTATTGAGTAGAATCATTTAACTTGAAACAAAAGCGTTGTATTTGTTGTGTTTTTATATTTGATTTAATACTCTATTTTACTCTATTAATATTCTAAAAATGGAGCTTTATTTATTTTTGTCTCAAAATAAGGACCCGTTATGAAATGCGCGTATAATACACGAGATATACATGTGTAAAATTATATGTAAGGCTGATGTACACAAAGTATTCAAATTTTCATGTAATGCAAAAATTAAACCTTTATCATTTCAAAAATTTTTGTTAAGCAGAACAAATGGTTGTGGCTTTTCTTTTGACGCTAGTGTCATTTTTTACGCTATTTTTCTATTTGACTTTGTTTGAATATAGTATAGATCCTGCCCATGGTTTTATAAATGATTATAACAAAAATAAATTCTGAACATTCTTCGCTGCGTTGGCTCTTAACGTAGTGGTTTACTGAGACGATTATATATAGATGGCTTTATTTATCTAAACTTTCTCTTCATTTGAACATGTTTTAAAATGTACATCAGGCACGTAGCATCAGGGGGGCCGGGGGGGTGGGGGGGGGTGGGGGTGGGGGGGGGGGGGGGGCTCGCAGCAATCAATTTTTTAAAATTAACATATAAAAAATGGAATTATCATGGAGTTGCCCCCCCCCCCCCATTTTTTTGGAGTATGTAAAAAATTGATATGAAAATAAGGAAAATGAGGAGTGAAATTGAAGTTATATAGTACGCCAGCACACCCCCCCCCCCCCCCCCCCCCCGATGAGGATTTTGAAGATTTTTTGGAAAAGTTAAAATTCCTTTTTTTTTTTTTTTTGCTTGTAAATATTTTTGGATGAGTCTGCCTCCCCCCCCCCCCCCCCCCCCCCACTTTCAAAAACGATGCTACGTGCCTGTACATAATACTTAGTTTAGCATGTGTATCACTATTTAAAATGAGTATCTATAAAGTAGATTAGGCTATCTACCTAGAAATATTGGCCTTCATTACATTTAATAAGGTGCAGTGTATACACTTTATATACATGGTGTGAAAAGTAACGGTATATAAAACAACTTAGAAAAATGGAGAACATAATTAAGTCTGTCAGATTCAAACAAATAAAATTCTAGAGTGAGACTTTTTATCAATACAACTTTGATGTATTGATATGTGATTTTGGGTAATGGTTTGATTCACATAATTTTCGTACTTTTAAGTGTAAACAACACAATAAAATAAGGTAAATCTGTTTGTAATTGAGTATGCATGATTTATTATGCAAACATTCAATATTGGTTTTCACATATCTTTTGGTACATATTACCTTAATGAAAAATTGAATTCTTGACCTTTGATGCAGACAAATTGTTTTTGGATGTATTGAACGAAGTCATGAATATTTTATCATTTTTTGCAATTGCAATTACGTTAAAACCAATCAAAGATGTCATATGATGAAGATGAAAGAAACGGAGACTTCAAGTTAACTGGTTTTTTTTTGTAAAAATAACAAAAAATATGCCTATTATAATAAGGGTTATTATGGCTATTAATCACACTGCGCTTCGCTGGTTAGACCTTAAATCCGCGTGAGGGAAAATTTATTAAGCAATAGTTAACTTTAATGTTTTTTGTTACCTAAAGAAATTATGTCATAAATATGAGATGTAAATCTAATTTCCTTCCGTTTAAAAAACATCATTTTTAACACCCCCAGTCTATTCTGTGTTTCAGACATACCCCCCCCCCCAAAAAAAAACAACAACAAAAAAAACCTTCAAATATATACATGTACTTGGTAATACCCCGCGCAAGCGCGGGAATTAACACTTTACATATTATTATAATATAATGCTTAATATGTTGAACCATTCTTTTTTCATTTTTGTATATACGTACTTTTTCCAAGTTTTTTCCTTGTCTTATTCCTTTAAATTGAACTAAATAAACAAATTGCATTGTTGGATAGAGGAGCGGGCGGGGATGAAAAATCTAATATACACACTGATGTATATGTGCGTGGCCTTAATCCGGTTTGTTGCCACTGACTTGGATAAAAGAAACTTTTTTTATTCTACATCTATTTATTTCAAACAAGTGAATAGGTATTTAGTGTACCTCTCTCTAAATTTGGATCTTTAGGTCAATTTTCAATATATCTGTTCATTTATGTTTAAGGTTTACAACCAATCTGTCGTGGTATGAAAATGTATGAAAATAAAACACGTTTGTTCTGGAAAGTTCTATCACATTCTCCCACCAGAGGTCATGCTTCGCAAGCGAATGGGTATCAAAACTAAAATCGCTAACTACAGAAACGAATTGACTTATTTTATTTATTCAACAGTTAACAAATCTTGACTTTTATATATTCTCTACATAAGCGCACAGTAAATATATTCACTCTATACGTTATCATTCAATATTATTTTATTGCAAGTATATTTCTTGTGATTTAATTTAAGACCAAATTAAGAGAAAACATCATTTCTAGTTGAAAAATGCAAACATCAACAACATAGAATTTACGTATAACATACAATTTGAAAATGTGACACTTGGGAAGTGTTGTAAACCATTTTGAAAGCACAAATGATAAATATAAATGTATAATCAAATCTGGCATACACTGCATTTGGATGCCTTGAAAATCACAGAAACCAAAGCATGTAACAACAATTTAAAGACAAAACGCAATAATTCAGTGCCTTCAATGGACTTAACAAGGCGAAAAGGCGAACGGGGGGGGGGGGGAGAAAAGTCAGAGAAATGAACCAGCTGGCGCACCACCACCAAGAATCAAAGGACAAAAAGAGGAATGGTAAATGACGATATGCTTCATAAGGGAGTGAAAACACTTAGGTCAAGCAAGGTAAGTCCTCTTTAAATTCGTAGATGTCATAATTATATTGATTTTATTATGCTGTAAAAGAAATTCCACTTTTTGTATGAATATGAGATGACAATGTTTTCAGACCTGTCATTCTATAGCAATATGAGCTGTATTTTTTAGAATTTGATCTTGCTGCAAAAACTTGCCATTAATATAATTCTGCACGCAACTTAAACTTACTTTGAAAATATTGATTACATGCAGATATTTCAAAATAATGGTTGAGGCAAGCTAAACGTAAATATCTGAGCTGTTGTTAGCTTTGTTTTATACACACTAATTATGTTACTACATTTTACAAGGTACAAAATACAATTTAGATTTTGCGGTGTTAACTCACGTAATATTTTTTAATAAGTCTACATCCCATGGATTCTCATCACCATTATCAATAAGATGGTTGAAGCACTATCTAATTATCACATCCGTAATCTTTGTACAGGCATTTACAGATAGATAATGGTTATACATTTGCAGAATGCGATGAACATCAGAAAATCTTTTTTAAATTAAAAGTGAAGGAAACTCTTATTGTTTACACAAGGAAAAGTAGAGTTCTAGTTATGTAAAATTAAAACATTGAAAACAACATAATGTACCAGGTACTCACTCACTTAGGATTTTGCAGATCAACGTACATTTAAAATATTTTGAGAATCGTTTCGACTTGGGTTATATAATTTAATCATCATCCTTGACCAAATTTATCAGTTTATTTAAAAAGCACAAAAAAATTCACAATATACAATTGAATTATGTAACAATATGTGTTTGTATGTTACTTAAACGTAGATTTACACAATATTGCTAAGCCTTTTATTTTTTAAGGGGTGGGGTGGGGGTGGGGAGGTTCTTCGTGTTTTGTTTTGTTTTGTTTTTTTATTGCATATTTTTTTATTCTTTTTTTCTTTTTTTCGCATATTTTTTCTTTGATTTGCTTTGTTTTGCTTCATTTTTTTTTCACTTTTTTCTCGTATTGATTTCTAAATATAACTGATTGTCATTTGTCATTTCATTTTCATTCCACACTTTTATATTCTGTCATTAAAGATTACCTTAAAAGGTCTGTGTAAAACTACCAGTATATACATACACACACACATATATATATATATATATATATATATATATATATATATATATATATATATGTGTGTGTGTGTGTGTGTGTGTGTGTGTGTGTGTGTGTGTGTGTGTGTGTGTGTATATTATTGTTATATCTGTACCCTGTGTTAAAATGCACTTTGAAGTTTTTTTGTTTCAAAATGCGTTGCGTTGATATCGTCGATATATTAACGTTAATTGATTAACGATATATTTATATATTTAGTCGAAATAACTGACACTTTTATATATATACAATCAATGATTGTTTAAACCTTGTTTAGCTCAGTAGGATATGTTTAAATAAGAACCCCATGCATTCTCAGCTAACTTGATAAACAGTTTCTCGATAAGAATTTTTTATTTTCTCATAAGCTTACGTAGTTCCACGAACAACTCGGCAGATTTGAATTATCCAAATACGACATAAACTGTATCGCTAAGCAATTGCATTTTCCCTTTTTTTGTACGCAACACATTTACTTCTTATCTGGTATGTATAACAGAACTCAGCTGGCTTCAATTGTATATGCTTATCAACAAAAAAACCAAAAATACGTTAGTTATGTTCAACAAAAACATTGTGATCTTTTAGAAGATCAATGCGAGAAAAAGAAACCACACCCTTATGCCTATTTTTAGGTTTATAATAATTAAATCTGAATTAAAATTAGAACTTAAAAAGAGGGTTTATGTTGAAACTCTTGCAGATTCTTTAGCATACCATTGGGGAAATCATTGTTTGGCCATTTCGATTTTTCATTATCACTGTATTTAATGTGCAATTTTACCAATCTTAAACGGTTACTCCAAGTTGCTGAATATCATACGTTTTGAAAGTCAAAGAAGAAGGTACAGTTTCTTTCAATAGCTGCCCTATAATTCAAAAGTTGTTTGAACCTCATAAAAATACACATGTACCATCTTGAACATGTGTGTATATGAAGTACCTGGTTAAACACTTATCTTGTTTCAATGAATAGTTATGACTTCAACATTTTGGCATATTTCTAAGATTTGGTCAAAAATGATGAAAAATAGCACATTTTCTCATAGTTTTTTGAAGAGGAAAATGTGTCTGCATCCGTCGCCCACAACGAAATTAATATATTTTATGTGATATCACATGATAAAGTTATAGTGCGAGTTTCATTGTGGGCGACAGCTGCGAACATATTTTTCTATTCAAAAAACTACTAAGGAATTGGTGTCTTCTGTTCAGTTTTATGTATTGTTTATGATGTCACAATTAAACTTAAGGAAGTCTTATCGGGTAACTATACATAGATTCTTAATTTATGGGTATTCTTGTGTAAATAAACGTTACATTTCAATTTCTTGTGATATCTTTAAAAATCACTCTAAAACAGGGCAAAATATGATTGAAACTGTACCTAGTCCTTTAAGGTTAGGGAACCTTCTTCCTGTAATCAAGTAGATGATGCACTGGTAATTGACCTGTATCTGTGATTAAACCCCACTCCCGACCGTATCCCCGTTCTAAAAGACGGTAAATTAGATTTACTAGTGTTAACAAATCATCATACTATAAACGAATTAGAAATTCAATTCAAGAATTTATGATTAATACATATTTTTTTCAAATATCTTTGAAAAAAATTTCAAAGTGCGTAATTTTTACGGTGCGTTGCGACAACCATGATCTTTATTGAAAAGAACTAATATAGGCATTTTGCCCGCCGTTTAATCCATGTTCACTGTATATACTACGTGTATATTATGAATAAAATACTTCTTAAACTATCAACCTCGCGAATTTTCGTGACATCTACAATTTGTTCAACCAAACCTTATCTTCGCATGAGTGTATGTGCTCGAACTAACGTGTAGAAGACGCCTCCTCTTTGTTTTATTGTAGTTTCACAAGAAATTGATAAAGTTAAACTCTGGCGTATCTAAAACACCTACTTAGTAATTTTGTAGTCATTCATTCCAATAAATATCTGTAGTTCTAAATTCATCTCTGTGAGAACAATTAGATTACACTCGAATAAAACGCCAGTATTGATATCCTTGAGGAGGCTGTGAGATTAAGCCGTGTCCAGCAGTGGTCATCGCCCCGACAATTAACATACAAATCCTCTGTTATTTCTGTTCTCGACACATTAAACACGTGGGTTATAAATCCACCCTTGGTCCTTGTAAGGAGCGATCGCTCGCTGATCCGGGTCCAGCGCCGGTGTCAGGTTTCCGGGCAGGTATCCCAGACAGACCCTGGTCTGACTAATTACCCTAAAACATTGTGACAGCCAAGGGAGTGTCCGTCCGTATAGATGGATTCAACGTCTGTTTGGAAACAACACGTATACTCGAACGCAAAAATGTTTCCAATTCCTGTTAACATTTTTTCCTGGTATTTTACTGTTGTTTTATTTAATTTTGTTAACGGTAAGTTAGTTTTTCGTACATTGTCAAGATCCCTTGAAAATAAATTTAATAAAATGTATTGTGATTTTCAGATTTTTCAATTTAATTTTCGTATTTTTTTTTAAAATCTCTCAGCTGCATCATGTGACACTCTTAAAACAAAACTATAAAGTTAGTGCAAATGTGCATGTAAATCCTTAATTTGTTCTATTACCCGTTGCTTTTAATACTACTAAGGCTGGTATGACTTGATATGAATCCATTTAAATATATTTTCTAACTTTAATTAGATGGCATGTCACACTTGCCACATTCAATAGCTTCCCTGAACCAGCAAAGACGGTTTCTTTTATTTTAGTATTTCCATTTTAGTAAATCTGAGCATGAATCATTCAGTTTTCTTTTTCAGCAATAAAATGACCAATGTTACATTGAAATTGATAGGTCAGTGTGAAGAGAAAATGGTGCTAACAGCAGGGCGTGAACCTCAGTACGTCACTTCCCCCGGATATGACGATGATCGGATGTATCAAGGGTATGAAATAATTATAAATGTTTTATATATTATAAATTAATTGCTAGTTTATCAGCTAAAAAAGTGAAAATTAAATAAGTTCTAGCATTATCTTATGCAGCTTCAACACTTACAGATTTCAGAAATGAACTGTCCTCTATGTTCTCTTCCATGGACCAAAGTTTGACCAAACATCTTTAAAACGCGAGGTTATCCGCGAAAGTAATGAAACGGCTCTGTGATCAACTTTCAGGCAGTTTGTGGCCCATGTATTACATGACATCGCCAACACGACCTGACCTCTCTCAAATTCCCTAAGGAACCTTTAAGAGTATCCTAGAGAAAAATTAGCTCTCTTACGAAAATTATATTTTTCCCTTAGGACATTGTTTTGAAGGGTAAATCATAAATGACCTGACCGTTGAAAACATCAATATCAAGAATATGAACTCAGAAACCATTGGTTTAACATTTGAGTGTGAACTATTAAGACAATGCACCTAAGACGGTGGAAAAAGCCGCATTGGCACTCGAATAATTGCAATGTATCCAGCAAAGATTTAAGTATTTGTAAAAAAAATTATCATTAAAAAATGCAAGGCAATGGTTATCTCTGAAGAAATTTAACTAGGAATCGATTTAACTTGTAAACGTCATTAAACAAGGTTTTATTAAGGCTATCTTTTTCAATTATTTTTTAATTATTCAGATAGACAAATTCCTTTATAATGACGATTGCCACCTATCGCCTGGAGGTCTTAGCGTCTCACGTATACTTTAAATTTAGTAAATCCAAATTCCATAAATACCTCATCCGATATCAAATGTGTTTCTTAGCATAAATTTAATTTTCAAACATTTCAAAGTCAAGTATTTAGTATAATTTGTAGTTGATTGTATGCACATTAACTTTGCAGGGGTTTGAACTGTCGGTGGGAAATTCAGCCGATGCCTAACAGCAGCCTCGTATTCAGTTTAATGATCAGTGAGGTCCCCTGTTTCTCAGGAGACTACATAAAGCTGTACAAAGGTTAACTTTTTCAACATTCAGTACACTGATAATTTATTCTTATTCAAGAAACATGGCCGTAATCTTGATTTTGTTTCGGTAGACAACGAGACGGATGTTATAAATGGTGACAGTGTGTGTGGGAGGGGCCGGACCTTCGGACCTGTGACGTTGACCGGTTCCTCACTGGTTGTTGTCTTCGTGTCCAAGACTTCAAGGTTTTCTTTCTCGACGAAACAAGGATTCCGCCTGCTGTTCCTGTCTGCGGCAGATCTAAGTATGAAAGGATAAAGGAAGCATTGCAATCGTATAGGATCAGTTTACGCTAAGATTATGTTATGTTCACATGACGTTTACGGTAACTTTGTTTGGGCTTATTTTAGCTGACGGTGGTTGCCAAGGAAGACAAGTTTTATTGGCAGACGACACGGCTCGTTATATTTCATCGCCAAATTTCCCAGATTTTTACCAATCGTAAGATCGTTTGTCTTTTAATATACACAATAAAAAATCAAATAAAATGAGATACGTGCATGGTTTTACTTGCGTTTCCTTTACCATTTCAGAAATGCAAATTGCGAGTGGGAAATTAAAGCTTCGACCGGATATGACGTCAACATTTTGGTTTTATTTTTAGATATTGAATATGACGAATTATGTACGTTCGACTATTTAAGCTTTTATGAAGGCAAGTAGGGTCAATATTAGTTATTGTTTTAGGTTATTTAATTCATTTCATATTCTTATTATATAATATTACCCCTTTGATACAATTTTTTGTCTATTTTCTATTTCCCACAGGTTCTACATCCACTACAAATTACCTGTGTTCAGAAAACAACTTCAGTTTTGGAAATATTCGGGGCAGGGACTTCGTCGTGTCTTTCAGCAGTGACGACTCCGAGAACAGACATGGCTTCCTGATACGATACAAATCAACTGCGTCTTCTAAAAAAGGTGGTATTCAAATATTATCAAGACATTTATAAACCATTTATGATCTTACAAAAAGCCCGAGCGAAAATATCTTCGAATGATGAAAAAATTTTATTGTGATACCTGGTAATTAAATGTTGCGGCATTAAAAAAATTACATAAAATACACGAAAATTGTTCAGTGTGATGCTTAATAAAGGCCGACATTTTGTGATTTCATATATAAAATATTTCAGATTGCACTCAGAGTACGGCAGACATTGTTTTTCTTTTGGATTCTTCCGGAAGTGTAGGAGAGACTAACTTCGTCTTCCTAACCTCCTTCATCGCTGATCTGGTTTACGACTTCAACGTCGGTCCGGATGTCGTTCAAGTTGGAATGGTAACTTCCGAATCAAACGTCACCAATCACTTCAATTTGAATCAGTATGCCACAAAAGAGGAAGTTATAAACGCGACACACCAGTTGCCCTACAGTGGAGGGCGAACTTTGACAGACCTGGGACTTAACCACACGCTGTGGCATAGTTTCACCGAAGAACATGGCGCGCGATCTCACGCCACACGGGTCCTTCTGGTATTCACAGACGGTGCGTCAAATCGACCCTCTTCAACGCGAGCCGTGGCAGAAGAAGTGAAACAAGCTGGAATCACCATAATCTCTGTCGGCGTAGAGTCCGGCGTAGACCCGACAGAGCTGTTCGCCATTGCATCCCACGAAGAATACGTGTTCCGGGCTACCTCGTTCACCGACCTTGAAACGATCAAGTATTCGCTAGAGAGCATCATCTGTAAGATCATCACGTCTGATCCTTCTAGTCCCACCTTGACTACAACTACTAGGTCCTCCTCCCTTCATCCGCCGACTCTACAGGCCCCAATCCTGTCGCCAAGTATTCCGGTACTGGCGCCACAGGTCTCGTCCACTGACACCCAGTCATCAACGGTAGGCGGCAATGACACAACGACTAGTATAACATCATCTGATGTATCGTCATCCTCATCATCATCTGATGTATCATCATCAGACATTGCTCCAACAGGAACCGGAAGCACGGTTGAAATGACATCAAGCTCACCAAATGGCGTCTCGACATCTGTACTCAGCTCAAGCTCGTCAAGTGTTTCATTGACGTCTAGAAGGACACAGCAACATATTTCCTCTGCGAGTGTCTCCACCACTACAATTCAATCAGGTCAGCTGAAACTAAGCTTGTGAAGACGTCATCATGCATTATTACACGAGAATTGAAAACCATATACTTACAGCCATTTTTACCCATTACTGTACAGAAATGGGTAAAAATGGTTGCATGGTATTCAGTAATTTCATAATAATGGATAATGACGTCTTCGCAAGAGTTAAATTTTGATCTCGTTTTGTTCTGTACCCTATAAAATTTGAGTTGTGGATTTGTCTAATGCATATGACACAAGATGGCAAGACAATAGGAAGATCATGAAGATGTCAGACTCAAATTCCCATAGGAGACGATTAGGCTGTTTCTTTTATGTAACGTCTTTTATATAAGGTACATTAACAGTAATTTAGTTAATTTAACTTAATTTTTACAATCCATTTATTAAGTTGTTTAAATATAGATGTAAATAAAAACAATAAAATACTCTTTTTGATTGTTCATGCGGGTTATGAAGGTAGCGATCACTGCAGAAACAATGTACATAACCCGCTAACGCTAATAAAGCTTTAAATGCAAACATGAGACTCCCTGACATATCAACGGACAATGGTACAGGGCCTTGTGGGACTTTTTTTCTCTCTCTCTAACCAAATCTTTTATTAAATACATATACATAATCAAAACGTACGCAATGAGGGGTTTTTTTTTTTGCAGATGTCAATTCAAAGAGCAACCAGTCGTCCAATTTGCCTGACGTCAAGGGTACGTGTCACAAATGCGATAAACCATCACGATAATCTGAAGATTGTTAAACATGTATATGTATTCTGATGGCTGAAGTTTTTATGTTGTATGAACAAACACTGATTAGTTTTGATTAGATCCTACCACCGACTTCCTCTAATATACTGAAATAACCGTCACATCATTTAATATCTTAATTTACAAATTTGATTGCGCCAATGACAGAAAGTCCTTTCCATTTCTATATTTTTCTAACCGCTAAAAAACTTAACTCGTGGTATTCAATTAATTTCGAGCTTTGTATTCTCTTACAGAAAACACAGTGACACTGTTCACTGAAAAAGCGACAACTTTCCAAACAACATCTTACTGACATTTAAATCTTCCGGGTCATTTCGGCAGAGAACATTACTCACTGACAAATAAACGTCTTAATTGACATTAAGAATCCATTTTACGAAACACAAGACGGTAATTTCACTGACATGTTTTAATTTCTGAACTGCCGCTTATTATGTCTGTCCCAAGTATCTGCTTCCACCACATTTTGCTTTATATATCGATAATCGTATGTACCTAAGTCGTTGTGCCCAAACTGAATTCATTTAGAATTTTAAAAAAATCGTCCAGGTAATCTGTTTGAAACGCCCCCTCTATCGCTTCAGGTTCACAACCAAAAAATAAAAAGTCTATGTGGATTATGCATTGCAAACATGAAAGTCTTTCAGTTAGCAAGTTTTATATAAAGTATGTCCAAGGTTACCACTTCCATCACTTACTAGTATGTGGATTCAATAAATACATATACATATCAGTGAAAAACGATTACTAGTAACATCTATATATTCATGACTGTATGCCGACATGGTAATTGTCAATAAATGAATTGATAATTGATAATAATATATGGCAAAATTTGAAGATGGGGGAATAAGATGGCGCAAATGCCCATTCGGTTTAGTAGTGAAATACAATTTTATATTTATTTTTCCCCAATTAAATCTATTCAAATATATTATAATACAACTTTGCGAAATGTCTAACTATAGTCAGTTTTTAATATATTTAACAAAAAATAAGAAAAGAAAATATTGTCGGAAATTTTGGCAGTATCGAACCAGTAACATAAAAACCCTAGATATATAAGGTTAGCTTATGCCAGGTACTCTAACCACTGAGCCATTTCAGACACAACAAAGTGGGCTTTTTAAATATTATGTGTGACTAAGGCCACGAACTACCGGACTCAAAACGTTCAATTGTTTGGATACAAAATTATATTTTTAATGTATAGTGGGTCATCTCTCCACGTTTTTGTTGATTGAAATCGGTTTGTTTTTCTATAGACCTTAATTAGTTTATGAGAAGAATATGGAGCACAGACCCACTCTATAAAAGAAAATGCATTGAAGTTCTAAAAAATGACAGTATTTGCAGGATTTGATACGTATACGCCTGTTTGGGTCAACATATTCCAAGTATTGAACATACCTACAGGTTAAAAATCAATGATATGTAAAATGTATATTGTTTTAAATGATTTTAAAAAAACCATCAGATTTATTGATACTTTAATTTTTCAGTAGCCTTTCCGACCGCGTATTGGCATTTTACACGCCTTATCCACCCATCTTCTTTAAAGATTTCCTCTTTTACACGTTTAGACCTATTTCACCCTTAGAAGTTTCTTACGGGATTTAAAATGGGGAAATTCTGACATCTTTTCGGAAATTCTCGAGACTCCTCGCACAATTTTTCAACATTAACTTTGAATTGAATTGAATTGAACATATTTTATTGACAACACGTATTTATCTTTAACCGGATTTCCAACTGAATTATCCGGTTATTGAAATGATGTAAATGGCGGGCGGGCGGCTTCCAAAAGGGTATCCTTATTTTGTACGGATAAACCCTCCTTCTGTTTTGAGGATAGGATGTTGTTGTTTTTGCAAATCAATTGTACATATATCAGAGGTGTGCATATTGCTAAGATTTTAATTTCTGATAATCAATGAAAAAAATACCAGCTTTTGGACTTATTATATTTTGGCAAAGTATTGCATACGGCACAGATATAGTACAGATAACTCTTCCTACATATTTTAACATTTTTTGAGATGGAAGTTGTTGTTTTGCAGATCGATTGTACATATATCAGAGATATGTATATTACTTTGTTTTTGAGTTTTGATAATATATGAAAAAAACTGCTGTTGAACTTCGTCATTTTCTCGCAGAATATTGCATAAAGGGCACTCCATTTCTCTGGATACCGTGGATAGTGTTTATCAATTCAGGGTTGATATCTGGATACGGTTCACATAAAATAACCCGGTTTGCTTCACATTGAGAACTTTTCACTTGTTTTCTTATAGACTGAAACCACGTGACATGCACTGGTTGATTAAGGTGTGCTCCCCCTTTTTATGACCAAACTTTAAAAAAGAATTAGTAGAACTATAGAAATCAGGGGGTTTGTTGTTATTCATCGATCTTATAATATTACAATTAAAGCTGGAATAGCCTAAAAAGGTGTTTAAAGAATTTCAATGGAAGCTTCAGGAAACTTTGCCTCCTGTGCCCCATCAGGGCTTTGCCTTGGACCCACTGGAGGGATCAAAGCTGCCCCTAGACCCCCCCCCCCTTTCAGCAAATCCAGGATCCACTAGTGACAAGCCGTAACGTTGGTTGTTAATACGGGATTTTGAAGGTTGCAAAAACTACCCAGGCAAAACACTCTTACTGGCAACCAACAGGCGATTAGTTGATTTTATTTGTCGGACAAAACTCCTGTTAATAGTAAATTACTCACAAATGAACAACACAGGCAAAAACCTATAATCCGACAGACAACAAACAGTCTGACTGGCAAACAACAGTTAAGCCATGATGTATACTCTCTATTGAGAAAACATATTGGCAAAATATACAACAGGCAGTAACTTACATGTATAAATGTATCTGATAGGCAAAACTTCTACTGGCAAACTGTAATCTGACAGACAACAACTTTTTAAGTAGGAAACAACAACTTATAACATGTTTTCTGAAAAACAACACCCTCATATTTAACATCTTACAGTTCATTTTCACTGACAAATACAACTTAACAAAAACAATCAACAGCCCTTTATTTTACAAGCAACATTTAATTAAGGTAATTAAAAATTATTACCTTATTAACGGTGGAAGAATAATTCCCCATACCCTATCCTTAGCACTAAAACAATAGATACATTATACAATTATTTAATGCTTGAGCAGTCAATAGACCAGAATATTTTTCCCTTGGTGCAGGGAACAGCTTTGTATGATCTATTGCCCGAGGCCAACGGCAGGGTGTGGCCACAATGGGGGTCGAAGTTTAACATATGAGTATATAGAGAAAATCTTTAAAAACTTCTTCTCAGACACTAATCAGCCAGGAAAGCTGACACTTGTGTGAAAGCATCCTCTGGTAGTGTAGATTCAAAGTTGTGAAAATCATGATCCCCGGGGGTAGGGTGGGGCCACAATGGGGAATCGAAGTTTTACGTAGGAATATATAGAGTAAATCTTTAAAAATCTTCTCAGAAACTAATCAGCCAGGAAAGCTGAAACTTGTGTGGAAGCATCCTCATGTAGTGTAGATTCAAAGTTGTAAAAATCATGACCCCCGGGGGTAGGTTGGGGCCACAATGGGGTGTCGAAGTTTAACATATGAATATATAGAGTGAATCTTTAAAAATCTTCTTCTCAGAAACTAATCGGCCAGGAAAGCTGAAACTTGTGTGGAAGCATCTTCAGGTAGTGTAGATTCAAAGTTGTGAAAATCATGACCCCTGGGGGTAGGTTGGGGCTACAATGGGGGGTCGAAGTTTAACATATAAATATATAGAGTAAATCTTTACAAATCTTCTCAAAAACTAATCAGCCAGATGATTCTTTATTATTGTTAAGACTTTGGCCCCAGGACAATTCTTTGGCCTCACAAGAAGGTTCAGAGTTTGATGTACGTTTGTATCCCATATATAAACTATTGTTAAGAATCTTTTTGAGAACTGCAATACTCAACATATGATATGACTATAAAATCATCCTGTTAGAAAAGGGACTAATGGTTATAAAATAAGAATACCCAGGGGGAAAAATGGATTTTTTTTATACAGGATCTACATGTATTATTGTACATTGTCCAGATAGTTTGTATTATGACTCCATTAAGCTGATTTTATCATATCTATTGTTCCTCAGGTGAGCGATGTGGCCCATGGGCCTCTTGTTTACTTTTCAATGTTTACAATTTGCATATTACAGATGGTTTTCTTGCCATTATGCAATTTACGTTTTTTCATCGTTTACATGCACAAAACCTGCCGCATGCTTAACAACATCTCAAATTAATATTAGTTTACACAAAGGAGGGGGAGTCTTCAACCCATTAGATTTACCTTATATGAGGCTTTAAAACTGTTGATTATTTGAAACACCAGGCACGTAGCATCAGGGGGGCCCAGGGGGGGGGGGCCTCCCCCCCCCCCCCCCCCCCACTTTTTCTTGCAGCAACAAATTTTTTAAAATTTACATATAAAAAAATGAATTATAATGGAGTTGGCCCCCCCACTTTTTTGGCAGTAAGAAAAAAATTGATATGAAAATAAGGAAATGAGGAGTCAAATTGAAGTTACCTGTCCCCCCCCCCCCCCCCCCCCCCCCACGGATTAGGAATTTGATGATTTGGAGGGAAAAAAATTTCGGTACGGAAGAATTTTTTTTTTTGAAAGTATAGTTTAGTATACCCCCCCCCCCCCCCCCCCCCCCCCCCACGGATTAGGATTTTGAAGACTTTTGAAAACTTTTATTTTTATTTTTATTTTTTTTTTTTGCTTGTCAAGATTTTTTGGATGGGTCTGCCCCCCCCCCCCCACTTTCAAAAACGATGCTACGTGCCTGAACACCATTTTGATAACCTTGAATTTGGTTTCACCAAGTACAGAAAACAGCGTCTATTTAAAGGAATATACATTTCCTGAGAACTATCGAAAGGATGAAACATTAACATACATGCGTTCTGATTTAAGTTGTCGGTCCAATAGATCAAAGTCTATTGACCGGCGGTCTAATAGATCGCAGTCTATTGACCGGCAGTTCAAAATAGATGCAAATATTTAATTTGTATTCAAACAACAAAATCCCTTTGATTAGGTAATAAAATTCATTATTAGTCCCAGAGTCCTTCCTAACCCCTTACCCAATCTATGACAATATTTAAAAACTTTAAACTCGGCTGTGAATTGTTAAAATTCTATTTTCTTGTAATAAGTGTGCGTTTATCACAGCAATGTACATTTTTTGATTGTCTTTTATCAGACATATTGGACGAGTTCGTGCCCACCCGGGACATAATCGCCATCATTTCCGTGTGCACGGTCTTCGTCTTCCTGTCCATGATTTCCTGCTGTATCCTCCTGGGGCTGTGCGTGACGAGGCGGAGGCAGAAGAGAAGAGAGGGGAGGAAAGGGAGAGACGGTGAGAACGGGGACAAGAATTACCCCGTCCCCGTGGTACACGCCAGGGCCAATAACATACACGTGCATTACCATGCTTCCATGTTGGCGGATGGAAAGTGATTAGAGTTGTCCTTCTTGGAACAACTGTGAACTGGTCGTTTCTTTGCGCCGTGAAATTGTTTGCATTTGTTTCAGTGTATTATCAATACCATGCCGTATTAATAGTTCAATTTTTGGATTATCCATTCATTTCATTATCAATAAATTGTTTTCAATTCAGTTTGGAGTTCAATGGTTTTTAAGTGTCCAAATCAATAGTTGAATCTTTAACTCTACATATATATTGCTTTGTTGTCATCGTAGAAGGAAAGCAATTATGGTGTGATACGCATCTATTCTTGGACTAGAGAAATCATAAAGTTTTACCGTAACCCTGTCGGGGAGCTGAGTCAGAGGTCCGACAGAACTGGGACGGCTGCTCTCTTTCTTTGGACCTAATGTAGCCTACATTCTGATTTCATGCCACCAATGCATTCATTTCAGTTCCAGTGGATTATCTAAATTGGCCTTTACGAAAAAAGAATCGATGAACAAAGTCGTTATGTTGAGCCAATAATGATTGTTTAGTGCAAGTCCTCAATATAAAGAGTTGCCACGCTCAGACTGCGATTGAAATCGGTTCCATTTTATGGGCGTAAAATCTCCGGGAATCTGCTTTCTTTATTCAACCATATTGTCCTCATCGAAGTCGAAATCAGACACACGCCTTATCTGGTGAGGAATACATCGATAACAACCTGCTGAATGCAGACTCCAGGCTCAAATGAGCAAAAAGTTTAGAAAATTGTTAAAGGTCTAAACATTTGCTTGTTTCCCTGTGTGATTGCAGAGACATAAATAACATGTTATTTATGTCTCTGGTGATTGGGAAAACTTTTTTTCAGCCGTCTTGTATTCAATAACACTTTATTTATAGTATTTAGTAGATAAACTGGAAACACTTTAGTTTTTATTTCGTTTTAAATCAAATTGTTCAGAGAGTTATATACAATGTATTCTTCATCAAAAGTTTATCAAACCGTTATAGATCTCCGCAAAATATACCAATTAAATGTACATGTACCTTCAGGATTTATGAAACCAGTATTATACGTGTACTTGTTTAATTCGCCAAGATATCAACAGTTCATCCACCCGGCGAACACCACCCAGGTAGCAGAGGCAAGCTCGAGATGGTGTCATTAACAGATATACATGTACATACGTTTGAAACACGTGTATATACGTTTGCAACACGTGAACAATACCTTTGGCTTTGGATAAAGGATACATGTAAACATGTGTCTCGCTGGCGTCGGAGCACATTGAAAGTGTGTGTGTGTGTGTGTGGGGGGGGGGGGGGGGGGAGGGGGGGGGGGGGTAGACTGATCCTCAGAAATACTGCGGGAAATAACCTAACTCCCAAAATCATGAAAATCCTAATCCGTGGGTGGGGGGAAGGAGGTAAAGATATACTTCCAAAAGCTACCATGCATAAAATTTATTTTTCCCCAAAACATGAAAATCCTAATTTGGGGGGGGGGGGGGGGGTATACCTATGGCTCTAATAAAAAAAAATCTTACCTACCACAATGTTTTTCCTCTTCAAAAATCACGAAATTCCTAATCAGGGGGGGGGGGGTGGCTAATATGCCTATGACCCCAACTTCTCAATCTTTCAACGTACATTAGGGAACAATTATATTTCCTGCGAAAAAAAAGTGGGGGGGGGGGGGGGGGGGGGGGGGGGGGGGGGGGGGGCTGAACCCTGTATTATACTATGTGCCTAATGGTTAGGTCTAAGATTAAGGGCTAAGCCCCCCCCCCTAGCCCCCCCCCCCTCCCGGGTTCCGACGCATATATGTCTGGTCATTGACCATTCTAACTGCTTTCGAAAATGAAGCTTAATTGTTGCATCTTACAACATATTCAAACAAACAATTAATTCTTAAACTACTATATTTTGTCGTTAGTATTGTAAAATAAGTGTATTTCACACTTTTTGATTGAGGGCAGAGGAGGAAGGGGGCAACTTATTAGTTAACTAGTTGTTTGACTATAGTCCGTCCAAAGATATTTATGGCACACATTTTGACGATTTCTTATAAAAATAAAAAAATACCCTTGCCTATGAGAAAAGTGCAACTGAAATCGATGAAAGAGAAAATTTCCAAGATATCTTCATTGACACATTATCGTTTTTCACTCACAAAAACTCACAGAAATGAAAACCTCTTTCTTACGGAGATTTATAATAGGGAATGTTGACAACGTTTCTCTGTGCGGAATTAAGTAACTCGGAATACCTCGCACAATTTTTCAACGTTATAATCCGGGCTATTTCATGGCTGATGCAATGCAAAACCCCGTAGACTTTTTTTTAGCTGTGTAATGAAACCTGAAAAGCTAAAAGGGGGCGTTTCAACAGTTTATGGTCCCTCAAACTTCTATCGTTGAAAATTAAAGTTAAAATTAAACAGATTATCATGAAAACTAAAATGAAGAAGCCTCAATATCATTTACATCTTGAGAAACGACAGGGCCTTTTAACCTTCTCTACTGGTAATGTTCTGATGGCGCTGAACTGTCAGAACAGGAAGTTTACCATAGTACGTATAATCAGAGTACTGACAAGTGCAAACACGATGCCCAGAGTGCAGTTCTCTTTAATTGCTCTTAAAAAAAGAACATGTAACAAAATGACCAGGTCTAAGAGTATTGCTAAACTTGATAAGATTTTTCTTTTCTTAGAGTAAGCTATAAGATTGTCTTTACGTTGTAATTGACCAGGGCTAGACTCTCTCATATGAAAGACATTGTATGAGAGCAGCAGTTGTAAAGTTTTTCAAGTACATGGGCTCAGAATGTCTTTTTCAAAACTTAGTTGAAATCACCAATCTACCTGTATGAATACCAGGTACAAGATTCCTCAATTGACACATGACAAAATAGCAGGTATGGACAGAATAGATAAAATTTATTACGTAAAATAACATATCACATAATCCAAGGCATACTACAAAGCCGAACATGAACAAATGTACATTGTAACAAGAAATATCAATACTGGCATATAGCACTTCTCAGTGATCTGGACTCTCCTTCTGTTACAACAAATAAATACATTAAACAGGGTAGCTCATGGCTGGAGCACTTAATACACAAAACAGGATAGCTCATGGCTGGGTCATTGAAAACAGCTGATTTGTCTCATTAACTTGCTCCCTGCTAAAGCACTAAATACATATGTTCTGTCGCTTGAACAGGTTCAGTGCTGAAGCACTGAAGAGTTCTGTCACATGAACAATTTCTGTAGTTCAGCACTAGAACAGTTGTTCTGTCTGTTGAACAGATTCAGCACCTCAGCATAAGGAACACTTGTTTTGTCACTGAATAGGTTCTGTGCTTAAGCACTAAGAACAGTTGTTTATCAGTCAAGTGACCGGCTACAAAAATGTAAGTTCAGAGAAGTTCAGTTTACAAAACAGTTTACTTTAAAGGGGCATGGTCACAATTCCGGTCGAAAATTATTTCCGGTTTTAATGTTTACAATGTTTTTAGTAATGCATTTGTAATAGTCAACCAAAATTTGAGTGTCAATCATCGAGTTATAAGTGAGATACATACAATACAATTCTTTGCTATGTAAACAAAGCGTACGTCATGTTTTGTTTGCATTTAATATGTTGAAGTAAAAACTCCAGTTTTAGATCTAAAATTAATGTGATGAATTAATGTTCAAAACAAATTAGAAGATAGACAAATCAGCTTGAAAAAGAACGTTTACTGGTATATTGAACCAACATAAAAAAAAAAAAACAGGACACAAGCCTTGCATACATGAAAAAGATTTGTAAGCTCTGTATCTAGCTTATACCAGGTAGCTTGACGACTGACTTTCAAATTTTGGTTGATAATGATAAATGCATTTCTAAAGTATGTCAAATAATGAAAATAGGATATTAAAATTTTACCAAAATTATGACCATGTCCCTTTAATTATGGAGCAATATTAAAGTTACAAAAACATTTTCATTCAAATATGCTTACCAGCAATTCAAATCTCACTGTTTGAAATTTATAAAAATATTACCAAATTCAAAATTCTGCAGAATCAAAATGTTTATACATCTTACAACTTTCAAATATGGACAATGGAGTGATATTTCTTAAATATTAATTCATTGAACTTAACAGGATATTAAATGACAAGATTCTTCAACAATCGTTTCATTTTCCCTTAATGCCAAATCCTTAACAACCAAACAAAATTGAATATTACTAGTATACTTTGCAATAGAGTTTACCATTTTTATTGAGTTTGAGGGAATTCTTATTAAACACGTTGTGCTGTAGTGAAGTTTCATACAATTAAAATTCAATGAAGTTTATTTTTATGATACTTCTAACCTTATTTTTACTGAGATAGTGGAGATAACTAATTATATTCACACTTGTGCTTGATGATGTAGCACACTACAGAAGGATGTGACAACATATAAATTCCCTCTCTTTCCAATCCATGGGTCCTGAGTTTTGGAGATGTCTAACATTTGTCATCTGATCTACAATGGTTACTTTTACAATTGTTTGGGAAGAGAAATAAAGGAGATTAACCAGTGATGGATATATTATGCTGTGCCTGGTCAGACAGTCCTAACACTAGGGCAATGTAACAGCAAACAACTTATCCTCTCAATCACCGTTTTCTCTAAATTCAATCCATTTAAACAATTAGGGGAAGGAAATGTAGGGCGAAGCAAAACAAGAAAGATCTGTCAATTGTCCCCTCTAATTTACATATGTACCTACACTAAACTAATTAAGACTCGCTGTTTGTTAAAATTGTCCTATGAAGGTTATTGGAAAGTACAATATAATGATGATGTAATTGTTTTAGATTCAAAGGTTTAGTTTGGCAAACTGAGCTACATAAAAATTAAATAATAGTCAATCCTGTTTATCCGTCCTGCATTTATACTTTATTGATCAAATCTGAGAATAATTTCAGGAAATCTAGAGAAGCTTTTTTTTCTAGATGTTGATTTTTCTTTCTTTCCAGCAACTTTTCACCTCCATCTTCTAAAAAATCTGTTAAAAACGCCTAATCAACAGCACTGTCTCAAACATAAACAATAGGGAGCTTAATGTGTGATTATATCCTCCTTTTGATGAAGTAAGAAACCCATTACCTATTAATTCATCAGGTGTGGGTGCCTACAAAGCAGAATTCAATAATATATGAATGCGATAAATATTCTATTCATCCCCAAATGTGTGCAACTTCTTCTTAATTTCAAATATTCGAACAAATCATAATTTTTCCACAATTAAAACAGATGTTTTGTTTTTTTTAAAAGCCATATGATCTATAAAAATATACAGAGAAACCACATGATATGTTCATTACATTGTCAGAGCTGACAGCATCAGAGCTATAGCAAAATAGTAAAGCTTTTATCGCACAGGGAGACACATTTCTGGTCAGTATTCACCGGTAGAGGACTTAACAAGAAACAATTAATATATCGAATACTTGTTGAGCTAAAAGAAAATCTATTAACAAAGTGAAATATCAACACCTTATCATTTAACAATCAAAACATTAACTATTGAAAAAGTATTGTAAAAAGCAAAAAAGGAAAGTATATTGACAAGTAATGCTTAGTCGCCATTTAGCTCACTTCTTCAAAGGAAGCTGGAATGAATGTTATGTACAAACCCTAACACAGTCTTGTAACACAGAAAGAGAAGAAGCTAAACATACAGCCAATCAATACAATAACCAACATTCACAAACGTTTCAATACAATTAAAAAAGAGCCAACAAGAAATGGAAAATGGAAAAAAAAAATCCCAGGCTTTCTTACTGAAATGAAGCACAGTTGTAACATATAAAGCAGGGGCTCAAACAGAGACCTCACTGCACCTGTTTAAAAGTATCTTGCACAGTACTCTCAGGATTATCTCACATACAGCTCAAGGATATATCTATTTTTGAGATACCGGTATCTGATACACAACTCAACGATGCTGTAAACATATTTTATTTGGCGTGTACAATATTTGGCAGAAAATTATTTTTCAGCAAGTTAGCGTGGATTTGAATTGGCCTTTTTCTGAATGTGCTCATTCTAATACATATATGAAAAGCATTTAGCTTAGATTACTTGAATTAGCTGAAGCTGCATTCCACCAAACACACCAAAAAGAATACACAGCCAAATGTAATACGTTTACAGTATTTTTTTTTTAGAAATATCTAGAACACAGCTTGATGGACCTATTTTTTTTTATATCTCACACACACAGAGTTATAACAGTAACATCATGCATGAATATGAGCAGTTGCATCATATGACTTGGATTCTTGTGACCACCCTGGGGATATATCGAGAACTGTTGATGTAGATCATAAATGTAAGGACAGCTTGAGTTCATTGCTTTAAACAGTCAGTGCTACGTCTCATCTCAAGCACCGACTCTGACTTCAAATTGAATAAAAAATGAATAGGAAAAAAAATATCATTTTTGTAAAGAGCCTCAACAAGACTACTTGTAGAATTTGACCTTTAGAAGACTTCTTTCGTTCTATCAATTTACCCACATTCTTAGTTTTGGTCCCTATTCAGAAGAAAAATTAACAAAACTTCCATACTGTTTATACAGCAAACAGGAATTCAAAAATGCTTGTTTGAATAAAAGGTTTCAAATACTCACAACATATTTACACACATTCAATGTTTCCTTTTTGGACAATAAATGACCTTTTAAACTCTCTACAAGCTAAATTTTTCAGGTTTACAACGCAGGGGCTTGTTGAAAAGTTGTGACCCCCTTCAAAGAAAACTAAAGATTTTAATAAATGAGAACTAAGCTGCATCTTCTCTCTTACTGTGATAGCTATTATCAAGGCCGATTATCATTTCTCATGCAGACGACTTAGTCATTGCAGGATTTTTTTTATGAGACCTTGATTGTTCTAATTTTTGGTAAAAGTAATTTTTAATTAAACATGTAACTTTTAACATGGACTACTATGTTTCTTTAATTCTTATCATTTTGTTTTAAGAAAACACCTCTTTTAAAAACAAAAAGGGAGAGATGAATGGAAAACACCAAAAAGAACAACTTGTACATTAAACAAATAATGCTTGTCAAAAAATGTCATGATCGACTGATACACTAAACTGAGTATTTCTGTACCAGACACTAACCAAGCCTGAAATAGATATGTTTCTGTTCCGTACCATTGCAGTACAAATCATTGACGGCAGTGGTGGCATTAATCTCATTACTTGACCTTCGATGGTCCGACATGGATACTACAAATCATCAATGTGACGAAAAAGCAGACTTGTGACGATGAATAACAATGATGCGATGGGTGCTAAGCTTGGCAGGTCATGGTCACTCGTTTGGCAAATCGAAAATCTCTATCAACAAAGGTTCTATACTGTCCACCTTCATTTTGAGCAACATTTTTGTATGCACTTCATTAATATTTCGAAGATCAGTCAGTTTCATAACAATTTTGGCAAACATGATTTTATCCTCCGGAAATCTTCTCTCTACGTATTTTTGTAGGATTCCAGCATAACACTCTTGTATCTGCTGAATCTTGTCATGTTCTAGAACACCCTGCCTGTCCGCCGAGAACAGAGACAACATGATCAGAAGCTTCAGTGCCAACAAATCTCCATGAATTGTCCGCATTAGAGACTTGATGAACTTGGAATAAGTCAAGAACATGTTGTAAGTTTCTGAGCCTCCAGCTTTGAGAATACTGGCGCTGACAGCCCCCACTTCACTTTTCACTCCTTCCTCTGCTTTGATGCGAGAACTCATCATTTCTCTCAGTCTTTTCATTTCCTCTTCATTGGGAAGTCCCCCCATTTGACCAGCCCCACTAAATGCTTCCATCCCTTTAGAAAAAGGTTGATTTGTTAGATCTGTCTGGGACAATTGCCCTGGATGGGATTCCCCAGACCCTGATTCAGAACTTGTTGAGGGGCCTGGAGGTTTGGACAAACACTTCATGGTGCTGAAGCTCCATGACTCCGTCTCAACGTTGTAGTTTATCGCCGATCTCAACATCATAATCTCCACAACAGAACCCTTCAAGAGGGCTATCTGGTCTTCTTTACAGATCATTTTAAAGAATTCAATGTTTTTTGCCACCTTGATAATTCTCCTCACAAAACCTTCAGCTAAGTTCACAAACTCTGTAGCATTTGTGGGTGGAGCTTTTAAGGAAGTTGTTGTGTTGGCCAGAAAGGAACTCTGTTCATGTGCAATCCTCAACTCATTGAGTATACACTGGTCAATCTCCGGTAAGTTAGCCAAGATGTCTGCCACGATTCCCTGGGATTCACTCCAACTTGGATATTTGAGCTCTGACGAAGAATCTTTTCCCTCTGAGTATTGTTCCACCTTCATTTTCATAAGAACGTCGAGTTCTTTGTCTGATAAGTTTGGAAAGGACATTCGCAGGTTATGGAGATTCTGTGAACGGATGCTATCCTGCAAGGAATCATTGACGTCTTGTCTTGAGGCAGCGTAAGTGTCTTCCGGTGGAAGCTGCCCATGTTTACGTAATTTGTTTATAATGATTTTCTGCTTTCTTACTTGTTTCTGCTCATCATCTTAGAAAAAGAGATAAATAACATAAAGAAATCAATTGCCTCTATCATATAAACTAACATTTACTTCATAAACATGTTTGACTGAGAATGTTAGATCCAAGTACACAGCAAGACTTGACTGCAGTGGATCTCCAGAAACTCTTGAAAATTGTTCACTTTAACCATAATTCAGGGAGTACAAAGTCACCTCCATAAATATAATTTAATAAATTTGCCTTTCTTAACAAAAAATAAAAAATGAAAAAACGTGGATCAAATTGTGTAACAAAATTTGTGACATACAAGAGTACACAACAACATGGAAATTTAAATGGTTAGCTAAACTGTTCATATCTTAGTACAATTTATTAGTTTATTTCCATGATAAAAAGAGAGAGTACCTTGGAATATACACAAGTCTAATACTTACTTAATATCATGTCTTTTCTCATGCCCACAGTAAAGCACTTGGCCAAGCGGCATTTCTTGCAGAAGGACCTGGATTCGACTGTGATGTCACATCTGCCCTCACATCGCCCACGAATCACCTGAAAGTTTACCACATACCTAGAGATAATGTCTGACACCACATACCTAGAGATAATGTCTGACACCACATACCTAGAGATAATGTCTGACACCACATACCTAGAGATAATGTCTGACACCACATACCTAGAGACAATATCTGACACCATATACCTAGATACCATGTCTGAAGAAGATGATAATTTACCACATACCTAAAGACAATGTCTGACACCACATACCTAGAGACAATATCTGACACCACTTTACCTAAAGACAATATCTGACACCACATACCTAAAGACAATGTCTGACACCACACACCTTGAGACAATGTCTGAAGAAGATGATAATTCACCAAATACCTAGAGACATATCTGACACCACATACCTAGAGACAATGTCTGACACCATATACCTAGAGAAAATGTCTGAAGAGGAGGATGATTTGAAGCTGAGACTTCAAAAGTGCAATTTTATTTTCTAAAAGCACACTATTTGATAGATAAGATCTGGGTAATCTAACTTGCTACAAAAACTGCTTTATTAACAATGCATCAAATACAATCTGTCATGTCATATCAGGTGTCTTCAACGGAAAATTAATATATTTTGTAAAAAAAAAAATGAACAAGAAAAATAGAGTGTAAAGATCTTATGCCTGCTGGTAAGCCCATGTTTCATGTTTGTCTCAGGCACTGTCTTGGTCCCTGTATATAATGTGGCCTCAGTCAGGGCTGACCCTGTATATAATGTGGCTTCAGTCAGGGCTGACCCTGTATATAATGTGGCCTCAGTCAGGGCTGACCCTGAACTATTTAGACACCCAAGATTTGTCACATGATTCATGTCCTTCTCATCTTAAATTAACAATACAATCGTTTAAAAAAAAACCATATCATTTTTTACATGAATAAATAAAATCTGTGAAATCATATAATAAAATGCCCTGACTAATCAGTTACCAGTAAATGTTATGTAGATTTCTAACTTTAGAACTTCAGTTTTACAAAGAATGATGAATTACCTTTCCTTTGTCATACAAGCAATGCACTTCTTGTACTACACTTTATGCCCTTTTTGTACTAAGCCTTATTAGTTTAGGATTTATATTTTATCATGTGAGAATAAGCCTTTATGCTATTTGACCTATTTCTTGTCACAAAAAGAATCAGCTACGTAAATAATCACGCAAAAGGGAATAAAAAATTTCACAGGTTTTATTCTTGTTACAAAGCATTGAATCATTTATTGAATAAGATCAAAAGTGTTGTTGCAAGCAAATCTCTCACCTTGTGGGCGTTCCTGCGGAAAAATGCTTTGCAGGACTCGCATGAGACAGCATTGAAGTTGTAGCCCAGCGCCTTGTCCCCACAGACCAGACATGTCTTGTCCTTCTTCTGGAAGGTCATGGATGCCCCAGCTGAGGAATCAGGACTCTTCTGGTCACATTCCTGCAATTGGAGAAAAAAACACATGACTGAGTACTATGGCTTCATTATCCAACATATGTGCAGATTTATCTAATCACTTTCATTCAATTTCATATTTTCAAGGAGTGTATGTAAATGAATAGACAATAATTATGGTCCTACAATTAAACAGAAAATGTCTTACTTTGAAAAACATATGTTTTTGTTCATTTACACAACAATGAAATTCATGAAAAATTGTTCAAGGAACAATTGCAAATACCAGCTGTACGACACACATTCTCTCTATGGTCATCTGTTGAGACATTACCTCTTCGTTAAAGAGAGAATCTGTTTAATACTTTGTTGGACATGTTGGACATAGAATATTTTCAGTTAATTTACTTTACTAACCCTTAGATGTAACAGCAGTTAACATGTACAGTAGTACACATAGTTTGAGGCTATATCTAATTGTGTGCAGTATTAACAAGACCATACTGCATACATAATTTAAAAGTATCATTTATACTGTTCATAAAAGGTTCGTGAAGGATTCTTACTTTTCATGAATATTAATTTTTTTCAATCTTGAACTACAAACCAGTTTCATCTACAGGTGGACCTAAACTTATACAGCACTTATATGGATGTAAAACAGACTGACAGAAAGTGAAGGAATCCTATATTCCTGGACTCCGCAATAATCCTATATTCCCGGACTCCGCTATAATCCATTCAGTACACACACGTCTGTCAGTGCATTCACTACCAGTCTTATACTTCATCTCAGGAAGGTAGTGAATCAATAGTTAGAATTTCTGACCATGGTAGAAAGAGGAGAATGCCTGGCTAGCTCATACAGTCATCACTGCACTATAACACTCTCAATTAATGCTTTGGTTTTGGATTCCATCTTAAGTTTGCAATAATGTACATTCTTACCTACAATAAATTCCCATGTAATATTCTTTAACCAATCTTAAAATATTAGTGATTATTGCAAAAATTCAATACCTAACTAATCATCATGGCCCTCCAACACCATTTACAACCCCATTTGATCAGGCAGTAGCAATCTAAATCACATTAACCTACATCTAACTGAACATTTCCCATGCTATTCCAACTGTTTGGAATGTCCTCCAGCAATGTAGAGACATTCATTATTTTGATACAACTAAAAATGCTGCCCCTTTCACTGCTTGAACGTGTCCCAATTAGTGGAAAATCAATCTAAATTGCAATAAGAACACCAAAACTGCCTGATTATTTAGCCTTTACCAGCCACAAAGCCAACTTTCTCCTGTTTTTATGTTACAATCGAACTTAATGTAATAGGAATGATTAGGTGATGATCAAATAATGACGTAAGATAATCTCAAATTAGGAAACTAAAAATTTGAAAATTTTGCTACAAATCTTATTAAGGACATCTTATTGAGGACATTAATTTATTTCCTGATTAAGCAGTTTTCCTTCCTACAGGCTTAGTTTGCTATTATTAACTGGTGTCAATATAACATCAGCTCTTAAACTGACCTTTTCCATAAAGAGTTCAATGAAAAAATGTCCAAAGAGAGAAGAATGTGAGAGTAGACACAAGAGATGGTTGATAATAAAGCACCTCGATAACCTTAGATACCTTGATACTGGAGCACCTTGATTAATAATTCCAGTAGTCAGAGGTTCCCCTGTATCTGACTTATATTGTGGGTATACTGATTTATACTTCCCCAGAAGACATAAAAAAGCATATATCAAAACCTGCATCAGAGGTTTGCCAGCATCTGATCTTACTTACTTCCATCCGAAATCCAATGATAAAAATAAAAATCTGCATCAAACGACATTATCTCAATTCTCACCATGATGTAAGAGTTCTCCATCTCGAAAAAGTACTTCATCCTGACAGACAGCTGAGTGGACAGACCCGATCACTGTATGTACCCCAGTAGTTTGTGGAATCACAATCTGTAGTCAATGGAATCACTGTATGTAGTTTGTGGTGGCCTCACAGTACAGCCTGGAGTTCTAGCACTAACCTCTGAATGACCACCGCTCTATGTTTATCTCTGACCACTGGCAGTGTTGACCTACTTATTGATTCTCCAGGTAAAAGTGCATTGAGTTGTCAAATATTGCCAGCGTTCCTCATAACAAGCCTACGAACAACAAAAATCCATCCTTCCCCTTTCACCACCACAGAATACACTGAGAGTCAATACTATCTGTGGTCTCTACCATTAGCTTGTCGTCATCCATGATGAGAGAGGTGTTTGACCCCGCTTTTGACCTTGAAGACCTTCTCGGATCAATACCACTGGCTACTGTCGTGCCGTCATAGCACGCATCAGAGAACAGATAATGAGCCAGGAAATCTCTGACTTCTCCTTTACCTATACTCTATACTTATGTGCCGTCTGGAAACATTTGTCAGTCTGACTTATATACATAATACAAAGTCTGCGTCTAACGCTGATTCTTATCATAATTAACCACTGTTTCTCATCTTAAAATTACAAAGTATAAAATATGCATTATTATATATGTGCTTCTCATCATAAACACACCGATGTTAAAAAAGTTGTTACACATATATGCCTGCCTGTTTCTTTATTATACATGTATATATACAAAGTTTTTCCCCTCTTTGTTTTAATCCTCAATGCTTCTAACCCCATCAGTGATTTTTAAAGTCAACAATTCTCCAAACCACCTTCCTAGCTGTTTTAATATTGCTCACCCAAGCAAACTTTGAGGAAGAATCCCTAATATATGATTTTAATAAGAAACAATTTAAGAGTTTGTGTAACACGTGTTTTTCCTCTAACTTCCCCTAAAAGACCCCTCAAACTAAGAGTTAATGGGTATTTATGATGTTTCCGCGTAGGCATCCAGATTATCTTTAATAAGCCCATCTATTTATAAATATAAAAAAAAAAAATAAACACGACATTCCTTGTCAAAGTGAGAACAATGAGAGCTTATGTTTTTTTATGTCCCAATTCATAAATTTCAGCGATCTTGGTTGGAATTTAACATTAGAGTTCATTGAACTCAGTTAAGTGGCTGCTTGGAACAGCCTGGCTGTTACGTGTGATCCCCCCTGGCTAACATTTCAGGTCAATGATCCAGTGACCCTGTTTGTAAAGATTGATGCAAAAGGACACACCCCCCCAATGTGACTGACCTTTCTGCTCCTAACTCCATTAAATCACACATATTAACAATCTATTTAAAAAATGCATAACGGAGTTAATTTCCGAAGATAATATAATTTGAATGGTACACTTCACAGCAGTTTTGGTTAAACTTTGAATATCTGGGATTTAATAGTTCATATACCATAGATATGGCTTTTGCTGGAAACTGTAACAATTCAAACATTTAAGTAATTATATTAAAGTATGCACCCATCTGATACACATTAATGACTTTGACTCTGTGAGGTAACACAGCATAAAATAATGCTTGTGTGTTAAATAAGTTAGTATGACCATCTAATTTGCCTCTCAAAATAAATTTTACCAGGTTCATAAATCTTCACAATTGAATTTATTTCCTTTATAACTTTGGACAGGCATGCTAACCCCCTGAATACCATATATAGTCAAATTTAATTTCAAATTGATTTCAATTTTTTTTTTTTAATTTGCATCATATTATCAAGAGAAGATATCTTAATTCAGGGCTTTAACAAAGGTTTGAGGTGGGGGTGATAGATTTTTTAATAACTATAGTAAAATATTCTGGTATTTGCTATTCAGGTGAAGTGGCTTTTACACTTATATTATTCCTGAAATGTTGAATTTCCATGGTCCCCAGAGTGACCCTTTGAGTTCCCCGAGGTCCATGCCAGTTTTCTGTCCACATACTACATGTATAGACCTAAGCTACTGATTATCAAAACAAAAACATACAGTGTAAGTTTACTTTTGTTTTTTTATTTTTCTAGATATTAACATGTGCATGCTCATTATCTAATATATGTAAATCATATGAACACTTTAATACACATATGGTCGACATAAGGCCTATAAGTAAGGAATGGATTGAGTTTCTTAACTTAAAAAAACTGAACTTAATTTTTCTTACAACGTGTCCAAGCGGGCGACAACCAAACCCTATCACAGACAACCACTATCGTTCACTGGGATCAAACTCGGGTCGCAGTGGTGAGAAGCGAGTGCATTGCCCACTACGCTATTGGACACCTTTCTTAACTTTATCATCCACTGTAACAATAAGCCCTTTGGCAAAAAGGATCATCAACATCCCAGGACTTATAATGTGACAGTATGCTAGGAACAATTTCTAAACCAAACATTTTCTGTAGAATAGGTTATAATGCAAGAATATCATAAAGGAATATACCAGTTTGTGCAAATTTGAGAGACTTTTCCCAAAGTAATGGAGGATACTTACATGATGTAAATTCATCTAAGCATTAAATATAAAACAATGTACCCTGTAAAGGATTCACAGATTTATGACCTATGTTGAACTATATGGTAAAGAAAATAAACTGATAGGAAAACATATTGCTTAAACTAAACAAAACCTATTGGTTGATTAGAATTCCAAAGCAATATATGTGTCTGCATGGTAGTCTTAAAAACTTTTTAAAAAATCTTTGATTCCAAGAGGGATAGGGAGTTAATTAAAACCTCTGTGTACAAATGACATAAGTTCTTGTCAAAAACACAAAAACATTGCATTTCCATTGGTACATGTATGATTAAAAGAATAGCAACATCAATGTAATTAGCCCTATGTGACCTAATTAATAAATAGGAAGACATAGGAGAAATTCTGCTTGAAGTGGGTCAGCCTAACAGTGCTTTCCTGTATTTGCATGTACTAAAGCCGACTTTGTCAATCAAGTGGACCAGCTAGTAACACTCGGTGTCATGATCATCCACCAGACAAAAGAATCAGGACAAAAAGTGCCTTAATGAATAATTCCTGAAAATTGGTGACAGCATCTAAGTACATACTAGTTAAAGATCATTCTGTTTGTCCTTCTTGAATTAGAAACTTTGTCATATTCTGGGATTTATTAGAGAGGATTTTAGGAAAACTGATAATCTTTTACAGTATAATTGATTTTAAAAGGATTGTAAAAATAGTATCATTTCAAATACATGTATTTCACACTGCCAGCAAGTGCAAATAAATTAACACATACTAGTTTAGCTTCTGTAATTACTTTATAATTACCAAATAACAAAATGATATATACTTTTAAAAATTTCATGTGAGCCAAAAGAGGTTTTTACCAAATAAAGTCATTGACAGTAATAGTAAGTTATAGGTCTTCAAATCCCTGCCTGATCCATGGTATTTAAACAGATTACATGACATTAATGAAAATTGAGAAAAAAAAAACTACTTTTGGTTGAACACATAATCACAAGCTAAACATAACACATACACAAAAGTAAGACACCATTGTATACTCAATTATGATTTACACAAAATAAATATTGTTGAAAGCGGTAATTGTCAGTGTGGATTACCCAAAGATGCTTTACCAAAACTTTTTCTTCAGTGATTACAAATCAATTTTAATATTCAAAGGTAAAACTCACTAAAATAATGGAAAACCTACACTTGGTTTATTGTGAAATTTCATAGATAACAGACAGACAAGCAAAAATCAAATTTGATTTGAATTTATCAATCACACACTGAAGTAAAGTTAATAATGTAATTACACACTAAATAAAGTCAATTTAAATACTGAACATTTGTCTATAAATTTTTGTTGTTGTACATGTATTTTAATACAAAAAGATGTATATTCTCCCTAATATCATCAAGAGAGCCCAGCCCCTTGACCCAGGGGTCAAGGATTTCAAATTTTTAATAGAGGCATCCCAAATCAAAAAGACCAAAAGAGCCGCAGGCTTTATAACACCCAAACCCACGATGTCATGAATTTTACAGTTTTACTAGTGGCATCCCTGCTCATCCTAACCACACCCATAGTATGCCTGCAAGCAAAATGCCAGTTGGAAGACACAGGGAAAGATACAGAGGACAACTAAATTACTTTAAAGGGCCACTTTCACAAACAAATATTGGTAGTCAGATACCTGTAGTAAAGCCATTTTAACAAGACCTTGGACTTTGGAAGGACGTTTCTATCTATTTCTTGCGTCAAAACAAGTTAAAAATGATGCTGGTTTTTTCGAATGTAAGATGATACACAGATTGCGTTAAGTCTTAGCATAAAAGCCCTGACAAATTGTGTTGATTTCAAAGAACCATGGCTGAGTGGCCAGCAATGAAAATAGACAGGCCTACATCACATCACTGTTTGACACAACTACCCACAGTCTAAGCTCTCGTTAAAATGGTTCTAAATCCAGCTGGATCTCACATCCAAATTGTCTTACCTTACTAACATCCACGTTGTCAAATATCAACAAGTCAGAAAAACAAAAGCTTGTCCCATTTAAACCGATTTCCTAAATTAAATTAACAAGCTTCCTAATCTTAAACACATATAAGGAAGTTCCAAAGTATGTCACCTTGATCAAAGTCTTGCCCCCAGAACTAACTTCCTGAATGCTGACAGAACCAGACAACTGGGAGGGAGGTCCAAGACACAGACACACAACCTACCGCGGGCTTCATTACCGGAGGACCAAATCAATCCAACAGGGCACATCCATCCCTGTATCAGTTTACAAATTCACCCTTACAGGGGCAGAGCGTTAGCACATTAAGATGCTTCTACAGCCTCTTGACTGCGGTATTGATCAGATCATTTCCTGGATGAGTAGAAGTTACACCTCTTACAACATCGCAGGCTCTAACTCTTCCTGTCAAATGTCTCCAGGCTCAGAAAGCTACAGCAGCTTAATTATTTTTCATCAGAGTCTTACTTTTGGTTGGAGGAAGTGAAGAACCTGGGCTGAAAGTGAGCTTTTTTATATTTAATGTTTAACAACAGATCACAGTATTATTTTCCTTCAATGACCATTTCTTATGTATAATTATCAGTCTCCATATCTTCATGATAAACTACAAGCTAATGTTTCATAAAGAAAATTTTTAAGTTTTACAAAACTAAAGTAAAAACCCTTCAGCTAGTCCTCGACCCATCTTCGCTAGCTAATGGTGAAGATCCGCAGTGCTTCTCTATTCATTGTCGGAAACCCACGGTCGGTCTCGCTTCTCTTACCTCAAGAGAAGCGAGACCGACCGTGGGTTTCCGACGATGTTCTCTATTATGCCAAGGATGAACAGAGAAACACCATTGATTGTCATTCTTGGTTAGCGAAGATGGTTCTTCATTGGCCATGACTGTTTACATGTCCCCTGGTTCACTTAGTAATTATAAACACATTCAATTCTCAACTTTATATTCCCAGTATATAGCAGCAGATCAAAGATATTACATGTATACGGTAATTGTAATACCCACTACATGTATAAGCTATTAAATTATTATCAAAATAATAACAAGAAATCATGTTGACGCAAGCGTCAAATGGGCCGCAAAAAATATAATTGTTGTATAAATCACTGGTTGTTTACATATAAACACACCATAAAGAAGAAAATAAGATCGAGTTGGTTGTACTAATTTTTTTAGTAAATTTTAATATTCTTTCAGCAACTTGTTTTAAAGTTTAACATTTTACTATTATCATAAAGAATCGATTTCGTTACTGTTAGCATTTCTAACGGAAATTGTATGATCATTGCCATAGTATGAAGTAATGGAGAACACATTGATTTGTACATAATCTTGGAGATTATGTATTTCAAACCATTTTGGTTTTTTTGTTGTTGCATTGTATTGAATGAAAACTTAATGCATTAGTTTAATATATGATTTCAATGGACCTCATAATAAAATAAAAATGGATTAGTTCAAATTTTCCAGTCGATTCAAATTTTCATTTCTGTCATATTCTTGCGTAAATAATTGATATAAAGTCATTTCATGATATTTTCTACCACATTTTACATGGAAATATAATAAATACAAACGCAAAGTCATTTTATTTGACACGGCACATGGAAATTCAAATATATCATTTATATAAAAATTTAATGACATTCAGGTCATTAGTATTTCAGGTCTTTAGTATGTCCCGCATACCGATTTCAAAAGAATGAAGAACTCCGAAATTTTCTCGATAAAAACGCGCCAAATACGACAATCTACTAAGTATGACCTACTTTTCATTTACGAGTAAAAAAAAAAATATGTGATATTTTCTAAAAGGCATAAAACATTTCTACATGCAAATTTACTTTTAATTCATAAAAATAAGCATAGTATTAATTCTACTAAAAAAAAGAACTATCCCGCAGAAACGCAGTAACAATATTTAAATGTGTATCAAATAACGGACCGCCTTCCGGCGGCCCGTAATCAAAAGGTTTTGATCTGATTTTAGTACATGTTATTAATGCAGAATTTTAAGATTACGCAATGAAAGCAATTTTCAAATATATGTAACCTCAAAATGAGCTAACTTTAGACCTGCACACTTCCTGGCCATAAAACTTACATAATCTATTGATCTTCATCCTTGTTTGGCAAAAGAAATATACATGTACAGTGTATAAAAACCCAATGAGACTGATCAACATAAGGTCATCTGAATTGCATGGTCCTGGAGCCGTTAATATTGGTCCTTAGTTTTCTTATATAGTTTTTGTAAAATATGCTGAATAATGATTTCTAACTCAAAATTCAAATAGTATATGGATTTATTTTTTTTTAATTGAAATGAAATGGTTATTTTAGCTTTTTTTTGTAAATTAAGGTAAAACTGATTTTAAAACTTACGACACTTTGGAAAACTGTCAGCTGATTATTCTATAACAAATTCGCTATAATATTTCTTACGAATTTGTTATTAACGTTTAGCGAATTACACCTATAAAGAAGTTTTTTCAATGGTCCTTTGCATTTCGTTATAAACATGTTTTGCTTTTATTATTTCTTTCAAAGATTCCAATACATGTACTGTAACTAATAGAAACCCTCCCTCTTATCAATTATAATGATTAAATTTGTGATCGCCTTATACTTACAGATGATGCAGAGAATCAAACTAAGTCCCTTGTGACATCATCTGTTTAAAAATCACGACACAGCAGCTAATAAAACTCTGACGGGAGATATACTGCTGAAACAAGGCAATATACACCGATTTGATGAGACAAATAATTTACAGTGTAGTGGAAGTCACTGCCTCTTTTATGGAGGAATTTAATCACTTACAGGTAAATTATCGGAATGGAGAGGTCAGTTTATTGGTCACCACAATACGGGGAGATCAATATTTCTGTGATTCACGTTCCTGGACATCAAATCCTTGAGAAATCAAATTACAACAAAAATTGCACATCTACTAGCTTTCACACCCAGCCTCGAACAATGCACTAAATCAACTCCAGATTGAACAAGTACAAAATCCCACGGTGGATGTAAACATCCCCACATTCATATATTAATTAAGACAAAAAAACCGTGATATGGCTGCTGCATGCTGGATTTATCATCTACATTTATCGGATATTATACTTTGGGGATAAATTATCCCTGTGCATCTCAATATGCAGAGTATAATCTCGAGGCTGCTGGGTGATGTACTTGATCGCCTCGTGTAGTTTCCTAGTGCAGTGGGGACCCTGAGCTGTAGCGGGGACCCATGATGACAGACCGAACTCCACTGTCGCCTCATCAACCAAGGTCAAAACCCCCCAATCAGTCCTAATCTAGTGTACATTTAGATGGACCTAATAGCTTCTCATTTTTGGGTTTTTTTTCATTTGAAGGAATTGAAATCTTGATTGTTCATGACCACGCATTACATTAAAGTTGACAATCCCAGAGTGCAACGTGCTCGAACTTAAGATATATCGTATCTTTGTTTATGCAGCAAGCTATCAAAATACAGTATCAAGATTATATGCTTTGTATTTATTCTTTTTTTAACAAAATAATCCATTAAACCCTTTGAACAAACAATCTGGTGCCTTAAAATATGACTCTTTTATTTATAACCTATTACTTTTTTTATGAACTTTATAGCTAATGTTCTTTTGGTTGTCCTTCTTTAACATAAGTACTGTCTCAACATCAGTAACATCGGGCCTGGAGCTATAAAACCTAACGATCAGTTATCACTTTAACACTATACATTCCTTTTGTAGAGCATGAGACTGAGATCAAAAGTGAGCTGCTCATCTTTAAAGTTTAATGGCCCCGCGGGGCCAGCTGTAAGACAATTGATTTTGGTTTCTGTTCCCATTAACACCTTATAGATTATCTTTGCCAAACATATCTGGATCTAATTTATGGATAGGTTCTATTGTTAATTATAAAATAAGGTACAGTTTTTTTCAATATCTACCCTAAATTTCACAAGTTGATACAATCTCAAAAAATTACACATATATATTCTTGAACACATGCATATTATACATATAAAGAACCAAGTTATACACTTTTATCCTGTTTTCAAAAAAAGAATGACTTAAAATTTTTGCCATTTCTAAGATATGGTAAAAAATGATGAAAAATGGCACATTTTCTTATAGTTTCTTGAAGAGGAAAATGTGTCTGCAGCTGTCGCCCACAACAAAATTAATTTATTTTATGTGATATCAAATGATAATGTTATAACGTAAGTTTCATTGTGGGTGACGGCTGCTGACATAGCTAGTTTTCTATTCAAAAAACCACTTACAAAATGGTGTCTTCTGCTGAGTTTTAAAGAAAATTATGGGAAAATGCACTGTTTATGACATCACAATTACACTTGTGAAAGTCTAATCATGCAGGTAACTCTAGATTCTTAATTTATGGGTATTCTTGTGTAAATAAATTTGTTACATTTCAAATTGTTGTGATGTTTTTAAAAATCACTTTAAAACAAGGCATAATATGACTGAAACCTTACCTAGTTCTTTCCACCTATTTCATTGAAATAACATACTGGGATTAGTTTCATTGGGATGGAAATATGGCAGATATATAAATACATTAAATACATGTTAACCAATCAAAATACTGTAATGTATATTGATGAAGTTGTTTTCTTTACTCCTCTTACCCAATCAGCAGTTGGGATCTATTGATTAAGTGAATATGTTCTTTAATCGTTAAGAATTTCCCAGTGCATAGTGATTGTCATAATTAAATTTTAAATCAACAGCTTTAAGAGAATCAAAAACCATTTAGAAAATAAAGAAAATAATTTTCTTGGATAAGAGTTTTAGATGAACCAGTGAAAAAGAAGGTTTGGTCCTGAATAAGTTAGATCATATTCATTCCAAAGGACTATATATGATAAGGGCCTAAAATGGCCCCTTAAAATGAACATCAACATTTTACTATCATTCTTTGTTTTCCTAATACAGATATGTATATTATGTGTTTACATAATATTCATTTTGGTTCAAGTGTCCACAATTTAGAAATATGACATCGTAAAGACAACCTTTTCCCGCCATTTTTGCATTTTTAGCTTAAAACAGCTTGTTTTCAAGCAGATTTTCCTTCCGAAAACATAGAGCGTATTCTTGAACAAATAAAATATTTTAATCAGAGATGTATCTAGCCAAGACTAATAAGTGACAAAAAAATTTTCCTTGTTCAAGCATGCACTCTATATTTCCCATTCGTAAATATATAAGAAAAATGTCAATTTTTGGCCGATTTTGATTGAATTATAGAAATGGCGTCACTTCTGACGTCATATACTGCCAGTGAGTGCAAATAAATAAAAAAAAAAGATGAAAAATATATTTTAAATCAATTCTTCTAAAAAATTAGTTAAAATTTTATTGTACCCGAAACACTTAAAAAATGGCGAATTATGGGGGCCAAATTTAACTCTTATCATATATGGGTCATTCTCAAAAAAGGTGGATTTTTTCAAGTACCACTTGTTTAAAAACAAAGTACTTGCAACCAGATTGAATTTATCATAGTTTATATCGGGCATATCATGATGTTTGTTTGCTAAAATATGCCAACAGTACATCAAATGAAAATCTATAAAAATATGATATTTACAATTACCACATGAAAAGAAAACAGTCTTTGGTGTAACACATAAGAAATATTCATAAATTTCATTAAATCTTATTGTTCATGCATTTGGTTTGGTGTTAAAGTTAAATTTTTTGAAGTTTTTCTTGAACTTAATCATAAAACAAGTATTTGATAATGTATTTTCCTTAATTTTTGGGAGTTGATTTTTAATCAACTCTCCTATGCAGTCACTCGGACAAACCGAAAGTGAAACAGTGTTTGGACCTAAGCACAAATCAACACCGTTGACAACATTTAGTTATAATCAATAAATTTCGATGTAATGAGTTCTTAAGCATTGTTCTTCAAGGAAACTCATTTATAGATACCTTATAAATAGTCAGATTTTAAATGGTACGAACAATTTAAATATTTTTTGTAGTCGTATGTATTCCTACGCCAGAGTTCAATATAGTCTCGTTCAACTCAACGCTCGGCTGTCTCCGTAAACCCTTGTCGGAGATTTACGGTGTCAGCCGAGCGTTTGGTTGAACGAGACTAGAGTTCAATATTGCTTGGATCCATACAATTTTCGAGAAATATTTCTACCACTGATACATAGTTTGATTGAATTAATTTTATCTTTAAATATTATTAACATGATTCATATGGAGGTTTCTCGACATTCTAGTCGAAAAAGTTCAAAAATTCATATTATAAAAATATGGGTAATACAAAATAGAAACTACGTATACATGTACTTGTCATGCAAAATAACACATCATTGATTTTAAAATAAATAAACATCGACAAAATCAACTCCCGTCAGTTCTTCAGTACTTTGATTCATATTTGGTTTGTGAATGAGAAATATGCATCTTAATCTCATGACATTGTATTGCACACTGAAAACTTCTTCTCCATTTAATGTCTGATTTTTTTTGGGAGACACTTGTAAGTGACATGAAAAATAATCTTAAGTGAAAAAACCTCAATATTTCTTGAAAAATCTTTGAAAATAAAAACAAAATAAGGGATGTTACACTAAGGACAATTATTGTTAGTCCAAATGTTATACCAAGGACAACCTTTATTTAAACAGAAAAATATCAGATTTCAAAATAGAGACAACTGAATGTTTTCATAGCTATAACTTATGAATGCATATATTTAACAGTAATCATTATCAATGTGCATAATAGTGCCCCTAAAGTCAAATTATTTACACAATTTAGTTCCAGTATGTTTCACCAAGGACACTTATGCTACACCATGGACATTGCCTGTTATAAGAATCAAAGTTTTAATATTTCAATTTGTTTTGAAAGCTTGAATGTATTTTAAATGAATTCAAAATTACCAAATGCACTTTTCAGCGGATATATTATACATGTTACTGTTATTCTCTACAAGTTCAGGCGTAAAATTTAAGTTTGTTATACAAAAGACACAACATGTTACACCATGGACACCATTTTATCTAGTTGTCTAGTAGTTTATCTAGTTGATGAATAATTTTAGTATTTTATTATACTACATTGCATAATCTGTCATAAAATGTATTTATACAATACTTGTTTTATTAATTTTTCTATCAGAAATACATGCATGGGAATTGAAATACTCTTTTGTGTAACATTAAAAGTCCTTGGTAACACATTTTGTTTAAAGTCAAATAATATTTTTTAGGGAAAATTTGGCTTAAGCTGTAAGTCCAATATCAAATTCAATATTAATTATACTTGAATTGATAAATTTGATTTGATTTGACACTGCTGAATTTTTTTAAAATGAATATTTTAGGTCTTATGTCCTTGGTGTTAATTGTATGTGTCTTTGGAGTAACAAAATATTTCATGATTGAGAAATAATCTAGATCTACAGCAAACAGATGCTTCAACATTATATATAAGCATAAACTAACAAATGTGATACATTGTGATATATTTATTGAATAATTTCATCATATCTTTCCCCAAAAAATAAAGTATGTAAATTATAGTCTCTGGGATAACAGTGATAGTCTATGGTGTAACTTTTTGTTCTTGTTACACCAAGGACTGTTACACAAAGGACATATTTATGAATTAACTTGTCTCTGCTAAATAATTACTGCTCCCTCAGAGTAAAGGAGCATATTATCTGCTACAACAACACATAGCAATAGTTTGTCTGTTTTTCAGAGTGTCTAAATATTTCTTTTTCCTAAGGATTTCCTGTTAGCCCAAAGACATTTATTTCTACTTACTTATCATTAAAAAAATTGAGTAAATTTCATCTTCAGCTATTTTGTCTTATATCATTGTTTATAGCTATACGATGGGAATAAGGAGGCATCAAGTATCTTTCAAATTACTAAGAATAGCAACTCTTACACACCAATATTTTCGTTACACCATGGACATAAAAACATGTACAGACAAACTTGATCTCGCTGAAAATTATTGTTCATATATTTTCTTCGTCTTTATGCTTGAGAGAGGTATTTTACTTACCTTTTATCTCTTGACCCTATTATTTTAATAGAAAATGGTCTTACTACCTTACAAAACCTATTTAATGTCGCAAACTCTGAGTGGGAACAGTCAAATAATGTGAAAAAATCAACTTATAAACTTTCTAAATTTTTAAGATTTTGTTAGAATTAACTGTTTATGTGCCAATATGTATGCTAATATATATCCAAAGGTAGCACAAAAGTGAAACTTGGCAAAAATCAAGGATTATACTTTCTAGTGCCCTTGAACAACCCAATACCACCTTTTTTGAGAATGACCCATATAGTTCTTTAGTAATAAAGAAGGAGCTCAGATTTAATTTAACTGTCTGCTGTCATCTTGATCACTGAAATCTTGATTGATGTGATCTACGTTATGTATACATGTACATAGACAATGGAAATTGTTGTTATAACTTATATGATTAAATTTAGTTTTGAAAAACACTAAAACACCTTCGTTAATCCTTAAATTCTTTAAACCAGGTAATTCCTGCACCCTTTTATAACAAATATAAAAGAAGAAAGTATTTTGCGAATCAGACTATGATTAACACATCATTTCTTGGAAAACAATTATGTACATCATGGAAATAAAAACTTGACGTTTATTCTATTTCTCTAAAGGAAATACAGTCTTTTAAACAAAATTCTAACATGTAGCACATTGATCTTGTTTTTTTAAATCAGAATTTATATCTACCTGTATCATAATACCTTGGTAAGTAATAACTTTATTTATATCTACCTGTATCACAATACGTGGTTAAGTAATTATAGTTACCGAACAGGTACATATACCCTACTGCCAGGTACTGTTAGCTAAATACTGGAGCACATAAATGACAGGTGGAAAACTCAGACAAAATGACGTCAGAATAATCTGATGGCAAACTCTAAGGTTATGTATACATGTATATGTACTGTGTCATCAACACGTAACTATACCCTCTTACTAGGCATATTTTTACTCCATCTTCACTGACCATGAATGCTGAAACCAATATAATCTACATGGTAATGCCACCTTCTCCATCTTCACTACGACCATGAATGCTGCCTGAAACCAATATAATCTACATGGTAATGCCACCTTCTCCATCTTCACTACGACCATGAATGCTGTCTGAAACCAATATAATCTACATGGTAATGCCATCTTCTCCATCTTCACTACGACCATGAATGCTGCCTGAAACCAATATATTCTACATGGTAATGCCACCTTCTCCATCTTCACTACGACCATGAATGCTGCCTGAAACCAATATATTCTACATGGTAATGCCATATCCTTCATGACTCAAGATTCCTCGGTTCTCCAGCCATGCTCGATTGTTATACTCGTATACCGAGTCTATTATGGGGCACTTCATCTGAGGCAACAGTCTAAGTACATCAGTTCCCTACTGTTTATACATGTACTTGCCAGTAAGTAAGAGTTAGTAGGGAGAAGAAAATCAAGTGACGTGTTGGGGTGTGACATTGGTAATTTTTTTCACAAGAAAGAAGCAATTGAAAACTTTTTGCAAAAAAGTGAGTATATCCGGAATGTTGTTCCCACACACACACACACACACAAACCAGGTGATGAGCTATTTACCTGTTCTGAGCAGTCTATGGGCCCGTAGAGGCCAGTCATATTAGGCATCAGAGGATTCAGCTCCTGAAAAGAGAGAAAATGAGTTACTTCTCTTTCTATGGGGGTTGTAATAAAAATGTAGATTACAAGAGAATCTTCATTAAATCAATTTATTAATAATCTATACAGATGATACAATAAAAGAAACAAAAACATTCAATGCAGTCTCAGCCTTTGTGACTTCTAAAAGTATTAATTTCACAAACTTTGAAGGATTTTACAATGACACTTATATTCTAATGGAGGAATTGCATAATTATAATACACTACATAATATAAATTTTGGGCAATCAATCAATGACCTTGAGAAATTGGTCAAGATATACCTGTTTTCTCTCTTAAATTGGGTAGTGACTAAAACTTTTGGCTTGCACCACCATGTAGTACCAACCAACTAACAATTTGAACAGCACAATGCCCCCATACATGGCTGATTTAAGCAGGCTCCAGTTTAGTGTAATTATGTCAGAGCCATGGTCTTTGTATGTCCCTCTACCCACAAAAAAGACTGGGTTTCAAAAGAATGTCAACCTCTCAGAAAAAATCATCTCAAAATGCCTCCCGTCACCCAGATTTAGGAGAGTAAAATCATGTAATAAGATCCATTTGAAATCAGTTGCAAAACTTGAGGGTTGATTGCCTAAATATTTTTTTTTTTGGGGGGGGGGTCACTTAATGCTTTTTTAAAAAGGCCACTTCCAAGTATAAAATTCTGATATGAAGAAAATATCAAACATCTATAAAATGAGATTGATGAGATTGAAGTGTCCACAGAATCAAGTTGGCTGCACGAGTTCATCTATAATTGAACACCAAGTGCATCCATAAATTCCATGTACATGTATAACATACAACAATCTCCATACTGTATGGAATACTATATGAAATACAGATGTACTATGATACAGGTATCTCAAACACACCATCATCAATCTGTAACTCATAACTGCCCCCTTGCTACTGATTCCTAATTAAGCACCTGGGATTGCTTTAAAGAATGAATATGGTGGCATATCAATATGCAAAATATCATTATAGAATGATATTAATTAACTGTTCACAGCAAAAAAGGGCAAAGTAAGATTATATGCAAATCAATTTTATTGAAGTTTCACAATACAGAAATAAATGACTACCATCTGATTTTAGAATAAACCTCGAAGACATAAAATGAAATTGAATTTCATCTTGATGTAAGTGCGTTGTTTCTTCAGTTTCGAATCAAATGTCATAAAACTTTGTTATTTTTCAACCAATCATCCATTATGACTGGGTGGTATGTATCCGATTATTCAGATTTCAGTTACTTGGAAATCAATAAAAAAGAGCTACTTGACAGATGACATTGAATCTAACAGCTAGCATCCTCAATTTATTACAGATTTTACTAGCATAAATTCACTCCCGCACATCGTAAATTACGTGAATCTAAAGTAAAAACAATAAGTATAGGTAGTCTTTGCTTAATGAAGTTTCTCTAACTAGGTACTAGTTCAGTTTGTTCATGGTATACATGTACTGGTAGTATTAAAACTCCAGCAAGAATTTTTCGCTGTAATATAAGTAGTTTGCATTAGAAACATCAGTGCAAGTAGTGCACCTAGTCAAAAGGATTGTTTTCAAGATTCAAATTCTAATTTTATACATGATTTTAAGATTTTTTACATCTGCATAAAAAATGCTTTTCCAGCAATAAACATGATAAGTAGGTTATATTGCACGGTGTTGTTTAAATTTCCAAAATGTATAAACTTTACTATTAGAAGGCATGGTGTACTTCCAATTAAAATTCTAACACATCTAAAAAAAAATTGTGAATCATTATGTAACTGCATAAATGTTTTAATCTTGAGCCAAACACATCAGAATTATAAATGTTTTTTAGTTATCTACATGTAATTAAAATTCTACATGAAGCTGTCACTGCATAGTAAACAAAGTAGTGCGAGGCACAATGTGTGGGCTTTGAATGGTAAGCTGCATATGCCTCATCAGACACAATTTTGATCAGCTGAAGCTAATCACAACAAGACACAGAAAAGACACAAAAAATTTCCATTCAATTTAAGGTCAAATATCAGCACACAGTTGTTGTTTCAATTAGAAAGTCAAATAAAGGTGAATTCCAAGTACCGGTACATATGTACTATAATTTATTCATTTTTTTTGCTCATAAATTATGCAAATTCTTAATGATACTGTAAATGAACTATATTTGGCATGTACGATATTTGGCAGAATATGATTTTTTCAACAGGTTAACGTGGATTTCATTTAGCACATTTTTGAATGTACCTATTTATCTTTGTGTGTGTAATTATATATTTTACATTTAGCGATGTACTTGATTTAGTGGATGCCGTTTTCTGCAAAAAAAGGTGAATAGCCACATGTAATAAGTTTACAGTACAATGTAGTTAATTCATAACATGTAGGTTATTTAATTTTAAGACAGATTGATTAAAAAGAAATTAGACATCAAATTTATAAGCAAATTCTGATACAATATGAAAGACTATACATCAAGACCTAGCATTGATAGACAGATGAGTTTAATTTCATGTCTCTAACAAAGATTCCTAAATCCCTGGGGCTGCTTATAAGAAAGCAAGCTTAATACATGTACATTAAATTAATACAAAAATTAAGGCATGTATTGATGTTCATTGACTAATTCTAAACAAAAATACGCCCTAGCTATCAAATTCCTAAAATATTGACCTCATTGTTACAGGAAAACTTTTGAAATCTTTTTATTATTTTCTCTGAAATTCTACATAAAGGACTATATATGGTTTGAGCCTAAAATGGCCCCCTAAAATGAACATTGACATTTTACTGTAATTCTTTGTTTTATTTATACAAAAATACATTTGAAGTTTTTTCATAATTTTTATTTTGATTTTAGTGCACACAATTTAAAAATATGACATCACAAAGTTTACCCTTTCCCGCCTTTTTCTCATTTTTAGCATAAAATGGCTTGTTTTGAAACAGTTTTTCTGTAAGGAAACACTGAGCGACTGCTTGAACAAACAAAATATTTTCACCAAATATGTATTTTTCCAATACTTATAAATGACAAAAAGTTCGTTCTTGTTCAAAGAGTCGCTCTATATTTCCCATTCGAAAAAAGGTAAGAAAAGTGTCAAATTTTGATTGATTTTGATTGAATAATAAAAATAGCGTCACTTCTGACGTCATATACTGCCAGTGAGTGCATAAAATTCAAATTAATAGGTGAAAAACATATTTCATGTCAATTCTTTTATAAAATAACACAACAAATCAATGTACCTGAATCATTTTAAAAATAGCGAATTATGGGGGCCAAATTTGACTAATATCATATATAGTTCTTTTTGCTAAAATTTTCTGACAAAAATTGCAAATTTCCAAAACATATTTTGTCAAAAACTATTCATGTACATTAGAATGAACATAACAGTTATTGAATATTTTGCTGATTTTGGCAAATACTGTTTATCTTAGCATGTTTCCTCCAATAAAAGACCTTGATCATCACCTATTGCGGTAGATTGGATCATTTATTTTATTGAGCCACTTTCATGCTGTTGATTTGTAATTTTAAGGAATTAAAGAGCAATATGGAAAGAAAAAAACATTACCAGGTACATTCTTCAACTGCTGGAACATCACCAAAATCTTGGCAAAATTTGTAATTATAATCATTTTTTATCCTTGAGAACTTTGAAGGACTCAATGAAATTAAAAATGAAATTCTGACTAAAAGACTGTGATATTCAGAAGTACCATTACTCTATGAGTTCTGATGTAAATAAATGTTACCAAGCCCCCAAAGCTAACAGAATTGTTTGTTGACAAAACGTCAAGTCCAGTGCAAACAACATTACCCCTGACCAAGAATGGCTAAAGGTCATTATTCAGGTTCCAGGTTACAATCATGTACTTACAGGTTCCAGGTCACATGTACCATTGCTTCATATGTTTATCATCAAAGATAGTTGTCAGTAAACACTCAAGGCAGCACTTCAGGCTGGTCAATTGGGTCTCAACTTCTTGTGGTGTAGGGTATCATTTCATTGGTATCAGAACATGGGACACATGATTATAGCTAATGTATATCTTACATCCACTACCCATTTTTCCCTTGATTTCCTAAGAAAATCGCTTATAATTCATATAGAAACTGACAAGACTTGAAATCTACGCAATCCAGTAACTGGTCTGCTTGCATATGAATTTAGTAGATTCTATACATTGCTTTAACTTTTAAGAGGGCTTGTTGGTCTTGGCCATTTTCAGGCTATTTTGACCTTCTTATATAGAAGTTCTCTATAAAAATATAGGAACATGCTAAAATTTTAAAGCTTAAATATTTGGATTTTTCTTACCTACATGTTAATTTATGGCCATTATTATCCTATGTCAAAGTTTAAGGTAGGTTTCATGGTTAATATTTGATGACTTCTCAGCCTTTTTAGAATATGCTTTTTGATGAATTGTTTAGCTGATTAAAAGTCAACTTTAATTCGATCAAGAAGCTTTAATTAATATATATTTTTTACATCATTCATTGGGGGTTATTTTGTGCTTCTTGTTTTAACTTTGCATGGATTATACTTCCGTAACTGATCATAACTTATAATCAAGTGTGCTGACATACCAGTTATTATAATACTTTAATAATTAATTGAATGTTTCAGAAATGGATGTATGTATATTTACATCTACCAGGTATGATTCGCTCTACTTCTTACGGAAACTTATATAGTTATTTCATAGTTCTGTAGAAACAGCCAGACTGAAATCTACACACCCCGTTTGTCTATTGGTCGAAATCTACAGCAGCTGAAACTGACAGGACTGAAATTGACACACCCTGTTTATCAATTGGTCAAAACCTACAGCAACCTAAGAAAAATCACGGACATGAAATAATCATGATGATGTCAGACTCAAGGTCTCACAAGAGACGATTCGGCTGTTTCTTTTACTTATGAACATTAACAGTAATTTAGTGAATTTTACTTACTTTTTAATATCAATTTATTAATTAGTTAAAAGAAAGATGTAAATATAAACAAAGAAATGCATTCTTTGATGATTTATGTGGGTTATGAAGGTAACAATCATTGCAGAAAAAATTAACATAACCCGTTAACGCAGGTTATGTATTTAAACAGACTACAGATCCCACTGGCCATTTATATGTTTAAAAATTTTTAAAGACTTCGAAGACTATGATCTTGAATGACATCAGATATTGTCACCCTTCATCACACTACCTTTTATTATAAGATGTACTGGGTAACACAATTTCTTACATGGTAAATATCCAGAAGAAACCTAAAATTGGCTCTATTTACTGTTTTGTCCCCGTCTTTCTCTATGGGGATTTTATCTGATCATAAACATGACAAAAAATTGACCAAACTTTGTAGTCTCTCAGCTGGATGTCTGTTTCTAGTCCAAGGACAAACTTATCTTCATCCAAGAAGTCTGAGCTTCAACATCAGACATCTCGTTCACAGGACCTGAAGCAATATGGTAGTTTTAAATTATCAAAATAAAAAAGTGCCGAGACACTATAGATACAACTTTTTGCTCACAAGTCATTATGCCTGATATCAGGCATAAGCACAACAGTAGATTTTTTTTCCATTGATAAGTACCGTAGTAGTTAGAAGAAGAAATAAAACGCTAGTAAACACTTTACTGACACCGAACTTTGGATATTCTCATCAATTATTCTTATTCTACAGTAGTAGAACCATTTTAAAAAGCGCTTGGACTTTGGCTAGTGGTGTTAAACAACGTGATGTGGGCCTGTCTATTTCACTGCTGGCCACTCAGCCCCGACTCTTTGAAATTAACCAGATTTGTCTGGATTTTGAGGCAAGACTATGCAATCGGTGCATATTTCGCTTGAAAACACATCATTTTTAACTTGTTTTGACACAAGGAATAGATAGCTACCTCCAACCGAAGTCCAAGGTCTCGTTAATATTGTTCTAATATAAGCAAAGTACATCAGTCCTTGCTTATTGCTGTGGTCATGGGCATTAATTAGGTCAGTAACTCAAAGGTCGCTGGTTCAAACCACACTGTGGTCACTTGAAGTTGTGTGTGTTGTGCACTTAGTCTGGACATTTTACCTACATTGTCTCCATGCACTCAGCTGAAATTGTGTACCAGCTTACACCAGGAGTTAGCCTGTGATGGACTGGTGTCCCATCCAGGGGTAGTCAATGACTCTCATCCGACTGGTGAACCATCCAGGGGGAGTCAATTACTCTCATCCGACTAGTGTTCCATCCAAGGGGAGTCAATGACTCTCATCCGACTGGTGTTCCATCCAGGGGGAGACAATGACTCTCATCCGACTGGTGTCCCATCCAGGGGGAGTCAATGACTCTCATCCGACTGGTTCCCATCCAGGGGGAGTCAATGACTCTCATCCGACTGGTGTACCATCCAGGGGGAGTCAATGACTCTCATCCTACTGGTGTTCCATCCAGGGGGAGTCAATGACTCTCATCCGACTGGTGTACCATCCAGGGGGAGTCAATGACTCTCATCCGACTGGTGTTCCATCCAGGGGAGACAATGACTCTCATCCAACTGGTTCCCATCCTGGGGAAATCAATGACTTTCATCCGACTAGTGTTCCATCCAGGGGGAGTCAATGACTCTCATCTGACTGGTGTCCCATCCAGGGGAGTCAATGACTCTCATCCAACTGGTGTCCCATCCAGGGGGAGTCAATGACTCTCATCCGACTGGTGTTCCATCCAGGGGGAGACAATGACTCTCATCCGACTGGTGTCCCATCCAGGGGGAGTCAATGACTCTCATCCGACTGGTGTCCCATCCAGGGGGAGTCAATGACTCTCATCTGACTGGTGTCCCATCCAGGGGGGTCAATGACTCTCATCCAACTAGTGTTCCATCCAGGGGGAGCCAATGACTCCCATCCGACTGGTGTACCATCCAAAGGGAGTCAATGACTCTCATTTGACTGGTGTTCCATCCAGGGGGAGTCAATGACTCTCATCCGACTGGTTCCCATCCTGGGGGAGACAATGACTCTCATCCGACTGGTGTACAATCCAGGGGGAGTCAATGATTCTCATCCGACTGGTGTTCCATCCAGGGGGAGTCAATGACTCTAATCCGACTGGTGTCCCATCCAGGGGGAGTCAATGACTCTCATCTGACTGGTGTCCCATCCTGGGGGAGTCAATGACTCTCATCCGACTGATGTTTCATCCAGGGGGAGTCAATGACTTTTATCCGCTTTGCATCACAGAAACCGGCCATAAACACTAGCCTTATGCACCTTCATGGCACAGATGAGGATTTAACTAACTTCATCAGTCTAAATTACATATTGCCAGTCTTTCATACACCTCTTATGGTTTACTTTAAGTTAATATTGCATTTACAATAATTCATATCAATATACCTAACAGGTGATCTATGTACAATAAAACAATTTTGAACTACTTTTGAAATTTGGTCATCTATCTGTAAATATGGTTCATTTCCAGGCAACAGCTTAATTTATGAACAAAACAGTAAATTAATAATATATTATCTGGGTTTTAAGGTCACTTTATCAGGTCAAGGTCACATTTTTAAAAGTTTATTTTTTTTTAAAAATCCTACATTTGTACAACTATAGCACCTTAATATATGTAACATTAACTTTCTACACGTTACTAGAAGATCTGCCATAAACTTTTAATTTGAAATATGGTATTTGGGGTTATAAACTATCATTTAGTAAAGAAAAAATCCTTTTCCTATATCTTTATATAAAGCTCTTCATTAAAAGGAGGTATGAATATAGCCTAAAAAAGGCCACAACTATCAAACCCCTTTAACTTTGTGAACAATGTAACCTCAAGATTTATACATGACTACTGGTAAGCATCTTTTCAATCTTTGTATGCCTTGCCTATTCATGTGTGACAAGACGCTTGGTCATGGATCAAACATACAGGTAAAAAGTAAAACATGTACAGCACCAAGTTAACTTTCCAATAATGCACAACTAAAATGCATCGAACAATAATTCATGCTGATATTAACTATCTATCATATCTTAATCCTTTGCCAGCTTCTTTACATACATCCTAATTAACATGGACTCTGAATATCACAATTTCCATGTCTGGGATTTAGAGGGAAAAAAACCCTGATAGACTCTGATAAATTTATCAGGCTAAAAGCCATTAACCTACAAGTATGAATCTGAAATGTGACTTGTAATAACTAGACCAGATCAATGTTTTGACATCTGTCACCTTGAAAGAAATACCAGTAGATATAAACTCATGCTAACATGTAAGTAATCTATGGGTGAGCGGACTGTCTTTATTGGTTTGCAAATGTTATTTCTGATTTTATTATTACCTCTGACATGTATTTCACAAGTAATGAAAAAAAAAACCCACAAGGTTATATTTATGATAATCAAACTGAGAAAATATTATCATAGTTTCTTATAAAACTAAAACTTCACAGATTGGATCTTGAATTAATTACCTCATGTACTTCACAAGTAATGAAAAACACAAGGTAATAATGATGATGCAACTGACATTAAAATACTATTATAGTTTCTTTTAAAATTAACACCATCATTTTCTTTACATCATTATCGTATACTTAAACATTAAAAGTTGTGAAATTATCCAATGATTCGGAAAAAATTATATAAATTCTGCACAAGTGGTTTGCAAACACGGCTGTTGAGATTTTGAATTCTTCTCAAGAAAAAATAAATCTATAGTTGTTAAAATCGTTGTTACTTTTAGCATCATGATTGTTCTGGAGAAAATGTAAACAAACACCGATTGTAATACATGGTAAACCACACCGAACCAACAAAATGATTTAAGATAAGGAAGTAAAAATATACTTATAATTATTTATAAACAATAAATTTCAATAAAAGGTAAAAGTTTGTGATTTCAGAATTGATAAAACAGATCCACTGTATTTGAGACAATGATGTTTTGAATTAACTGTGTGTCGAATCTACTTAATATTCATTACGATATACACATATTTAGGTGTCAATACCTTGTTAGTATTTCCCTCCACCACCTCATCTGATGACCAGAGGTAAGTGATACGACATAAGAGTAAAATTATCAATTACTCCACAATAGATACTTGTAGTAAACTATAAGGATATTCACTTGTAGTTAACTATAGGAATATTCATTTGAGCTAGCATGCACCGGGGCACATTCCAAAAATAGAGCCTTCATACTGATCGTTCACCTCAAAGCAAAACCTACTGTAACACATATTTACAGAATTGTACTCTCACCATACACCTGTACAACTTTTAATACTACCAGAATATACTTTAGATGCACATACCTGTGAAAAGCTTAATTAACTCCCCACCAGAATCCATTTATACAAAATGTTAACACATAGATTCCCAATCAAACCTTGGCATTGCCTGTCACCGCCTTCTAGATTTCAATCAATTGGCCTTAATATAATGATAGAATACATTATTCCATCTGAGAGCATTACCATATTCAGTAAGGTCTGCCAATGGTAATCTGTGGTTATACTTTCACAGTGCAGTTCTTCAATTAGCCAGACCAGTCTATCTACAGTCCAACAGTGGAAGGGATATGCTATATAATGTATGAGATACGGGGGTGTTATCCAAGAAAAGAAACCAAGCGTTAGTCTCAGACACAATGATTCAAAAGCTACCTTTGAGAATTTGTGTTTGGAGAGACAGGAGTAACTCCAAACAAAATGTGACCAAACCTACAAAACATGATCTTTTTTTTCATAATACAAATGTTTTGGACACTGAATTCTCAAAAAGAAATGAAAATCTGTTTCACTCACAAATTAAAGGTGTTGGAGCACAGCATAAGACATATATCACTTCCCTTATAAATCCTGTATTAAATGATCATCTTTTTTATCTCTAAACCATTTTATAGTTATTCAGAGGACCTGGTAATTAAGTTCACTGAGGAAGGTTCATAACTGCAAAATGAACAGAGAGGAAAACACTAAGAATTCAATTAACACCCCCATGTTTGTGCTAAGTCTATGAGAAACAAGTTTTCTTTTTAAACAGCATTGGGGATCAATGGACTTAATCATTAAATTCCTGTTATTGAGATTGTTTCATAAGACTTGAATTTCCTTATTTTTCCTCAGTGAGTCTTCTTTATAGTGTCAATTTCATACAATAGCAGTTAACTTCTGTTACTAAACAAGAGGCCCATGGGTCTTAACAGTCACCTGAATAACTGCAGTGTGGCATTATAATATATTATTACTGCACATTATAATTAAATGGTTAATGAAATCATTTTTTATATTCCAGGATTGTTTAATCTAATAAATGTTCTAAATTCTGAAAAAATTATTTAAAAATTGTAGCATAAAATACAGTAACATAATTTAACAAATACAAATAAATAATCCGTCAAAATTACACCACCCTATCCTATATAATCATCCTGCCCTAACACCAGAACCCCTGACGCAGGGGCATGGGTCAGGGGCATGAAATTCATAATTTTGGAAGAGGCACTCTTCCTCGTTATAACTACTGTGGAATAATTTTTATTCGTGGGGGTCAATGTTCGTGGGAAGCCAAAATTTCCTGGTTCGTGGGGACGTAATTTTTGTAGGTAGCAAGTTCTATTTTGTAAATACTATGAACTTGTAAATGTATGAATACCGTATATACTCGCCTATAAGTATTGTTCGCCTATAAGTCGGTTGCCATTTTTCAAGTTTATTTTCAAGATTTGCCATTGACCCTCTTATAAGTCGGGTAATTTTTTCTGCATAATCATTCTACAGATTGCCAATCAAATAAGCACATTTTATCAAGCATGACTATATTCTAGATAAAAAATATTGGTGTTTGACCCCTCTGTTATCATTTCTAGATGCAATGCATTTTTAAAGTGTTGTGTTCAGTTAAGACATCTATCCTGGATGAATAACTTTCGATTTTGGACGCCATTTTTTTTATTGATACACTGATGAAAACTTGGTGTAAGCTATAAAAATATTTAAAATACTATTGAAAATAAAATGATACTGATTTTGATCCCCTGTTGACTGATTAAGATGGTATAGCCCCTTTTAAAAGTGGTGTGTTAGCTTGTGTTGTTTTAGGTGACATGCCACCTACAGCCACCAATATAGCTATTATCACCTCATGTGTAATTTATTATGAATAAATATAAAACGATCTTTATTTTTTTTAACAGACAAGCAATTATTCTTGTGTTTAATTCTTTAAGTATAAAACAGAAATTTCAGAAAGATCGCTTTTAGACGCCATGTTTTTTAATAGTTTTCTGTAAACAGAGTTATCTTTCTTGAAGTTTGTAACTTACGATTTTGGACGCCATTATATTTTTTAAACACTCATTACAACTAGATTATAGCTCAAAAACTATTTTAAATGCTACTGGAAATAAAATGACAGTGATTTTATCCCTTATTGACTGATTAGGGTTGGTTATTAGCCTCCTAAACTCAGTGTTGGCTTGTGTTGTTTTAAGTACAGTTATACCTACAGCTATTATCACCTCAGGCGTAAATAATTGCCTGTTTAAATAAAAAATACTATTAAATACACCTTGTTCATATTTTAAGAAATACAGTTGAAACTTTCAATGTATTTATTAAGTGTTTATCTTTTTAGTAATTAAAAAATAACAAGAGGCCCAGGGGCCACATCGCTCACCTGAGCAACAATTGCCTTAATTCTGATAAAATTAGCATTACAGTATCAAAATATCTTGACAACTAAGTACAGTAGATCTTGCTAAAAAAAATTGAAAATCTGCCAATTTTTATCCGCCTCTTTCTTGTGGTAAATACCAAGCCCCTTTTGTTGTTGTACCTGTAAGAAGATTTTTCTCTATTCCTATATACCCCCCCCCCCCCATTTTGTGGCCCCACTTTTTTCTAGGGTATCATGGTTTCATCAAACTCAGATTTGGGCTTTCCTGGCCTAATAGTTTTGAGAAGAAGATTTTTTTTAGAGATTTTCTCTATGTATAAAAATGTATCCCCCATTGTGGCCCCGCCCTACCCCCAGGGACCATGATTTGAACAAACTTGAATCTACACTACCTGAGGATGCTTCCATTTTAATTTGATCTTTTCTGGCCAAATTGTTTTTGAGAAGAAGATTTTTATAGATTTTCTCTATATATTCCTATGTAAAACTTGATCCCCCCATTTTGGCCCCACCCTATCCCCGGGGACCATGATTTGTACAAGCTTGAAACTACACTACCTGAGGATGCTTCAATTTTAATTTGATCTTTTCTGGCCAAATTGTTTTTGAGAAGAAGATTTTTATAGATTTTCTCTATATATTCCTATGTAAAACTTGATCCCCCCATTTTGGCCCCACCCTATCCCCGAGACCATGATTTTTACAAGCTTGAATCTACACAACCTGAAGATGATTCCATTATAATTTGAGCTTTTCTCGTTTAATAGTTTTTGAGAAGAAGATTTTTTAAGATTTTCTCTATATATTCCTATGTAAAAATTCATCCCCCTATTGTGGCCCCACCCTACCCCCGGGGACCATGATTTGAACGAACTTGAATCTACACTATCTGAGGATGCTTCCACTCAAATTTGAGCTTTCCTGGCCTAATAGTTTTTGAGGAGAAGATTTTTAAAAATTTTCTCTATATAATCCTATGTAAAACTTGATCCCCCAATTGTGGCCCCACCCTACCCCCGGGGACCATGATTTTAACAAATTTGAATCTACACTACCTGTGGATGCTCCCATTTTAATATGATCTTTTCTGGCCCAATAGTTTTTGAGAAGAAAATTTTTAAAGGTTTTCTCTATATATTCCTATGTAAAACTTGATCCCCCTATTGTGGCCCCTCCCTACCCCCGGGGACCATGATTTGAACAAACTTGAATCTACACTGCCTGAGGATGCCTCCACACAAGTTTTAGCTTTTCAGGCCAAATAGTTTTTGAGAAGAAGATTTTTGAAAAATACCAACAAATTTTCAATAATTCTCAATTATCTCCCCTTTAAAGAGGGCGTGGCCCTTCATTTGAACAAACTTGAATCCCCTTCACCTAGTGGTGCTTTGTGCCAAATTTGGTTGAAATCTGCCCAGTGGTTCTTGAGAAGAAGATGAAAATGTGAAAAGTTAACAACGACAACAACGACAACGACAACGACGACAACGACAGACAACGGACAAATTGTGATCAGAAAAGCTCACTTGAGCCTTTGGCTCAGGTGAGCTAAAAATGTCAAGTATAGGGATCGCAAGTCAAAAGTTGGAAGCAAAATGGCACCAAAAAACGAAGTTTTACTCAGTGGAAAAATTATCTGATTGTATGTCACGCCTATAAGTCGGACCCCTACTTTTTATTCAAATTTCTACTCCCAAAATACCGACTTATAAGCGAGTATATACGGTACTAAAAAGTGCTTGATGTAAAAAGTAGCATGTTTTCAAAACAAAACCACAAAAAAGAAAGAGTCTAGCTCATCAATGAAGAGAACTATGTGGTCTGTTGTTGTTGGTTTTAAACTAAATTGTATTCTGTGAGTAAAATAGGATACAGCAATACTAGAAAGAAGTCTGCGAGTGCACAGTCTTGTACAAAGATGGCATAGGTTCCCAAGCTGTCTGTGGTTTTTATAAATGTGAATGCTTACAAACTGTTAAGATAACATTACTCTTAATAATGCAACAAAAAGAGAGCTAAAAGGAATAAAAGATACAATCAAAGTACTGAAGTACTGATGGGAGTTGATTTTATCGATTGTTACTTATTTTAAAATCAACGATATGTTATTTTGCATGGCAAGTAAATTCCTATAAGTATTCGAATTACGCACATTTTTATAATATGAATCCTACAGGAATTTCGTGAAAATCCAATATCAATCATGTTGTGTAATATTCAAAGAATAATTCCATCAAACTTCATGTAAGTAGTTGAAATAGTTATGTGAAATTGTATGGATCCAAGCAAAATTGAACTCTTCCCTCGTTCAACCAGACTCTTAGCTGTATCTGTTAATCTCCGACAAGCAAGAGAGACACTATGCTTGTCGGAGATTTACGGAGACAGCCGAGCGTCTGGTTGAACGAGACGTCATTGAACTCTGGCGTAGGAATACATAAAATGTACGACTTCAAAAAATATCTAAATTGTTTGTACCATTTAAAATCTGACTATTTATAAGGTATCTATAAATGAGTTTCTTTGAAGAACAATGCTTAAGAACTCATTACATCGAAATTTATTGATTATAACTAAATGTTGTCAACGGTGTTGATTTGTGCTTAGGTCCAAACACTGTTTCACTTTCGGTTTGCCTGAGTAACTGCATAGGAGAGTTGATTAAAATCAACTCCCAAAAATTGTGAAAATAAATTTATCACATGTTCATCTCAATATTCGGTGGATATGATATCACTCAAGTAATAAATTTTTTATATTATACTGTGTATTTTTCCTCAACACGACTCAACTCGTTGTGTGTTTCTATACCCTCGCCAAGGCTCGAGGATAGACAACACACAACTCTTTAGATAAAAATCATATACTATCACAAATCATGAGAGATCCTAAATATATGTGCTTCATAATTGCACTGCACTAGGGTAGTAAAAGAGTTTATAAATATGCAATAAAAATTCAAAAGCATGCATTTAAGTACTTTAAATCTTCCCAGTACACATTTTTTTAAAATGCATCCATCAATGCAACTTTACAAATATTCATCTTACACCTCTTCATCTATTTTTAAATTAATGACGGACACATATTTTCACAATTATAACGGTATATTCTGTATCTTGGAGCTTTTGAATATCATGTCTAATTTTTCTATTCTAGTCAAAGAAATGCATGCAGTGACCTTTAATCTTGCCGTGAAATCAAAAGAAAAAGGACCTTTTGAGAAATGAACTGCTCTGTAAGGTATTTTTCACAGGGTAATTAGACTGCGGAGGTGACTGGGTTCTAGACCGACTTTCATGTTGCTCTATTTTTTGCTTGTGGGGGTTTTTACAGAAGACAATATTCTGTCATATCCTGCACAATCTACCCCACTGTTCACCAAACACAGCTCCGAAAATCGATAGTACATGTTAGCATCAGACCCACCAACATTCACAGACAGGTCACAAGAAACTGGTTCTTCAACCTAAATCTCTGACAGGAAGACAAAATCAGCAATAGTGCAAATTCATGCAATTGCTAGCACGCGACTGAATGGATGATGCGGCTATTTCTGCAATCACTGGCTACATCCGCTATCTGGGATTGGTGTATTGATTTAGTCCAGAGGGTGGCAAGAACTAACGAACATTGTCACCTACCTTGTGACTTGTCTTTTCATCCCGGAGGATCTACAACAAGAAATAAAAACAGCAAATCAATACAGATGAATACAGATCTGAAAATATCCAGTGTCTCTTCTTTATATCCACCAATTACCCAGAATCTCTGGTTTTGCCTTACATCATACCTTTATAACTAGGTATTTATTTGTGGATTATATTTTCTCTAATAAAGTTCTGACACATTTTGTGTTTATATAATGTCAAAATTGACATATTGCTATTAAGACTTCTAGTTTTTGGTCAATGTGACTGCAGTCAACTTATAATGGCTAAGAACCAAAGACCTGATATAAATGACAATAAGAAGTATCAGCCGCAGGGTGGCTTTGTGATATTAATCATTCAGTAAGCAATGTCATATTGACATATACTACTGGAGAATGTTCAATTGATAACATCATTCTGGAAATAATTATTACTGATACATGATTGTATTGATTCTTTTAGCAATGATTAATATATATCTCAATTACACATACACAATAATTCACTTTGCATAATTTGGTGTAACCTATATAAGTCATCATTAACCTACCCCTGCAGGCTGTCTCTACATAGTCAAACCATCTATTTTTCTATGAGCAACATTTCTTTTCATTTCAAGTATTTTAATTTTAGGTCAAGGTCTTTGTTCTCTCAAAGCCAAAATGCATTAATATCTGAAGGCTATAGAGAACTGGAAACAAAACTGCATGGAAGTGTTCCACACAGGCGCTGATTGGGCTGCAAATAAAAGATACTCACATGAACGGAAAACATGCTGAAGATTATTGCACAAAATTAAAGATGCCATAGTCAATTGTAACTGACTTCTGAATCACACATAAAGTGAACACAAGTAAACTAGGATCCTCCCAGCATAACGTCTGCTTGTAATACCGTAGTTACTCACTCAAAATACTACCGGTACTTCCACTGTCCATCCATCAATAGATTACTCACAGTGCACTCATTTCAAGCAGAATTGACTGCATAACTATCTGAATCCTACGGTATATCCTTTCATCAACTTACAACCCAAAAATAAGTCTCAGCATTGCATAATCTCATTGTCTTCACCCTAGATATGCACTGCAAGACATTAACATGGTTTCCTCTGCTCGAAATAGGAATGAAAAATAAACATAAAACAAATTTTATGGGTCAATCATTATACAGCCATCTTCTTCCAGAACATATAGCAAAATGTCAACTAAGAAACCCAAATTCTCTTGCCAGGCTCAGCACAACAGTTTATCAATTTGTCTACAGGAACTTCTGACTTATTCAGGGCAACAGGAGCCCTTGCACATTGCATAACCATACATCGAATCACACGCAATCACACTTGACAGTTTAAAAGTCTCCTCTCAGAATCTGATACAGTTATTTTAAAACAGGAGAGACAGATGGAAGAAGTGGCTGAAGTATTCAGGCCAAAAAATGAATAAACAAAGGGGTGGTGGGAGGGCCTTAAAAAAATTGCTTCAAACCTCATGGGGTATTATATGCAGTAGATATGCATACCCATTTCATAAGATTATGCAATATGAACAACTCCAGGTCAATCATAGTTAAATAATAGCTGAGATGGTTGGAGAATCTGTTATTCAAGGTATAAACAAGTAGGTCAAACTGACATCACCATCACCGAAGGCATCAGACAACCTGATGAAAAGGTCAAGGTAACTTTTCTCAAAAATTGTAGATTTTACAGGATCCTAGAGACTGTGGGTACTGTGAAAACTGGCTCCAGTCAATATTTTCATATTTATTAAATATGTGATTACCTGACAAAAGTTTACTTGTGTTGATATGTGACTGTTTAAAGGTTAGAAATAAGATCATTTTTCTGATGTCAATTCACCATACAAATGACACATGTACCAGGGGTACCGGGTATGCAAAATGTACAGTTCTTCAACCCAATTCGCTAGAAATCTGTATCAAGATCCCCTTTTAGGTACCTTTGTTTTTAAAGGGGTAATTAGGCAACATCAATTTTATTTTGGACATCCAATGAAAAAAGTTTTTGCGGGTGAGTGATAAAATATCAAAATATCTTTTATAATAGGCAAAGTTTTTAGACAGAACAAAATAAATTTGTGCGCACGGTTATATATTTTCTACTTGTTTCTAATTTATAAATTCAAACAATTAAGAAATAAGGTATCATTTTTGGATGTATATCGGGATATAAATACAGGTACGTCACGTGATCAAATCCCATAAAGCCCGTAGGGCTGTTGAAGTCACAGAGTGGTTGGAAATTTGAAAACAAAGCGATTGAAAGCTAAGTTAGAGTCTACTTAGGCATATTCAGTGGAAACTCTATCACAGATTCAGATTCAAGAGCATAAAATGGCTTTCCTACTACATTATAGAGAAAAGCAATTTTAACTTCTAAGTTCCTTTAACGTAACAAAACGGACAGAGAAGCACAAAGAGTTTAATTTGACCGTGATCCGTGAATGGTCTAAACACGCAAAGTCTGTGATATTGCGCATGCAATTTTGATCGAGGCTTGTAATAAAGTCAAAAATGAATTTTAACTAAATTAACTCATTTGACAAATTGCGATTGTAATTTTCAAGAATGCCTCGTTACGATGTTGGTCCATAAACATTATTCTGTTTACAGGGCTAACGTGTTATCTAACATGAATCATTTATCCCCCGCAATTAATGTTATATTTTTTTTAAAAATGAATGAATAAAATTTTGTATAACAAAATACAGATATGATCATTTGTTTATGCCTTAATCATGTTTCCATTACGATATCTAATAGGTGTGTTTCAGCACAAGTCTGTTAGTTTGAGCACATAGAAAAAGTAGTGACCTAGATTATTCATGCGCTACTTTGACCTCTTGACCCATAATGGTGATATGCAGGAATAAAAGCAGACTTCGCAAACAGTGTTATATAATGGAAAACATTTGCAAGTGTAAATATTTTAAAATACGAAAAATAGAGCGGAAATAGAACAGAAAACAGCACAGAATTTACTGGATGCAGAAAATTAATAATAAAATTTTTTGTAGTTTTTTTATTTTCTTCAGCTCTGGCCTTGCATAAGTGTGTACAGATAACTCCACCTAAGAAAAAAATAAATGATTTGTGCTTTGGTCCAAACACTGTTTCACTTTCGGTTTGTCAGAGTAACTGCATAGGAGAGTTGATTAAAATCAACTCCCAAAAAGGGGTACAAAAAACCGTACAAAACATTGCATAAAAATCATAATGTTTTCACACTGGTGGCTTGTATTGTTATGCTTGACAAAGCTGATAGAATTGATTGTGACGCTATCGTAAAAAGTCAACCAAAGCACTTCTGTTAAGATGATAAAACATGTTTTTTTTACCATGATTATTATGCTGAAATAAATGATATGGTTTTAAGTTTTTATATGCAGAAGTTTATGTAAGGTTGCATTTGCTGCTGTTATTTAGCATTGCTGATATATATTAGTAATGTGAACAAGATGTAATTGGAGACGTTGACTTTCATGTTATAAAGTTGATAAACTAACTTTCATCTAAACGTAAGCTTAATTTTTACGATTCGTAAGAAAGTTGTGATTGAATTTTAAAGCATGCAAAACTTCATTACAACATTTAAAATAAAACATTTGTGACAATATATATTTGTTGGTTTAGAAATAAGGTGCCTTAATTATAAAAAGAATTTATGCAATGTTTTGTACCGTTTTTTGTATCCCTTTTTGGGAGTTGATTTTAATCAACTCTCCTATGCAGTTACTCTGACAAACCGAAAGTGAAACAGCGTTCGGAGATTAATGGCGATAGCCGAGCGTTTTGTTGAACAAGACTAGAGTTCATATTGCTAGTATCCATAAATTTTCCAGAAATATTTCTATCACTGATACATAGTTTGGTTGAATTGATTCTATCTTTAAATATTACTTGACATGATTCATACGGGTTTTTTTCAACATTCTTGCGTCGAAAAAGTCCGCAAATTCATATTATAAAAATGTGCGTAATTCAAATACAGATTAAAAACTACCTGTACTTGTTATGCAAAATAATATATCATTGATTTAAAATAAATAAACATCGATAAAATCAACTCCCATCAGTTCTTCGGTACTTTGATTTAATTGGGAACTGTACAGTTTTCTCACCCTAATTCCAGTTTTTTTAGGGCTCATCACCCTAAACAATTGAAGCCAAAAAATGCAAAATTCTCAGACACCATTATTCACAAAACAAGTAATTAGCCCACTCAAGGCCTTCAGTTTTGTTGTTACGTAGACTACAGTCTGTTGGACTCCTGAGTCCTTAAGTACATTATGTACATAAATACATATCAGAGGACTGAGCCCCATGGTGTTTACAATTCAGATACAGTCAAACTTAGCTGGCTTGATCAGTTTGATTTTAGAGGCAAAGAATACCTTGAGATATGTCTATCCAAGGATACAAGAGAAATACTTGAAAGTAAAGAGACAGTTGTCGGGAATGTCCATCTTACAGTAACACTGAGCATTAAGTACTCTGCTTAAACCAAAGTTCAACCACAAGTTCAACTGCAAGCATCATTTTTCTGATGTGATTATAAATGTATAATTAAATTCCTTTTCTACTGATCATTTTCCCATGGAATGCCTAAGATAATTTAATTCACTAACAGTTTCCATAGTTCTATTTCCCCATGCCACAAGACAGCAAAATGCATGTGTATTGAAATTATAATGAAGATGTTGACCATGTTGTGAACAAATGCCAGTAACTTATGTTTGACTGGTTTTTAAAAACAGCCTAATTATTACAAAATGAAACTTGTGAAAAGAAAATAAATTTCCATCAGAATAAACAAAAATATGACAATTCAGCTGGATTTTCATTAAGTATTGATACATTTTAATACTTATTATAATTAAGTTAAGGTCAATATTCAGGTCAGCCGGTGTCTGAGTGGTCTTAAGACCACTGGGCTTTTCGCCAAAATCTATGTAAGTTTTATTTACAATACAAACAAAAGCCAAATCCCACAAGTTCTAGGATTATTTTAAAGTTTTTTTAAATTGAAAAATTGCACTATAACTTTTTGTTTTTATTCTCAAGTTTTCAGGTCAGCCTATATCTTTAAGTTTAGACCATAATTAGCCAAAATCTATGTAAATTTTATTTACACTACAAGCAATAGGCAAATTCCACAAGTTCTAGGATTATTTTAAAGTTTTTTTAAATTGAAAAATTGCACTAGAACTTTTTGTTTTTATTCTCAGTTTTCAGGTCAGCTCATATCTTTAGTTTGGACCATAATTGTCTTTACTTGCCAAAAGTCTATGGTCAAGTTTCTCTTCATTTTTCAATACATGTACTAACAACAGCAAAATCACATAAAGTTCCTAGACTTTTGAGAACAAAATGAATAATTTCACAAGCACATCTCTCTCCTTTATTCCTGCTGACTGAAGAGTAATACACGGCATACATAATATACATGTAATATGTAATTGCAATACATGTACCTACCATTAGTCTTTGCATAGTTTGCATAAAAACCTGCTTTTTCAAACTTTTGGGAAATTTAAAATTATTAAGAAAGGTATTCCCAAATGCACCAATTGCATGGCCTTTCTAACTGTTCTTGGACCTCTGTAACTTGAAATTACCAATACATGTATTGCCATTGGCCACAGAGTGGTAACGGTTCCTTAGATGTCAATTGATACCATACAATTAAATATTAAAGATGCCAAATGATTTTCAGGCATGGCTCTGTGAACCAATTAAACGCAAGGGTAAAAAAAACACGTAGTTGTGCGCTATATACAGTACATACACCACTCATTGCGTCTAAACATTACCAAACACCAACTTCTTGTGGCCAAACTTACATTGGAACTATAATCCACATTCCAACAGCTTCAACAACGAAAAAGAGATTTATATGTATGAGCGCACATTCTTAAGCACATGCCTTAACACAAAAAAGAATAATTCATTTTTTCCTCTGCTTTTTAAATGAGGTGATAAAAATAACTATGTGCAGCATACAGGTAAAAAGTAGTAATGCAAGGACTTACTTAATTAAGGGCTGACAGAAAAATCAGTTTTCTTGTGTTGACATCAACAATTGCTATCCTTTGGCCAGGTGAGAATCAAACAAAGCTCTCCTACCGACCGACCTTGAAACAGTAATGTATTCCCAATCACAGATGAACGCACTGACACGACATTATTACAGCAGTTAACATGATAGGGTTATGAGGCAACAGCGAACATTGCAGACTTTCCCTTTTCATGGCTATGTAATAAATGCAAGCGTTTCAATGTTGTAAATTGGCCAACATTGACCCTGGAATATTAAAATTGCACCATGGGTACAGTTAAAAAGCTCAGCATTGTTATAAATTCCTGTTCCTGCTTAATCCCCTCATCAAATTATCTAACCGAATGATCCCATATTAAATTAGCAACTAATCCTCTTATTAGGAAATAAAAGTTGGTCAAGCACTTGCTTATACTCAACAATGTGAGCACCTTAATTTCAAATACCTTGTAATTTTCAGGTCAATTCAAGTCCGGTTGGTGTCGTTATAAAAACCAGAAGTACCAGCAGAGTACAGTTTCACTATATCCACAGCTGGGGTCACCACAAAGGTCCATGCAGGTTCAGGGAAGTAGGTCAGATTAAATATCCTGTCCTAAATCATGTGATCAGCAAACACATTTGCCTGGACAAGAAATCAAATCAAGTGACCAAATTTTAAACCTACAGGTATTTAAACACTACAGACACAGTGGCCGAGCGAAATGGTCATAGAATTCTGAATTCAATGACTCTTACACCAATTCCTGGGATATATTCAAGGAATGGTTGAGAGAGAAAGTTATAAAATTGACTATTCAATTAAATGTTGACATTGCAAAATGTTCTTTTCATTCCGAGACCACTCTCCCCTGGTCAGTGTTTACACAGTTAGTTTTGATCAATAAATCAAGATCAATAACTTATAAAAGCCTGGCCACTCAAAAGCTTGTATTACCTCTTCACACAAGGAATTGGAAAGTTCTGTAGTCATTCAGATTTACTGATACGTAACTGACCCTAAACCTTTTTCTTTAAGAAAGTACAAAAAAGAATTTTTTTACAATCAGCTGTGATAATTCTTTGGAAATGCATGAATTCTGTCATTTTCTGATTTTGTACACCATTTTAGGAAACTTGTATCAAACAACAGGAAATTTGCAATACCTATATAAAAATAATAAGGAGAAACTAATGGCAACAATTTAACACAAATGACTGTTAGTATTTTCAAGGTTTAACATGTAATATTGCAGTAAATGTAAGTTGAATTTACACCAGAGCTTTTTTTCAGAACATCTTAACTAGCCAAGGGGTTTTGGTCCACTCTGCTCTGTTTATCTCAACATGGGGGAACGAAAACCCTTAGCTATGGCAGATGTTCTTGAAATTGCAAAATAAGTTAACTGCATCGATCTGTATGTACGTTCTTAGAGTTGGATAAATGTCTTGAATTTCTTTAGCCAGAGACTAACTGATGTACAATGAAGATAGACAAGTCTACTCAAAAATGCTGCGTGACACAAACTATTCCATGGACTCGTTCATTTGGTTCCAACTACACCTTAATCCAAAAATTGGAGTACAGTAATTGTATTACATGTACTACGATTCAAATTATCACCTATAACACATAGAGTATGTATCTACGCGGCTTTTAGGGGAGAAATAAAACCCAATGAAACAGATAAGCGTGACTCCTATTACACCTAGAATTATATATTTTCAATATTCCTTCAGGTAACTATTGACTATACATGTACATGTACCAGTATATTGATAATTTACCATTAGTCCAGATAAGTCATCAGCCGGCCATCCTTCATTACACTTGGTTTATATTGTACTGTTATTTCATTAACAAGCAAACAGACACCACACAAACTTGATACCACTTAAGTTACCCTGGCAATCACTGCCCACAACCACTATAAAACCAATCATCATCATATCTACCACAGGTACATCACAAACTCTAAAGCCAATCTCAAAGCTAATTTCATTCAGAGAATATGTCATATACTGATCAATTTAATTCCACAGCTTGTTTTTGCTTTTGCACACCTGTATGCTAATTAATACAAGCATATCTCTCTCTCTCTCTCTCTCTCTCTCTCTCTCTCTCTCTCTCTCTCTCTCTCTCTCTCTCTATATTCTTGACATGTGTGCTAACCGGATTTGTGTCATGAGACTCTGTGAATCTTGAAAACAAGATTTAAGCTTCCTTGTTCAAATGTTCCTACCATTTCTCTCTTCACATGCGATGCACTCATTATACAATTTGCCAATCTATATACTACTTTATTAAAATAATAGACTCGAATTTTTGGTCTTTAATACCGAAAAATCGGAAGAATACTGTCTTTTGTTTTATATATTTTAAACATCATTGGTACTTGAAGATTACCAATTTGTTTTTATTTTTTCTCAGTTAAGCTTCGCTAATTAATAATCGACGAAAATTCCTCAAAAAATCCCGGAAATCACCTGGATTTTTTAGATTTTACAATCTTGCGCTTGTGCAATACATTCACGCTAACCGGGATCTTTAGTTTATGTTTCCACAATATCACATCTGCATGAATTAACTCAGAAATGATAATACATATCAGGGTAAATTTTTATTGGACTTTTGCTATATAATCTGTTCATATATATTTATGATTTCTTAAGAGAAAAAGTATAAAATAACAAATATACACTTCAACTAAGTACTTATACTTTTGTCTTCGTGATGACAAAAAATATTTGAGTTACACTATATTTGTTAGGAGAGTGAAGATAGAATATGTTTTATCGTAAAAATGAATAATGTCCTACGGACCCAGTTTTACAAAGAAAATACGTGTACGTTGATGAAAATGCGTTGCAGTCTTCCATTCTTTGGATTAAAATGTTTTGTTAAAAGGCATTTGCAATCTCAAAAAGGTTTGTTGTGATGAATTTGACTGTTATTTTCAAGGAAACCTCATTAACTTTCTACAAAATCGTTCCGGAGCGATTCTGCAATTTTCTGCGACATTACGGGTATAAGGGAGGCATTCTAACTGTGGGGAGTGCCTTTCCCGAGACACAGTTAGATTTATCAAACTAAGGAAATTGTAGTGAAATTAATACCATTATTTTAGGCTTATAGCTTTGTTATGCAAATGTCAATAATAAACTGTGTCGATATCTCAATTTCGTAAATGTCCGATATGCAATGTCAACCCGTGCACGCACGGGTCAAAGTCTAGTTTATACTATAATTTCATCAACTGTTTACCTTAATTACAGGATAGAACTACTTATAAAATGTGTTCCAACATTTTTCCTCATGTTAAAGACCATCTCTGACGAGCTACTGATTGGAGAATAATATAATGTGTTACAAGCACATTATATGGATTTAAACTATCCATTCTATCAAGAGAAATTCCTCCTTACAAATGTAACAAATTAGCTCGATATGCAAGTCATTTCTTAGTAATTTCTTCTTACATTTCAAAACTGATATTCAGTACAAATACACTTTTAATCAACATAATTTCAAATTGAAAATGCCTCTAGTTGTACTGTACACAGCACTGAGTCCTATGTACAAACATGAAAGAATTTTTGCAAATGGATGCAAAATTAACTTTTTATAAAATTAATCAATATCTGAAAAACTGATTCATCTTGTAAAAATTAAAATTGACAACCACTGACAAGATGACCACTGTCAGGCTAGCAATCATTGACAAAATTAAGCCAAAGCCAGTGTGTTATATTTATATTGCCATGGTTGCATGAGAGGAGAATATAGTTTGTTATTATAGTTATCAATGTGAGTGAAGCAGATCTTATAGTTTGATATCATAGTTATCAATGTGAGTGAAGCAGATCTTATAGTTTATTATAGTTATCAATGTGAGTGAAGCAGGTACAGGGGAGACCTTTGGTAGTCTCAGTGCATTTTTACATAAAACATTTAGGAAATTCAAACAGGTTAAAACTGACCTATAATAACAGTGTTGAATGTTCATTATAATGATGCTTTTGTAATCAAACAGCATTCTGTAGTAGAAAGGATTGCAGACTTCACCAAGGCTTCACCAAGGCTTAAGATTGTGTCTTATGTAGGAAAGAGCTATAGAGATTTTGCCTTGTGTAGGAGAGAGCTATATATATAGATTAAGATTTTGCCTTATGTTGGACAGAGCTATAGATATTGACTTCAAACCAAGGCTTAAGATTGTGCCTTATGTAGGAGAGAGCTATAGATATAGACTTCAAACCAAGGCCTAAGATTGTGCCTTATGTAGGAGAGAGCTATAGATATAGACTTCAAACCAAGGCCTAAGATTGTGCCTTATGTAGGAGAGAGCTATAGAGATTGTGCCTAATGTAGGAAAGAGCAATTCAGACATCAGACGAAGGCTTGATATGGTGTCTTGGGAAGGAAAGAGCTACTGTGTACAGGGAAATATTCACCCCCGTTTAATTTTGGTCCCTTTGGCCCTGCTTATCAAAGTGTGAATTTAAGACAGTGAAGACCATTCTCACAAATAATATCTCTTTTAACACAACTGCATGTAGGCGAATTCAGGACGTTGCGAAACCGTTTGCAAATGAAGAGGGGCAAAAATAAACGGGGCGTACATAACCCTGTTTGTAGTGTACATAGTTCAGACCAAGGCTTGAGATGATGTCTTGAGTAGGAAAGAGTAATGCAGATTTTAGACCAACTTTGTCAAGATGATGCCTTCTGCATGAGAGAAGATATGTAGACTCCAAACCAAGGCTTGAGGAGATAATGCCCACTGCATGGTTTCTTTTAAAATCATTTAAATCATGTTAAAAATAAAGTTTAAAAAGAAAAATTGACTTAATATCTCATAATTTGAAACCTTTTATGGTTCTTCTTCTTATCTTATCCACTAAATAAGTGCATGCTAATAAGATATAAAAGAGAAGATAGACTGCTAAAGCGCTATGATGATCTGAAGAGGAAGAAATTGAGTGCACCTAATACAATATAGTAAAAATAATACACAGGGTGGAAATGAGCAGAAGCTGTACTTTGTGCATGCGAGATTTCTAACATTTTGTGTATTTAACAAAAATATTAACAGATGAATATCAACTTACAATAGTTAATGAGAAGTTATTGTAATTTCTTTCCTTTCATTTTATTTATCATCTTTTGTTTAATTTTGCTATTCTTATAAGATAGTATTTGACTTCTCGATCTGACATCAATCACAAATAGTTTTATGCTTTACTAGTACAGAGGGTTCCACTTAATCTGATTGCGGTTAATGTGATAATTCGGTTAATCTGATATAAAATCAAAACACCGATCCATTTCCTATATAAGCCTTTGTAATTTCTACTGATAATCTGATTGAAAAAAAATGTCATTTTCGGTTAATCTGATACGATTTCTGTCAGCCGATCAAATAACAGTGAAGGTTTTCACACCTCTTCCACCATGTCCACACCTCGTGTATAACCTCTCACTGTGTAAACAGCTAGGCACGTGCCTAAAACTTGCAAATAACGGTGCTTCAGGGGATTAGTCACAGCTCAACGCACACAGATGGTCAGCTGGTCGATAGATGAAAGATACCGACATCGATGGTTCAGCCCACCCTCTAACACCTCAGTCTATATTCCTTTGTTTGATTACTTGACACCCCTTTTGTGTACACAGTAACTCTTTAAAGGGCATTAGTTTCACTTCAACACACACGGGTGGCTCACTTCTTCGTAAGATGAAAGCTACCGACATCGATAGTTGTTCCGGATGACCGCACACAGGACTGACCTTACCTGTGTACACATTTTACTGTTTTTTCATATATCAATTACCTGTGTTAATTTCATGCTAGGCTTGCACCAGTAAGAATTATTTAAACATGTAATTTCTGAATCAAAAGTGCTTGGGAACATGTGACATTGAGGAAATTCTGATTGCTCTCAATTTTACATCGGAGTAGAAAACTTAATGAATAAAATTCAAATAATTTGTTATCATGCATAATTAATTATTTAAGAGCATTCTACTATACAAGAAAAAGAATTAAAATAAATTATCCAGGTGAAAAGAGGGAATGTTCAGACAATTAGCCCTTATTACTTCCTGTTAAAATGGCCGCCACTCTAAAACCATCGTAATGAACAGTGAAGAAGGGAAACATTTTTTTGAGCATTTACAAACAAAATAACGACTAAAATGCTATTTCGTTGCTAATGCAAGGTAAATTATTTCATTTCAAACTATTGACAAACAGATTATATCATTTAGTTAATAAATTATGTATTGAAACAAGTTGTATTTTATTCTATACCAAAATAAATGAGCACAAAAACGCTAAATTGGTTAATATGATATTCGGTTAATCTGATAATTTTTCTCTGACAAATTGACTATCAGATTAAGCGGAACCCTCTGTACTGTACTGGTAGAAGGGTACGATACAATGGTATGTAACTTGATTAAATATAAGATATCACCTCTGTTATCTCCCATATACTTGGGTCTTGGTAGGACCCCTCTGAAACCCATGTTTCTTTTTGTTGGCACAGTTTGAAAATTGTGTACTATAAGAACCACAAGTAATAATCTAAACGTGATATTATACACATAAATGTATTAAATAAAGACTTTCAAAGGGTGTATTCGTTTGCTACCTCCAGAACTCGTCCCGAATATCTCCAGCAGATCTCCATTGTCTACCTGCTTTTTGGAAAGTAGACAATGTAGATCTACTGGAGATCTGCAAACGAGCAAATTAGGATTACTCTTGCAGTTCTCCAATCGACCAAACGAATACATCCCAAGTTTCACCATTCCAAAGAGTCACAAAAACAGTAAACATATACTTACAATTCATATACATTCACAAGGCATTTCCTGCAATGCTTGTTAAATGCATATGGTGAAGAAATTTCTTATTAAACTCTAATTATTTTTTTACTTCCTGAACAACATTGGTAATGTGATTTGTGTTACATTCTAATAATTCTTTTTATAAGATTTCTTTTTCAAATTTATGATAAATGTCAATAACTTTACAAACAATAGATTTATGTTTTCAATTAGAATTTCAAACTTTTTATGCATAAAAATATCAAATTCCTTTTATGTGTCTTATTTGAATTTGCAAGCTAATAATGTACAATCACAAAGCAATTGAATATTGAGGAATTTCATTGAATATACACTTATGTGCCAATAGTATGTCAATTTTTTCTTGTGCCCCTATACCTGTAACAAGACTTATTTTAAAAAGGTTTCTGGTGTTATTTTTTGTAAGATTTTAAAGAAATTTATTGATTATAGTAGATTTAATTTGAACTTTTTGACATACATTCAAATAAATTTCTAAAAGTGGCCAAAGCTAATCTTAGGCCCTTCTCTTTCTCTTTTCTGTAGTTAGGTTTGAAAAATCTACCATCTTCCAACTAATGGCACTCTATTCCGTGCAAACTAGATATTATTTAAAAGACTCAAATCATTACAATTATTGTACATTCATTTCTCTCCATAATCTGGACTCAGTTGTAAGCCACAACATGAATTTAGCCTTCATCCACCCACACAATGGCATAACTGATGCAAATCAACCAACCTCATCATATTTTATTCAATATAATTTAAACTAAAAGTCGTCGTCACCTGGATTTTCTTAGCGCCCCATTTAAGCTTCCAATAGCTCTCCAATTATTTAACATGCACAGTCAAACATGTTCGTCAATTCCTAATTAATTCTTCACTCGGTGGTTTGCATAAAAACTACATTCATTGCCTTAAGAATGTCTTTTTAAAGACATCCACCGAATATAAAACAGAAATGTGTGCCGTCAAATATTTTCAAAACCATCGAAGCAGAGCAGACTGTTTTTATACTTTTTTCAGTTCTACCTGGCGTGTGCTGACTAATTTTTTGGGTACTTACGAATGGCTTCGATGTCATATCCGCATCTTCCGATTTACATTCTTCCGAGGATACTGAGTTTGAAGAAACCTCCATTCTGAAACGTTACTCTCATGAAAATCGGGGATGTAGACCACTCAACAAGTTACATAGCATCCCGATTTCTTAAGTACTTTTTCTGCCTTTGAAAACAAAAGAGTTCCACGTTCAGGAACGATCACTTTGACAAACTTGATCACACGGGGCATTATTGTGTGGAGTTGTCACGCTTTACAAACAACTTTGCTTACATTTGCTCACCTATATGCACCAAATGTGCACTAAATTGGCTTCTGTCTGCATTTTGCACAATTCAAGATAATACTATCATACTATGGTGTCATATTTTTGCCCCCTACATGCAAGATAAATTATGTCAAAATGCGACTTATTATGTGAACATGCAAGATAATTATATATACATGCAAGATAATTATGTTGACATGCAAGTTACAAATCTTTTTTAAGTATATCTGATTTTTATGCAGTTAAATCACTTAATAACGCCCGTACCCGACATCACAAATGCAAGATGCAACATAATTATGTCAACATACCACTTATTTATGTCAACATGCGAGTTAATTATGTAGACATGCAAGATATTTATGTTAACGGGCGAGAAAGTTATGCTAACATGCAACATATCTATGTCAACATGCAACTTATCCTTCATGTTAACATACATGTATTAACTCGCATGTTGACATTCAAAAGTCGCATGTCAAGATAATTATCTCGCATGTTGACATAAATATCTCGCATGTTAAGCATAAATATCTGTTCACATAAAGAAGTCGCATGTCGACATAAATAATTTAAGTCGCATGTCGACATAAATCAGTTGCATGTATACATAATTAACTGGAATGTTAACATTAATAAGTCGCATGTTGTCATAATTTTGTTGCATCTATGATGTCAGTTACGGGCGTTAGTAAGTGATTTTAGTCATTTTACCCATATAAAAATCAGATTCCCCAATTTTATTTGTATATTGCATGCCAACATGATTATCTTGCATGTAGACATAATCATATTGCATGTTGACATTATTTTCTTCATTATTGACATGATTTATCTTACATGTAGGGGGCAGAAATATGTCACCATACTCCCAGTCTGTGCTTTTTTTCGAAAATAAGACACCACTAGGCTACTGTATGCTTTTTTGCAACTTCTTTATGTCAACATGCAGCTTACATATGTATATATTCATTATATTGACATGCAACTTATGTACGTAAACATGTTACATGGAAGTCACATGTTGGCGATATTCGATTTTTATTTTATAGTGTATAAATAATTAAGTTTTTGTCAACATATACCATGTTGACATAATAATATTGCATGTCAACATATTTATCACGCATGTCAATTTATTTAATAGAAAATAACATAATGCACACAATGGGGCAGAAGTATGCCACCATAGTAAAGGGCTGGCATTTTTTAAAACACATTTTTTTCTCGCAAGTCAACATTAAGATGCATGTCAAAATGAATAAGTTGCATGTGGACATAAATAGGTAGAACGTAGCATGATGAAAAGTCACATGTTGGCGGTATTTGATATTTTTGATTTTTTAAACACACTTATATTGCATATCAACATACATGTACTTATGTTGCATGATGACATACATGTGACTATCTCGCATGTCAGCCATAGTTTTTACATAAATCTGATTTGGAATAATTTTGGCCAAATTGCAATTTTCTTGCATATGTTCACATAGATATGTTGCATGTTGACATAACTATCTTGGATGCCAACATATTTATATATTTGATGGAAAAATAACCTGCACACAAGTGACAAAATAAGTGCCACCATAGGTTTTTTTTTTTGTTTTTTTTTAGATAAATCTGATTTTGAATAATTTTGGTTTAAATGCAATTTTTTTGCATGTCAACATAGTTATGTTGAATGTTGACATAACTCTCGCTTGCATGTCGACATATTTCATAGAAAAATAACTTGGACACAAGGGTAAGAAGCATGCAAAAAAAAAACGATTTGTAACTTGCATGGCAACATAATTATCTCTTCCTGTATGTAGATATTATAATTATCCAAATTAATCTAACTTATCTAAAATTGTATGTAAAGGATCGTTATTTCAAGATACCTATGGGCTACATCGCTTACCTGAACAACAATAATCAATTAATCTAGTTTTTAACAATATTTATTTATACCAAATTAATGCAATAGGCAATTTAATCACGTCTAAATACACTAATTACACGACAGTTAGTTGACATACAACTGGTTTATATGTTGTCATGCGAGATAATTACGTTGACTTGCAACTTAGTTATGTTGATATGTGGGATAAATATGTAGACTGAACATGAACAATTCTCTATCAAAGATAAGTATATGACTTTTGACTCAATATCAGAATCCGAGTGTTAAAGAAGGCATGCCAATGCGTTGAGCATGATTATTATGCATAATTATTTGTTGCAACAATCACTACCTCTTTGAAGCAAAACTTATGGTGGCATATGCATATCTCTGCCCCTTATGTGCATCTTATTATTCAATCAAATACCTCGACATGCAAGATTAATACATGTATGTTGACATACAAGATAGTTATGTCAACATGCAACATATGTTGACATGCAAGAAATTTGTAATTCAATGAGAATTATAAAAATCTCAAAAAATTTCAAATATTGCCCAAATTTGTCTTCCAACATGCTATATAGATGCTACTTATTTATGTTGACATGCAACTTATTTATGTTAAAATGCAAGAAAAAAATGTAGACATGCAACTTATTTATGTTGACATGCAACTTATTTATGTTAACATGCAAGATAAATATGTTGACATTTTTTTACATAAACTTTTTTCCTATATTTTAAAATATTTTCATTAAATCCAGGTGAGTTCAATGCAAAAGGGTATTAGAAAACCAACTTTCTTTATCAAAGAAAAATAACACGATGTTTGATATACCAAATGTCTTATTTGCGGTTATTTGTTAATTTTAAATTGAAAACAATACTCAGTAAATTTGGACTTTATGCTCTTTGTGTGAGTTTTTGATATTTTATTTAAGTGTTCTCGTATGATTTTTTGTCACTTGTTTTAATATTTTGTAATCATTTTTTTTTTTCATGTTGTCTCATTTTTTATTTAGTAATAATCGAATGAACAAAATTATGTTAAATACACACACGGAAGTTGAAGTCTTTTAAAAATGTTATTTCAGTTAGTTATACATCAAAGTTAAACAACATTTTTTCCTTTGTTTTTGTTCGTTTTTGTGGTGACACACTTCCCCTCTTGTTTGCAAGTAATTTTTTTTTCATCAAATGTGTCGAAATGCGAGATAAATGTGTTGACATGCAAAATAAGTATGTCAACATGCGACATAACGATGTTGACCTGCAATGAAATTGCAATCAGATCAAAATATTTCATTTGACTTCACCATCCTAGATGCTACCATGTACATGTATGTTTTTTGTTAACAATATCAATGAACCCACTCGTGTCACAAACACTTCGAGCACACTCATTGACCTAGTTTTGTCAACACCGGCTGTAAAGGTACACGAGTCCGGCGTACTTAATATAGACTCGTCCGTTAGCGACCACTATTTATTTTTCCTTCTCCATCGACATTGAACTTAATCGTGCATACGAGCGTAATATTTGGGTATGTAAAGATGCAGATTTTGAAAAATTAAACTCTCTAATTTCCAACTGCGATTGGGATATTATAATTAACAGCGCTCCAAATATTGATGCGGCAGTCCCGAAAAAACTATAATTATACGCCCCCGCGATAAACCGTGGTACGACTCGATGCTTCGTAAAACTATGAGGATTAGGGACCGCTTACGAAACAAAGCTTTAAGAACCAATAATGATGCCGACTGGACAAAATTCCGACACGTTCGCAATAAAGTGAATAATATGAAAAAACACGCTATAACTAATTATTATGATAATATCGAATCTGCGTTGCATGACAGTAGTAGGAATGGTAAAATATATTGGAAGTTGATGAAAGATTTATTCAAAGTTAAAGCAACAACTGAAATACCCCCATTGCAATTCTTTGAAAATGGACAACCTTCATTAGCTTTTTCAGATATTGAAAAAACAGAAACATTGAACAAATATTTTTCATCAATTTCAAATATTGAATCTGCGAATCGTTCATTACCAAATTTATTATATATGTGTAATAATTTTTTTTTCAGATATTCACATAGAGGTTCAAGAAGTTTTTGACATTATATCAATCTTGCCCGTTAATAAGGCTATTGGCCCTGATAATATAAGTCATAGAATGTTGAAATATACAAAATTTTCCATTTCAAACCCTTTATGTATGCTTTTTAACAAATCACTTGTTGAAAATTCATTTCCAAATTATTTGAAAATAGCTCATGTTTTACCGCTCTTTAAGAAAGATGATCCATCTGTTGCAAGTAACTACAGACCGGTATCCCTGCTAAGCTGTGTCGGCAAAATTATGGAAAGGATAATTTTTAAGCACGTTTACAATTTCTTTCACGAAAATAATTTATTCTATAAATACCAGGCAGGTTTTTTGCCTGGCCATTCCACGATATTCCAACTATTAGAAACATATCATAGCATTGTCAAAAGTATAGAAGGTGGGAAAATGTGTTGTATGATTTTTTGTGATTTGTCTAAAGCTTTGACAGGGTGTGGCACGAAGCCCTAATTTTTATACTTCAAACCTATGGTATAAGTGGGCATCTTTTACAATGGTTTAACAGTTACTTAAGTGATAGAACACAAAGGGTAATATACAAAAACAAGTTATCATCAACGTTATGTATCAATGCTGGTGTTCCACAAGGGTCAGTATTAGGACCACTTTTATTTCTCATTTACATTAATGATGTACATGTAGCAACGAATATGTTATCATTTTGTAGACTTTATGCTGATGATAATTCATTACAGCATTGTGATTTATATACTAAAAACATTGAAACTGTACTGAACCATGATCTGAAAATTCTCAGCGATTGGTCTGACAAATGGTTATTGAAATTTAATCCGTCTAAAACAAAAGCTGTTTTTTTCACTAAGAAACATGTAGAAGAATTTCCTAAGTTATTTTTTCAAGGGTGTCAACTGGACTATGTTTCAACCCACAGACATCTTGGTTTACTTTTTTCTAATGATTTAAGTTGGTCTCAATATATTAATAATATAGTAAACAGTGCATACAAAAAATTAGGACTTTTGAAAAAACTTAAGTTTACTCTAGGTAGAACTAATTTATCAAAAATGTATATCACGTTTATTAGACCAGTTCTTGAATATGCTTCTGTAGTATGGGACGGTTGCAATATGTTTGACATGAAGAGATTAGAAAAAGTTCAATTAAGTGCTGCAAGGATTGTTTCTGGTTTACCCATTTTAGCATCTACAGAATCTCTCTACACAGAAACTGGCTGGGAATCTCTGGTCAGTCGACTAAATAAGGCTAAATTAATAACCATGTTTAAAATTCATACAAATCAAGTACCTGAGTACTTGAGCAATATTATTCCTCCCGTAACAAAAAATGTCTCAATATATCACACAAGAAATAGCGAAAATTATAGTGTTCCAATCAGCAGATTAGAACTTTACAAAAAATCTTTTGTACCTGACACCATTTGGAAATGGAATTCTCTCAAATTAGAAGTTAGGGAAGCAACGTCTCTCAACATATTCAAGAAAAACATTTCTGAAAGTATTCCGCAACCTCCAAAATATTTTTCGTTTGGTAAACGCACTATTAATATTTTACATACCAAGTTGAGACACAACTGTATTTTGAATTATGATCTGTATAGAAGAAACATTATTGAATCACCCAATTGTATTTGTGATCAAAAGGAGGATGTTTATCACTTTTTCTTTGTATGCAAGAATTATGTAAATGCAAGAAACAATCATTTTGAATTACTTTTTAATAGGCTTGATGAAACAATTTTAATTAACTCACATTTGCTTCTTTGGGGTAGTGACAATTTGTCTTACAATACAAACTGCTTTATTTTCTCAGCAGTTCAAAAGTTCATTAATGAGTCTGGAAGATTTAATAATTAAATTCCTTTTTGTTTTTGCTTTCTATACTGTATATTAACGTTATCTACTATATATTTGCAATTACTTTGTAAATGTATGTCTATGAATTTAATTATTATAAAGTCAATAACTATAAGTAACAAGTAATATTACATGTACTATGACAATTGTATATATTGTATGTATTATCATTAGGAGAGGAACTTGAAAGTTGCAAGAACTTGTTTCCAATCCTTTTGTGTTATTTACACAATAAAATATGTTCAAATCAAATCATGTATGTTGACATGCGTTGGATAACCGGATACATTAATCTACGGACAATTTTGAATAATAAAACTGACTACAATAGTAATTAAAAAAAAACTTTAAAAAAATTCTTCAACGCACAGTCATATGCTTTTAAGGAAATTTAGTTGGTTTGTTTGTTTGTTTTAATTGTTTTTTTGTTTTGTTTTGTTTTGTTTTGTTTTTTCTTTCTTGTTTGTTTTGTTCTTTTGTGTTTTTTTAAAGGGGGGGGGGTCTTTCAGTGCATGACCATTGATGCTGTTGTGTTTAAAGGGACCGAGAATGAATTTGAGATAATATAAGGCAAATATTTCAATTATTGACTTTTCTAGACATCCGTGTAAATAGGCACATACAATGCATGTATTTTGAAAAGACAATTGAGTTGTGTGTTGTGCATGCGTGGCCTACATGTTTCGTGGTAACAAACGGGTCTTTTTTTAAATTATTATTTTAAAGCTTGGTCAGAATAGAAAGTTTAAATCACAAGTATCTTATCTGCTGGATTATTTTTTAAAAATCCTCTTGTACAATTGTGAGCATGAGCACAGCCAATATTATAATCAGGCCCCAAAGTTATAAAACTTTTTTCATACTCGTACTCATACTCGTCCTCCGTACTCCAAGTATGTGCTCCACTGAGTACGACTCAATACACTGTTAACACTTTCACATTGCTGGAAGTAATGGTGGTTCAGAATATATCAATGTGTTCTAAATATTCTTATTCGATGTTCCTGTTTCTATTTTTAGAAAAAGGTGTTTTCCGTTCAAACACGGGTATTGGCGAAAAAATGGGAATGGGCGCTAAACCTCTTTGTTTTGTACTTTTTGCTTTCTATAACAGGTTAAATAGTTGTCCATTTGACATTTAAATATACAGTAACGAATGTATGTCAATCTTTTCTATGTCAATGATATACATATACGTAACTTAATTCGAGATTATTATTTGTTACTTATAAACTATTATTTCGTAAAGAAAAAAATCAAATATTTTAGTTCTAAAATTTGTATATTTCCTATATCTTTATTTGATCTTTTTTTCACAAGGAGGTTGATTTAATTTAAAAAGTACAGCTGTGAAGTATGTTATAACGTCATATAGAACTAATTCTCAGATGTCGTTCAGTTTTTTATTACCTAAGATTCTTTTATTACAGGAAAGTGCTCGTGAGCCAACCCCCCCCCCCCCCCGGCCGCCGTTTCAACCCATTTGTTCTCAGTTCTGTTCTTCTGTGTTTTGTCTCAAATCAAAAATGTAGAATGAAGAATTTACTGATAAGTTAAAAAAATGTTTCCGTAGTTATCGATGGAAATAATAATCGATGCATACGGCATATGGAGGATATTAAAGGTGGGGGTGTGCATGCGTTTTGCCTTCCAGTATGCTTAATTAAACATTTTTATCTCATAATTCTACCAGAAATATGTGCATATATACTCGTATACAAAAACAAAACAAAAACAAAAAAACAGGCCAAAACTCGAAAAATATCATAATATGCAAAATGTAGATCCGCGCACATACTTTAAACAAAAGAAGAAATTTCATTGGTGGATAAAACCATGACGTTGAGGGACAAGCTGGGTTTCATTTAGGGGAATTCCCATGTGATGTCACTGATCGCTTGACCAATCAAATTATCTTCCGGATGTGTATGTCTTGCAGAGGAAACACAACGAAGGAGAAGTCTGCTTGTCTGCTGAAATTGAAACTTACTTTGGAATTGTGAATTCTGTTTGGAAAATAGATATGAAGGATCCTCAAGTTGATCCGAAAAGCCCAACAAGCTTGCAGGCTCGACCAACGAGCGAAAACAAACTGTCAGAAGGTAAAAAACTTTCATTTTGACTTTTTTTCGTCGCTAGAAATTAAGTGATAAGGCGTGTATTGTGTCATAAGAATGATACACAACGTTGCCGTCGGCGATGAAGATATATGGACATGATGTTCCGCTGTGTATGCGACATGATTTATTACGATTCCGATCCAGTATCGTTCTATACCTAATCATTTGATGGTGCTTTGCTTTGCCAATCTCTTTCTCTTGACAATTTGTGTAGGTTAGATGAGGTCACCCATTAAGTCAATTTTTCTCTAGCTATTAATTTCTGAAATCAGTCATTGGCCCCGAAACAAAGACAATGATAGCTTTGTTAATAGACAATTATTTAATCACTGAGATCATTTTATACTGAAGAAAATCATCAGGCTCTGCAGCAGTTTACTAATGATTAAGAATATTTTTTTTTTAAAACGGATGAAAGGGGTTTGACAACCTATACGACCTAAACTAGTGTGCGACTAGTTCTTGCAGAGTGGATCCACCATTTCTTGACATGCATTGTTATTTAATTTTTCATAACTAGTTTTAGGTGTTGATGATATGATGTAACAATTAATGCACTGGCGAGAAATATGGTATATGGTGAGAACTGGTCGCACCCAGTATGTTCTTCATTTGTTGCATGCTTTCAGTAATTTATGAAGTTGTGTATGTAAAGTTTGCTTTATTGTGACAGAATAAAACCCATCTGATTTCTTTCTCCTTTGTTTTGGCCCCTCTTAGCTGGGTGACATGTTCTTCCAGAAACCAATAAACAAAACAATGTTTAATTAATTCAGATATACCTGTCACCTCCTGATGTATGTGCCTCTAAGTTGTCTCTGTTTTGTGGTGATGGTGGATTTCATGGAATGAATGACGCATGGTTTATGGAAATTATTGTGTTAATTACTTACCATCATACAATTAAAGGCCAGTAATTGAAAACTTAGTGACGTATAAGTAGTTAGATCCATACACTTAGTAAAGGAAAGACATAGCCAAGAAAAACACAAATAACAATTAAAAATGAATGCATTTAATTTTCAAAACAAAAAATATTTTATGAAAGAGAGGTCATGTGTTTTCTTATATGAAGACAGTAAGAGGAATCTATATTGATTGTTAATACATGTGTAAGGTAAATCTGTGTTTGTTAGAGGAAATATTTCTCCTATTTGTCATTCATTTGTTTGTATTCTTGTAAAGAAAACATTAACTTTTAAAAATTCAATCCATTTGAAATTATTCCCTTTTCTACAAAATTTTTAATCATTGCTTAATGGTGTATATATGTCAAGTCAAACTCTTATTGAAAGGCAGATTTTTGTGAAACTGTCTGGATTTTCAATCAACTTGTATTGGGATAACCAGCTTAAGTTAGAGATCAGCGGACAAAATAAGCAATCTTATTACTGGTATTTAGACGACCTACAGATACTCTTGAGTGACCCATATTGATGGATTGACTTTTATTCTCCTTTTGAGGATATTTTTTTGCTTTAGATGTACGTGCTATCATGAATTTATGACCTTAATGAGTACCAATGGTGAGATTGACACATCATATTAAATAGGACATGTCCTTCAAAGTTAAAAAAGTCAGCGGATTGCTTGATGTATGTAATTTATTTACCGTTGGTAATTGGACCCAGATCCTTCAACAAGTGAACTGAATGTCTGACACAACAGTCAGTCCTTGGTTTATACATTGTGTATGATTCTGAAGGTCCGTGAATAAGCAGTGTGTGATCCTTGATGTTTATAAATAGGCAGTTTGTGATCCTTGGTGTTTATATATAGGCAGTTTGTGATCCTTGGTGTTTATATATAGACAGTTTGTGATCCTGGAGGTTTGTAAATAGGCATAATGTATATAGTGTATGATTCTGAAGGTCCGTGAATAAGCAGTGTGTGATCCTTGATGTTTATAAATAGGCAGTTTGTGATCCTTGGTGTTTATATATAGGCAGTTTGTGATCCTTGGTGTTTATATATAGACAGTTTGTGATCCTGGAGGTTTGTAAATAGGCATAATGTATATAGTGTATGATTCTGAAGGTCCGTGAATAAGCAGTGTGTGATCCTTGATGTTTATAAATAGGCAGTTTGTGATCCTTGGTGTTTATATATAGGCAGTTTGTGATCCTGGAGGTTTGTAAATAGGCAGTGTGTGATCCTGGAGGTTTGTAAGTAGTCATTTTTTGAGCCTGCAGGAGGTCTTTAGATAGGCAGCATGTGATCCTGGAGGTTTGTAAATAGGCAGTGTGTGATCCTGGAGATTTGTAAATAGGCAGTGTGTTATCCTGCAGGACAGGTTTGCAAATAGGCAGAGTAGGGTATCAGATTTTGACATCTTTTGAATATTGAAAATTGAAATAAGTATCAAGACATTCAATTGTTTATCACAAATTATAATACTTCAATTTAATTCAGGTATACACAGGGAAACAAGGATCTTAGTGTCAAGAATCTTGAGTCAGTTTTTATCTTACTGGTTTATGCTCATTGTGTAGTATTTAAATGAATTCACTGTATTACATATACCTGTATATTTCCTCTGATTGGCTGTTCATCCTCCAAGGTTAACATTGTAAAAGGGCAAAACCTAACAACTGGGAAATTGAAGATAATCATGCTTCCTTTCAAAAGCTATTCAATCCAGTGATTTAAAACATGTTTTGAAATTTTGCAGTATTTTCTTTTGAGATGATCAAGGAACAAGGTGTTGTGTTTGGTTATAAAAATATCTTGTTTGTGATTGCTTGAACAAGCGCAGATCAGACACCCAATACTGAACCAGTGTCCAGTGATGAAGTAAGATAATGCCCATCTGTTCTTTTGCTGGAGAGTTTGTCTTGTTGACTGCAAAGTTTCTTTTTATCATCCCACACAAAGCTTAATCTGTTAAGACTAGCACTGAAAGAGGACAGTTTATAAATGATCTGTCAAGCTGAATTTTTTGGGTGTATTATGCCTTAACACTTCAGTCTGGTTTGTTATAATTCTGCCACTCCGAGCAAGCGTGCCATTTCTTACAGACAGAAATTAAAAGGAGCTTTTCTCTGGATTGGTTGAGGCACTAGTAAGTTAGAAGTATGTACAGTTTATACAGTTAATATGATTAAAAATCCTGTTATGTGGATGTGATCATCCAAGTCTGACTACTTTTTTTAGCTGGTAAATGCATGTGCACTTTTACAAAAATCTAGAATCATATTCTCATTAAATTTACGTAAAGATTTATAATTCATCAAATTGTTTAAAGTCTTTGTCATATATTTGTATGATCGAAATAAAGTAAGATGACTGAACCCATGTTACAATTGTAGCTAGCACTTACATGCAGTAATTAATATATGGAGTGTAGTAATGTGAGAAATTCATATTCTTTTTAGTGCTCAAAAACATGCCTTTAAGTATAAGGACTATGCTAAAAAGGTTTAGTCATATGGAGTATGTAAACTCTTTATGACATATAGGGTCTGTATGATAAACTACCAGTTAATGCAAGGAACAGGTTAATGCAAGGAACAGATGTTTGATACCTGAATGTGCAGTGGTATTTCAATTAAGAAAGAAATGCTCGCAAGTTAGCATATAATATTTCTTTACTTATCCTAGATATGTTACTTTTCCATTATATACTTGTGATTGAATTAATTCAATAACAACTAAGTTCCTTAAGTAGAGTAAAAACCTGTCAGTCTTAAGAACTCTGTGCACTGCCAGCCTTTCTGTAATAAACTGGAGATGTACAAGCTGTCACTAACAATTTAACTGATGTGTGATTGTTGTTGGACGCCTGCATTTTATTTGTCGTTTATATGTTGTTTAAGCTATTTCATATAGTGACAGTCCTTAATACATTATCTCTTATTATTGCTTTCTCTCAATGATACTGCATTTGTTGACAGTCAGTTCAATGTTCTATTCTATTTTTAGCATCATGTATTTTGTCAACTTAATAGCTTAGTAAATTCTGATTGGTCCCCTGTCTACCAGAATAATGCCTGTATGACCTTGGTGTATCAGGTGAATCGGGATAAATTTACTTATTCAAGATGTCAGCGAGTGACTTTGTGAGCCGTTTTATCAGGTGGGATTCATTTGATTAAGTTTCACTTTGTAGGTGGTAGCTGTCGATACTTTGATGTTTGTTTATGTATTTAAAGGTATTGGAATTCCTTTACTGGGTCAAACTAGGTTTCCCTGATCAGTCATGTAGTTATAAATATAGCATGGTGTTGATGTGCCAGAAAAATGAGGCCTAGTACAAAAGGAGTAATTTGATTGGTCGGAGGGAAGCCAATCAGAAAACAGACCAGGGTTATGATCTCAGAAGGAATCTTCAAAGTGTTTTATTCTTGAAGGAACTAAGATGAGAATGGACTAAATTTTGTGTGGAAGAATTTTTTTTTAACAAATTTGTTTACAAAATCAGTGTTTTGTTTACTGAAAGTGAAAAATGCAGTTGTGTAATGTATCCGCAGGACTGAGTGAATCCAGAGTGTCTGAGAATGGTGAGTGTTGGCTATTGATCTAATGACAGCTGGGGGCGAGGACTCTTAGGAAGGATGCTTTCATTTTGAAAACATTTACTTTGTCTCTGCCTTGTTGATAAATTTAGCTCATGTCGCCTCATCAATTACTGAAATTGTCGTATTGTAATATGCTGATAAAACCTCATGCAGTAGCTGCCTAGATAGGTTTCTGTTCTGTTTTAGAGTTTAAATAATAGATGATGAGCACAGTTTTGTTTAATCAAAATTTTTATAGTGTTAAAGATATATTCCTTTTAAAAATTGCATGCATATTTTTTATATTAGATACCGGCATTATGTTAAATGTTTTATTGTTTTTCTTACCAACCTTCAATGTTAAACTTTATTAATGATAGGATTACAATAAAGGTTAAATGGTAGCAGCAAGCTATGTAAATAAATTTAAACCAATGTCATTTGTTCTGATCTTTGATTGGTTGGTACTGATATAGACTCGGCAAAATAATGAAAATTATGACATCAAACACGTCAAGTTTTATTGATTTTCTCTCTGTTGAGATTCTGCCTACAGCTTTCAATTGTTTTCTTCAGTTAATGATTAAGAAACATATTTTTGTCATATCATTTCCCCACGGTAGTCATTCTGCAGTAGCTGTAGATTAATGACAGTCTCTCTTTTTACAGTGGCTGGACAAAATAATCTGGACAAGGGATCAGAGATCAATGATTTGTCTAAGGGAGATAATCTGAAGACCATCCCTGTAAAGGTGGAAAAAACAGAAGTACAGCCTAAGAACATGGAGAAGAAAGAGGAAGTGAAGAAGGCGGCTCCTTCCCCAGTGAAGGGAGACAACATCACAGAGAAAAAAGAAGTCAAAGAGGTGGATCTAACAGTCGAGTTTGCCAAAATGTCGATGAATGGGGGCGTGAATGGGGGGCTTGTGGACAGACAGGACAAGCTCAGTGATACTGAGAAGGAGCTAAACACGATGACCAGTAACCTGTCCATCAGCGACGATAGCGTTAAACTGAACGGGGAGGTCAAGTCTCGGGGACCCAGTGGAGGAGTTGCCAGGGTACCTCACTCCCAGCAGCACTCCTACAAGTCTCTCAACTACTTTGCCAGCTGCCCAGTTAATGATGGGTTTAAAGGATCCGGAAAACGCACAATGGACCATGATGAGTATTCATATCAAAAGTACGGGAAACCTGTGCCTGATTTTTTCCCTGCTAATTCTGGCTTAAACAACGAGCTTCAAAACAATATGGACATCAATGCCTTTCAGATGACCTACTCTGTGGACAAAATGTCTGCTGGAAAATTCATGAAGCCCGTGTCTCAGACAAGCTATGAGAGCCAGCAAGTCTTCAACCCTGACCAGTTCTTGGATTCTCTGGGTCAACAAGAGAGCTCCCCTGGCTATGGAAATGGGGACTTCATGGGTGCAGACCAAATGTTTGGGGACTTTACCCACACCTCAGTGCCAAACGGGATGTACGGTCATGGGGGAATGCCCATGATGGCTGGACAGAATGACTGCATGAACGCCAACTTCAACAACAATGATCTGAACAACCAGATGAACAATGCCTTCTCACCAGATCAGAGTTTTTCTGAGAGGCAGACAGAGAAGCCAGATTACAGTGAAACAGAGTCTGACATGGAGAAGAGCCCTTACTCCTTTACTTCAAACTCGCCCGCCAGCCAGATGTCACTGAACTCTCCCCCTCCGTCTGTGGATAGTGGATACGGAGGATATGCTGTTCCCAGCCCACAGTCTGACATCAAATCTCCACAGTCGCACACCGGAACCTCCCCTCCAAGTAACGCTCAAAGCCCAATGCCGGCACCTCAGACAGAGATAGATAACACTTCAGAATACATCGACAAAAACATGGACAAGTTGCATGATGTTTTGGAAATTCTAGCTAAAGATTTGAAAGACAAAGAACACTCCAAGCCACAGTATCCAACCCAGTCCATTCCACAAGAAAATTTCAACCCCAAATCTACTGTTCAGAGCTCCGCCTCTAGCTCTTATGCACCTCAACAGGGAAAGCCGATGGTATCGGCTACAAACATGCCTCAGACTTCAATGGCCGTCTCTCAACAGAAGATGTCAATGAATCTGCAGCGTCATATCCCCACATCCGCCATGGCTCCACAACAGAGCATGCCAAACATGTATGTGGGGTCTCGGCCCCAGCAAGCTCCCCCCATGGTCAGTGGTCAACAAGTCAGGATGCAGCCCAACTATATTCCCCCACCGCAGCAGGTCAACAATTCCTGTGTCTCCCCCGGCACCCCCACAAGTAATCAGGTCATTATCCTGCCCCCCAACACCATGAGTCAGTCAATTCTGAGCCCCACATCAGGCATGATGAATGGCCATGGCATAGTTACTTCCCCTACCCAAGCGGTCATGAAGACAACTGTAACAAGTACTAATCAGCCAATTGCTACCACCAACTCCTTTGTAATCGTTAACAATGCAAACGGTGGAGCCCCGATCACATCTGTGCCAGTTCCAATCCCAGCAGGGGGAACCAGTCAACAGCCAAACACAATCATCATTGTGGCACCCCAGCAACCAATCACCGCTCCCAAACAGGAGAAGGTCAAGCTGCGAGAGATTCGACCCAAGATCCCCGGTAACGATAAGTCCGGAACCACCAATGGTGTTAGACCAGGAGCAAAAATTCAGCCCAAGCCCCAGGTCAATCCACAGATGATTATGCAGAGGAGAGGTAACTATTCAGTTTTCAACAGATTATGTTTTGAAATGAGAGATTGTGGCAAAACTATTGCTGTAGTTTTCTTTATGTAACAAAGTATTCTAATATTTCCAGTGTCCCATCATGCCTTCAAATTGTTCTCATTGTTTGAAACATTGTTTAAACTGAAAAGCCATGAAACCAATTTTTTCGTAGTCCTTATGTTACATCCATGAAATATTAATGACCTTATCAGAACATTAAAATTGAGTTTGACATCTGTTCTGTTACAGCCATGGAGCAAAAGAAACAAAACTTGATCAACGTAGCAAGAAGAATGGTGGCCGAGATTTCCCGGGAACAGCTTCCGTTTCAGGATGAGGAGGGTGATACGTAAGTTTGATCTATTTCTCTCCATTATCTCCATGGCGAGTTTTACGATAGACATTATTTATTGAAAATTTGATTACATTTCACAGCTTCAGCTATAAGGTTTTTATGGTTGACAGACTAAGATAGAGTGTTAGCTTTGTGTGAGGACGTAATTCACAGGGGAGGTGTGCTGGCTTCTAATGGAAAATTCTTTGGATTGCCAGAATAGCAGTCTAAATGTTTTATTTCTGCATTATGCTTTTATTGATCTGTTAGTTTATAGGCAATTATTAAATGACATGAAGGTTTTTAGGCTATTTTCAAAGATCATTAAGTGATGATGGTACTGCCATTAAATGACTGATCTCAATTGTTAGTAAATACAGGGATGTCTACTTATTGATTTTTACTGGAGCCAGGAAAAGACAGAAAAATTCAAAACATCCGTAATAATACCTTCTAACCATTGAAGTACAGTGAAAATATAAACTGCCCGTGAACTTAATTTGAGTTTGTATGTGGTATGGAGACTGAGTTATAACTGACTTTTAGTTTAAATGAGAGCGAGTCATTAATTTCTATCTGCTGTTAGGCCTTACCTATGGAGTGCACGTTTACTTTGCTCATTACCTATTTATTTATGATCTGCTTGTTTATTTTAAGGAAATATAATTGACATAAGTTGAAAATCCAATCTTTCCATATTTTAGCTACCTCCATGTTGCAGTCTGTAAAACCGATCCAAACATGGTGCTCGCCCTGTTGGAGCGACTGATGCGTGAGAATCTTTCACAGATGATTGATGTGGAAAACAAGCATAGACAGGTATTAAAAGAGAAAAGAAAAGAAAAAAAAACCGCATAATTGATATAAAGCAGTTTAAAACCTCAATGAAATGAGATCACTTTAGTGAAAGTCTTTTTTTTTCCTCCATTTTTCAGACTCCATTGTACTTGGCCGTGGTTGCAAACCAGCCTCAGATGGTCTCCATGTTTGTCCAGAGAAATGCCAACCCTAACAGCATGGCCCAGGTCAGTAATCTAGCTGGTTCACTGTCAATTCCCTTCATTAGGAACCAGGTTATCTCTCTGATTAATCCTATGAATAATCTGGTTCACTCTGTCTTTCTTGTTTTAGGTGGTTTATTTGCCACTGCTTGTACTGTGGTTAACCTTGCTACTGTATACAGGGTTATTTTTGCCCCGTGTAATTTTTGCCCTTCTTCACAAGCAAAAGATTTCGCTCCATCTTGAATTCGCCTAGACTTTGTTATGGTTAAAGAAAGATGGTTTGAGACATTTGAATTCATCCAGTCTTAAAACTGCCCGCTGGCAATGAGGGTGAAAGGGGCGAAAATAAAACTGGGGCGAATATTTCCCTATATACAGTATTTATAATTGTAAGTTAACAGAAATAGTGAAGGAAATGTACAGCTTATTTACAACATGAATTTACATTTATTCCATATTCTTTTATCAATTTCCTGTGTTTGATCAAATTGTTAAGTGGTTGAGTGAGATTTATCATTTAGTTTCCTTGTTTTGAGTGATTCTGATTCATATCAAAAGTCACTGAAGTACTTGATACAAACAAAACATAGTACTGTACAATTCTTTAGTTCTCAGTGTGTATGTATACCCATCCATTGTCTATGAGTTTCTCAATGTTGATTTGCATTTTGTAGGTTGTGTCCCAGGATGGCAAGTCAATGGAAGTGAAGGCTCCAATTCATGTGGCATCCTCTAATGGTGTCGACTTTCTGAACACCTTAAATGAACTTCTCAAATCTCAGGACCTCTCTCTTAACATTGCAAACTCTGAAGGTAAGCTGAGGGTTTCTATACTTGTCATCCATCAACAGAAGTGAAAAAAATACTGACTTCAAATGGAGTTACTTGTCTGAAGAGATTATTTATTTCATTGGTTTTTGTTTTTAGGACACACTGCCCTACATTGTGCTATTCTAGCCCATGGCAGGCCCCAGAGAAACGGAAACGGATATGTGAACAGTCTGCCAATTATTGAGGCCTTGATCAAAGCTGGGGCTGACCCCAACTCCCAAGTAAGCAGAACTTGTACAGGTCATCTGCAATGTTAACTAAAGAGTTAATTTAAAGAGCTTAAAGGCATTTGAATACAGGGTATGTTATAGAATTTAATGCATTGGTCTCTATATTTTTAGGATAAGAAGAGTGGAAAAACACCACTCATGTATGCCATCGAGAAAAAAGACTACAGCCTTGTGGAGTCAGTGCTAAGATTGTTCGAACCCTCCAAGCTTAAAAACATTGTCAAATCTGCCACATTCGATGGAAGTTCATGCATTAAAATCGCCGAAGGACTTAAAAACGATTTTCAACCGGAAACATGGAAGAAATTGTGGAGTTTGTTGAACAGTGCTTGCAATGGTCAGATCCCAGCGAGCCTGCAAGTGTTCTGAAACACTGAAGATTGCCATCACCAAGCAGCTTGAAGCACAGATCTTGCAATTTGTCACGCTCATTTTGTAAATAGACATTTGTCATTAATGATACATAAGTTATTTGTTGCTAAACATGACCTGTACATACTGATGATCTCAACATCACTTTATTGTCATTTGATGAGGTAAAAGCATTTGTCACATTCTCATTAACAAGTGTACATGCACATCTGTGCAAGATGAATTTATTATATTGCATTCAATATTTGGTACCTAGAGAATATATTGGTTGCTGTATGCTGGAAAATATGACAGAGTTTATCCCACCCATTTAAATGCATTAGAAAAACGTTCCTTTTGTTTATATTTATTTTTCCTGAAAATCAAAATTAGAAAATAAACTTTCTGGACACAAAACCCATGCTGATAAAGATACACAAGTACGCCGTATAACATCATGCTGTTAGCTTTATGTACCAGTGGACTTCAATGTGGAAATTTGTAATACATTTACATGTAAAGGCTGTTAATTTGTAAAATACAATGTAATTGTGTGTAACAGATGAATGTGATAACTCATAAATATCTACATATTTGTTGTCTATTATTTCTATATATTGTTATTTGTCTTTCCAGATTTTTATCTTTTATTTTCTCATGTTGTCTTTTTTTATGGAATCTGTGTAGAGACTTAGAACAAAGCATTATTTTGTTCAATTGTTGGTTATTGTATTCACCGTTGCCTCCGGTGATGACGGCTTGTTTTTGATACATTTAGCAAAAGTGCTTTTTGATGAGGTCAAGGTCAGCTCAAGTTTGACCTTGGCCTTTGTTGTATAGATTTGCTTGAGAATTGTTAACTATATACTGTTGAAAATAAGATATACTTTTTATTAAGCAAATATTTCTATTTTATTGTGATCAACCAAAGTTGGAATTTCCTCTGTTGCTATCAGTTTCTTTTATATTTCAAAAGATTATAAAAAAACTGGAAGAATTACAAAAAATTATTACATCAGTTTGTAAGGCTCAGTATTTGAAGACAAATTATTAAAACTTGGCATTGCACAGAACTGTTTTGACATATTGTAAATGAGGCAGCAGCATTATAAATAAATAAAGAAACAGAAACAATTTATGCTGTTTTGTTTTTAGCTCACCTGAGCTGAAAGCTCACGTGAGCTCCTCTGATCACTTTTCAGTGGCGTAGCTACTTTGAAGCAATGTAAGTACTTGCATACAAACTAATTTCTGAATCTTAACTTTTTAATACATTAATTTTTCATTGCAAAGCACAAATTCAGATGCATGCCATATTTGGATTTGTAAAAGCATGTAAATTATTGTAAAACAAAATGGTAAAAAAACACTTACAAGTCCGCTGCTATTCCGTTGAAAACGAAAATGGTGCAATAAACAGAAGGGGATACTGCACGTTATTCGTAGCCAGATACATTGCAATATACATTATCACAGGAACAAGTTTACTAGTAATACTATTGACTGGGTCAGATCGAAGGTTCAGGTAGGAATTTAGACCCATATTCAATGAATTAACAAATTGGCATTTTATTATAATCGACTCAGCCGCATCAATCCCTATCAAAATAAAAAGAAGCAACACTGCTTTTTCAGACCACAGTTTGGATTAAGGGGAACGTAAATTGCAAATTAATTCAAAGTTCAAAACAAACAATAATTATACTTGCATCATATGGTAACCATAAAATTCAATTTTTATTCCATTGCTATAATATTGCTCGAAAAATATTGCAACTACTGGTAGTCATCAAAACCTCTAGTTCCATTTTACTGTATTGTCAGTCATGTTTGCCCTGTGTAAAAGCTTAGCTTTTAGTTTTTTGAGATGTATTTTCTTGACCCTTTGGTATCTGTTGGTGCATGAGGTTTTTATTTTTTCTATTTGAATTTCTTTAAATTTTGGTCCAAGACATTGACATTTTATGTAGGCAAAAGAACATAATTAAAAATTGGCGCACCAGAGCAAAAATTAAACGTTGACTGATCCTCTATCTATAATAGCTTTTTTCTGTACAATTACAATATCATGGCTGATATATGAAAACTAATACATTATTTTAGATTAAAATTATTGTCATGGTAATTGAAAAATATGCCCCCTGCTTTCAATTATTTTGTCCCAAGCTACGCCACTGCTTTGTGTCAGGCATCCGTCCATCTGACTGTCTGTAAACTTTTTACATTTTCGACTTCTTCTCCAGAACTACTTGACTGATTTCAACCAATCTTGGCACAAAGTATCCATAGGTAAAAAGAATTTTGTTAAAATGAAGGGCCACACCCTCTTTTAATGGAAGATCATTAAAAATCATTGAAAATTTGTTGATATTTTTCAAAAATTACCTTCTCAAAAAGGATTTGGCCAGAAAAGCTGAAACTTGTGTGGAAGCATTCTCAGGTAGTGTAGATTCAAGTTTGTTCAAATCATGATCCCGAGGGGTAGGGGTGGGGCCATATTTTAAGCAATAGGGGGGAATCAAATCTTTACATAGGAATATATAGGGACAAATCTTTAAAATCATCTTCTAAAACACAATTTGCTTAGAAAAGCTGTAACTTAAGCCAGTACAGATAGTGAAGATTAAAATTTGTCAAAATCATAATCACATTGGGGGAAGGGGGAGGGTTCGAGTTTTATAAAGTACATAATTAAATTGTTCACAAAAACTCAAATGTTATTGTACATGTTTTTAGTTAAATGCAAGCATTTTGATATATTGTTGATTCTATAAAATTGTTAAATGTTTCAAAATCTAAAAATAAAAATGCTCTTTGACTTCCAACATGCTATCGGTAGATGCTACTTATCTATGGATCGAGACATTGAAATGAATACGTTGGTATGCCAATTATTTATTTTAACATGCAACTTAATATTGTCCACAAGCAAGTCTTTCATGCCAACAAGTTGCATGTTGACATAAATAAATATAAATTAGATGATCTACTGTACTTTAAAGATGTCATTTTGTAGCCCAACAATTAAACGTTTTAGAAAAATAATACAAGTCCATTAATTCCTGGCCAATGTCTCAAATAGCACTTAAACAACGCACTTTGTTGTGAATGAAATGGCTCAGTGGTTAAAGCACCAGACATTAGGTAACTTTATAGAACTTGGGTTTTTAGGTTGTGGGTTTCGATACCACCAAAACTTAAGGATTTATTAATTTTTTCTCATCATTTTTTGAAATATTTCAAACTGGATACAGTTAAAAATTACCCTTTTGTAAACTTGCATTATAACATATCAAATATATCTGATTGAAAAAAATGTTAAAATTGAAGTTGTATTTTACGACTAAACCAAATGGGCGGTTGCGCCATCTTTTTCCCCACCTTCTTTGCTACATAATGGAAATTATGAAAACCTTCTTGAAAAAAAAATTGTAAGCCTTGTTTTCATTCAATGTAAAGAACTTGAAATATATGATAAGAAAAGTTGAAAAAATATTTATGAATGCAAGATTAAGTGTTGAAATGTTTGTTTCTGCTCTAATAGAAAGAGCACATGTACTGGTTCATATTTTACAGTCATTGTAACATTTTTGAGTACACAGCACTTTTTAAAACAAACTGAAAATTACTACAACATTTCATTTCATATTACTTAAATTTGTAGTTTGAGCATCTTATAAGTATTAATGCGAGTTGTTCAAAAATGAACAAACAGTGTTCTATGTTGAGAATTTTTATTCAGTAAGACAAGACTTCATCTCTACTGGGTTAGATTGTCAACAATAATATAAACGTAACTTTCGTGTATCACAGAGAATATATATCACAGATGTAAAAATCTAGAGAATCAAACAAAACAATAAAGAATCAACTAACAGTGTCAAATATCAACATACCATGGACGGTAGAAACTGCTTTATAAATATATAACAATAAAAATAGTTTGTTCACTTAGTCCAGATGCTGGGATATCTTTTTTAACGACATTTTCCGGCTATCTAGAAATGCCTGCTGAGGGCAGAGCCACCATTTCCCTTCTCTTTTTCGTAGAAGGTGGTATTGATGGGTGGTTTCTGGCAGCCTTCCAAGAACGAGTTTTCTGTACGCAGGCTGTTAAAGGTGTCCTGTCGGTAGAAACTGTCCTCGAAGAAGAAGGTGCCCTTGCCCTTACCGATGTAAACAGCATCGCCATCACTGTGCATACCTACAAAAACGACGAGGGGGAGACATCAGCATTTGACTTTTACCCTTGATGAAAAGTTTCAACCTCGAGTCCTTGACAGCTGCTCCCTTGTTGGTTGCCTTAATTGACAAACCAAAGGGCAAAGTCAAGACCTTGACATAATATCTACTGGTCATTAACCTTTCTTAATTGCGTCTACTTGGCAAACAACTATTAAGCATGGTCTCTGATTTACATTTACTTGAAATTTTTGCATGATATTGATATTTATATCTTAGGCTAGTGGACATATGATTTATATTTTCAATTAAAATTAAAACATTGACAAAGACAAAAAAAAGTCAAAATACAATGTACATGTTATACAACTGCAAATATACATTTACTTGTAATTTTTGCTAGTTCTGTGAAACTTGTTTTGTACAACCATTGGTATTCCTAATAAATGGTGTTGTGAATTTTTTTTCATTTTTAAGTGCCTGTTTGGGAGGGCAACAGTTGAAAATGACACCCCCGAGAAAACAATTGTCAAACGACGCGAAACAAGGGTTGATAATGGTTTTCTCGGGGTAACAATTTCAACTAATAGCCTCCCAAACTGGCATTATTTATACATCATATGTATTTACAAGTTTTAATCTTCAAGAAAATTTTTAATTGTCAGAGGTTCTTAAGTTAATGCTTACCGGTAATTAATTTAGAGAATGTTTGGTGGTTGTAAGAAGTAAAATATGTATAATGTGAATGGGCAATATATTAGACAGTTTGATATTTTTTAAAAAGGAAACATGTTATTCATAACAGGTATAGCAAAGTAAATGGCTGGGCCCACAGCAGTGTACCATAACCAAACCTGACTTACTTTATTAGTAATTTGAGTTTTATACAGCAGTGGTTTAGTAGAGTGACACATGACACAAGTTTTTGAAATCACCAAATTTTTCCAGTGCAGATTTAAACCTTTATGTTGTGAAATTAATACAGAAATACAATGCTTTAAAATTATTATCATGGCAGGAATTTCATCCAGAAAAAGCAAAATTCAGTGCAAAGGCAGAAAACCAAGTTGGTTGAACTCTCGTGTTTACCTGGGAGTTTTCCAGCAAAACTGGCCCCTAAATCACAAAAAAATACACAAGTGGCTTTATATCTCAATCATACTGCTCATGAACAATAAAAGACAATAATCTCCTGACCAAAGAAATGGTACTCTTTGATTCAACTGCAACTGGTCTGTGTGAATGAAACTTTCCCATGCATATTGCATACACCAGTGATGCAACTCTCTCTCTCTCTCTCTCTCTCTCTCTCTCTCTCTCTCTCAAACTATAAGATATCAGAACCTAAAATTTTACACCAGGTATAAGTACTCAGCATATGAAAAGAAGAATTCAAGGAATGAACAGACAATTAACAAATCAATGACAATTTCAAGACTGAGGCGAATGTATTGATGAACCTTCCTCTATATTCAGGTTTCAATTTAGCTGGCTAAACAAGATAAATACATATAATCTGTAACACATTTCATATATTTATGCTAGCCTCATGTCATAATATCACATAACAGCAATATGCATTGCATGATAATCCAAGAAATTTGCCTTTTAAATGTGCAACCCTGTAGCAATGTCCCTATAAAGAATTTCCATGCTCGTATATTTCACAGTGTGAGTCCAGGGTTTTGTTTTTTGTTTTTGCCATTAGCACATAATTCTTCAGGAAATCTGGCAGAAGAACATGATCTTTATGCAAATAAGCACACTTAGCCCAGACAAGAACATGCCTGAACCAGCCTACAGCGAGGGTCAAACGCCCACTACATGACAGTTCCGTCTACAGCAAGCTTCACTGATCACACGTACAGGTTTCATAACCAGCTGCTGTAATCCCATGATAGTATTGGACAGAGCCTACGAAGATGATGACAACAACAAAATTTTATCACTGATCATTTGGTTGTACATTTGGCAGTTTTAACTCACCTTTTCAAAGGAAATTTAAAAGGACACTGTAATATTAAAAGTGAAAATGACATTGTCATTATGACAGTATCAACGACCCAATCATAGAGGCAGTGACAGTATCACATTGACAGTGGGTTGTCATGGCAGTGACAATGACCTTATAATATACACAGAATATAAGACAGAATCACACTGACAGTGTCATTTTCTTGATGACATTTACATTTTAGGACACAGTCCTATGGACAATGGCACATTACTGACAGTTACACTATCATATTGACATTGTCATGATGACAGTAAAAATGACAGGTTATAGAGACAGTGATAAAATCACATTGACCATTGTGACTTCAGCAAAGAAGCCAACTTATGATAAGTAAGTCTTCTTAAGTCGACAACAACAACATCAACATATAAACAGTGACAATGACAACTTACGATGGGTCTTTGTCTTGGGGTAGACCTTCAGCCTCCAAACCATGATGGCGGCAATGATGAGGATGATCAGGAGAATGGCAACACAGATTCCGACGATCATCAAAGCCTTGACCTCCTTGTCATCATCATCCTGAAAAAGAACCAATGCACCTGTCACACCTGCACACTAATTAAATCTCAGGTTGAATGTAATTTAACAAAATCTGACATTCTGACATACAGTTAAACATGGTTACAGTGAACAGGCTGATAATGATTTATTGCATATAACACATTCTCTACCATATAAAAATGTACTATAAACTTATTGTTACAACAAATTTGAAACTGCTTGTCCCTATTGTGGTTCACTACATCCATTTTTAACTGTCAAATATAATCCTCATATCAGTTTAATTTATCATATTATAATTATAAATAATTATTATATCATAAATAAAACCTATATATTAATCAATAAAACAAACACTATCTGTCTAAGGAGTAACAGTTTTTATAAAATTTCAAAATGAATAACAGGTGTTTAATCATTGTAGTTTTTAATTTGTTTGCAATCTGTTTAATATAACCCTACCTCCACCCCCCCCCCCCCTTTAAATTGCATGAACTATTTTATGGCATAACTTCAGTCGTTGAAACATAAAATATTCATAAAACATTCCGTCTAAAATTTGAAGCTTTCTCTCCAGTAGACCCAACACTATATAAGGAGTACAAAAATATTTAGCATTTTCAAATTTTGCATTTATTAAAAATCCATGACTCATTTCATTCATATTAAACCTCGTTATCCAATGAAAACACAATACCAAGATCTTGACTGTGTGATGTCATTCTTTAATTTCCCACTCATCACCAAAACATGGTGTCTGCACTGATTGGATTGCCTTTCAGAATTAAAATGTCATTTAATTGCCTGAATAAATAAGTTCTGTTTTCATTATGTGTGACTCTAACCCAGATAACAGAGCAAAACAAGAGCCAGACAGACAATCCCCGCGATTAGACCCATGTTGAGCATTAGAAATAATCCCTTGTACACGGACTGAGGGTGAGATGGTGATAGATGGCGGACTTTTAGCCGGCTTGTTTCATCGTATAGGTGGGGTCTATGAGTGACAATCACATCATCCTCGCTTCCTTGTCTGAATACTAATTAACCAACCTTTTATATTAACATTGGAACTTTTCTATTAGCAGTGTGGATTTGTAGATAAATCAACTCTGTTTTTTTCAAAACAGGAAACAACTAACAGTAGTTAATTAATAGATTTTATGTAATACATGATTTTTTCACTAACATGTACTCTTATTTTTACCCTACTTTGTAGAAGAGTGTCCATATAAAAATATCAAAGGAATTGATCAATGTTAAAGTTGGAGTCAGTCCACGTGTAAAATATCTGAGATTCCTTTTTTTCATGATTTCCAATATGCATAAAATAAATCAATAAATCTATACTTTTATTGACCACATTAGTGTTTGAAAGGATACCTGCACTTTTGTTTGCTTAATCACCTTTGGAAAAGCAATGAGCATTACACTTATCTCTGTCTAAATATAGTTTAATCGAGAGATTTAAAGTACGTGCTCATTAAGCTTAAGACTCCAGGCTTAATGGCTGCCTTTTCATCCATTCTCTGGGTAAACTGACTTTTATTTTGACAAAATGACACGGACTTTGACTCTATATTAAACCTGTGAGCATTTACTGGTCAAAGCATGTCTCATTATGTTACAAAAGCATGACAGCTATTTTAATTACTGTCAGATCTGGGACTTGCGGTCATGATTGCTTTTTACGACCCTGTTGTTCATTTACTTTCTGCTTTTAAACATGATCCTGATATGCTTATGAATCACTGAATTTTTAGACTATGATTAACTAATGAAAAATAAAAAAGGGATTAAATAATATTTGTTAAAGTTTAAACAGTATATAAAAACATGTTTTCACTCGATTCAAATGGAAAAATAAGTATGCATGCATATCTAATACATGTACTACATACATAAGGAAATTTATCCCGTTTTCACTTTGTTCACTAGCACCACTGGACAAGATAATGAGTGAGCATTTTATTTTTTGGATTGATGTTCAGAAAGAGGGAATGTATAACACAAAATACAAATGTAACTTTGAATTTGCATATATCATAGTTCTGCACACAATGCCACACATGCAGAAATACCCCCCCCCCCCCCCCCCCCCCCCCCCATAAAATACATGCATATAATGAAATCCTGCTTATAGCAAAGTCTTTGTCATTCATAAGGCTTAATACGTATCAAAAATCATATCAGAAAAAACAGATTTCATTAATAGGGAATCAAAATGGTTTGTCCCAGGCATTCACTATAAGTATGTTTGACTGTAAGCAGTACTTCTATCTACCTCGTCACTGCAGTAGCTGGCTCCGTTGACCGTCATATACTTGGAGAGCTGTACACTGGTTCCCTGGTATGTAAAGCTGGTGCCCGACTTAATGGCATCACACATGGCTTCTGTCACCTCAAGGACGGTCGTAGAGTTCCCAGACACGGTCACAGCCACAATCACACTTCCTGTTGTACGTAATCATAGCAGGTTTAGAAGCATATTTCAGATGTCTCAAATATATATCTCAGAAAAAGTATCATATCTAAGTGTAATAAATGTTCATAAACAACATAATATTCATTTGAGATACCATATCTTTTAAGAAATGAGGGGTTTTTTTTTGCATAATCTTAATCTTAATTTTTTTTCTCAAGTACAAATAAATAATTCATGAATACTGTCACTATCTATTTAATTTCATAATTAAGTAAATTTAAAAAATTAACATCACAAAACAAGACTTTCACTTTCAACCTCATTTTGAACAAAATTTGTGGATTTGAATAAAAGCTGCATGGTAAACTCCGAAATAAAGACAACTCCAGTTCCTACCTTGGCTGACTTCTAAGCTGGACATCTTCATGTACTTGAACCTTGACTGGAAGTAGTTCACAATGACGGCTCCAAACTGCGTGGTACCATAGGTGGCATAGTCTAGATCGAACTTGACCTTGATGGCACTGGTGGTGTCAATGGTCACCGACTGGGCCTCGGTGGGGTACAGAGACAGCTCGTGAATGACCTCGTGGGAGTAGTGGGTGGGGACAGAGTACACGGTGAACTTGACATGGGCCATTCCGACGGTGTCCATCTGAAGGTCGTTCACGGTCACTAGACCAGTGACTGGGTCAAAAGCTTTGGTTGCTGTACTAGTCATTGAGCCGGTGTAGGTGAGCCCAGTTACCAGGGAAATGTTAGCGTACCAGTTCAGACCCTGAAACAAGATAGTACTCCACTGAAGAGTTGGTTGGAGACCTCAACACTGTTGAACAATTTTAGAGACTCTTTCATGAGCATTTGTACTTTACTAAAGTCTAGGGAACACAGAAATATTTTCAAAAGAAAAAGAAATGGCTTGTGTATCACAGAACTTCTAGACTATTCTTATGCAAAACGGAGCAAGCTCTTGATAATTCTACAGATATACAACATTAGAAAATCATTAGTACACTTACACTCCAAGCAATGTCTGTCAAGGTTGCCCCTGATGTTTTGTCCCTGATATCGAGTGTGACCGTGTGGGCACTACCATGGTAGATGTCGGGGGAGGTGTAGGTCACAGCAGAGGTCAAAAGTCGCTCGGCCACACTGATGGCTGCAGAGGCCAGGGTGAAGGTCGCTTCTGTGGGATCAATGACCTTGAAGTCTAAGATATACCTGAAGAATTTACAAAGCATACATGTAATTCAACAATGCATCAGTTAGGAAAAATTGTACAGTTGACATTGATGATCATCTTTTAATCACAGGAAACTCTCACTGCTTCATACTCTATTTTGAAATCATTCAACAATTTTAGAGCCAAGCTTTTGAGGATTCTTGAATATTCGCAGGATCATGAGCACATTATTTTATGGATTTACTTTTATGATCATTGAAGTAATACTTTACTTTATTATGTGTTTGAGGATATAAATTTATAGACGAGTGAGACCTACAAAATCCGCAAGACCCGAGCCACGACAAATTATAATTCCATAGTATATGTTCTTTATTTCTGTTGTGGGTGTGATCCCACAACATAGGTAAGAGAAAATGAGTCTGGTTTCTCTTACCCAGAGCCGCTGTGAGAGATTCCTAGACCGCTGAAGTTGGCGTAACCGTCGATGAAGGACACCGTGGTGTTCCCGATGAGGGTAGCCGAGGGGTTGCTGCCACTTCCTGATCTCAAACTGACCTCCACCTTCCACGGGTGAGAAGAGGCTCCAAGCAGGGTAATTCTGTCTCCCTGTTAAATCAAAGGCAACATAATGGATGATATACACATATATAATGGATGGAACACATGTATATAATGGATGATAAACATGTACATAATGGATGATATACATATACATGTGGTTACTATCAAATCTTATGACTGCAATTAAGCAAACTTCTCCATAACAGAATCAAATCAATAAAATCATCTGATAAATGAATCTTTTAGATAACTTTTGATTTAAAATATACATTTAGTGTGCAAGGAAATGGGAGATTCAATGGTTAAAGCCATAGAAAAACAAAACTTAATCCCCAAAGTTAATGTTTCATCACTCACCAGCTTGAAAAAAATGAGAAATGTTAAAAAACCAAATCAAATAAAAACCATGACAGCAAATAAAATAAAAAATACCCATGCTTAAATCACCTTGGTAATTCTGAATCCTTGGTGTGTATATAGTACATACCAGGGAGTTGTAATTAGAGATACAAATAATCAGTAAGTCTGAGGGTAAGTGCAAAATCCAGTCTTCATTTGATACACCGATTCAAGTTATCATTAATTAATGTTCATGCAAAACAGTGCTTGTGGTCATCTTTGCAGTACTGACATGCTGAAGTCATATTAAATTAGATGACATATTGTGAAATACAAGGGGAATAATGTGCAGGCTTTAATATTAAAGGGGAGGTAAATATGTACATAAACCGCATTATTAACAAATCACTGATTGCCTCAGTAAGAGATTCTGAACACAGACTTTTGATTCTAGAAGTGGACGTTCAATTGCATTTATATTCTAAGATAACTTGAATCCAAACTTTTGCTACATCTTATTGATTAGATTTAAACTTTCTTCATATTCATTTTTCTCTTGACTTCAAGAAATTCAAAGTGTGATTTTTTCTCCTAGACTTTCAAAACTTTTCCACCATTGTTTGAGTATCTGAGATACTTAGATACTTAGTGAGGCAAACACTGAGAACAAATAAGGGTCCAAAAACCAATGAAAACTCATTCCCAAAATAAAACTGTTAGTAAGGTATATCTCATTATTGTGTACACCAATCATTACCGATGTGGGCTGTAAAAAGACAGATAAATATATCACACAAACAATACATCATCACACTGAATTTGATTCAAGATCATTTTTCAATTTGACTAAATTATGCTGTAGTAGACAGTTAACAATCTGTATCTATTTCTGAGATTTGTTCACTTATTCTGTGAAGTTATTCATACTCAATTATGATATAAATGTAAGCAATATGCCAATAAATAAAACAGATATCCATTGTGTTGGAAATATTTTTGAATGTCTGATTTTTTTTTAATATTTAATCTTGATTCTATTTATTTTAATTATTCGGTCATAAAAAATCTATAAAAGAATCAAAAGTATTTGATTAGGATTTCTTTATCCAGTAAATGAATTTCTTAACCTTGTATAAATTCTTAACAGTTATTGTCCGTCTTGATTTAAACAAATCAATAACATAAATCTTCAATTAATCTAATAAAAACACAGATTAAATAATTAATACACTAATTGACCTTTGCATTATTCTGTTCCTAATGACGATGGTTAACCAAAGTGTACCCAGTACATATGTACTTACATTGCTCTCTCGGAACTGTAGAACAGGTTGGACAGGGAAGGCGTTGCCTTCTGTGCCAGCAGTCAAGGTCGTCTGGAATTCCATCACCTCCGGGATCCGGATAGCATTCTGGTAGTTACTGGAGGATACCACTGTTGCCCAGTTAGGGTCAGATGTCGGGGGCAGGGCCTCAGCCACGGCCACACCATTAATGGTGATGTTCAGGATGTCTGAGAGATTACCCAGCTACAAAAAAAAGTTCAACTTCAATACTGCTTTTTAATCTAGGGAATAGAATTGAATTGAAATTTTTATTATATTATTTTTTACAATTTTCAAAAAATAGTTTGAAAGATGAGACAGAGCAGTAAGCTATACCAATATATATATAATAAAACAAATGCAATCAAACTTCTTCATTTCTAACTTAAGAAGAATAAGAAAAAATTTCTTAGTATCTAAAAAGTCAATAAATTGAAGTTAAAATACAAGTGATTGGGACTGTGAAGTCATATTTCAATGATATTTGTGATATCGGAATTCCAGATACTTAGTTCAACTGTATATTAAATCACTGTAGATACTGTAGAAGCAAATATTTTCATTGGGTCAAAATTACGTTGTTCTAAAACCAAATAAGATTTTATTGGCATTTAATTTCTTCAAATTGTAATCTCTAAAATGTGTCACTGTAACTTGGGTAAGAAATTTGTCATGGATTAATTTCATTAATATATACTGCCAGGAAAGTAATGAAATTATATCCTCAACAAATATTTCTGCCTCTACAGCAACTTTGGGATTTTTTTTGGCTTTTGAATGGAATGGAGGCCCCTACCTGGTACTGGTTGATGATTTTGGAGGCCAGGGCTTGTTGATCAGTGTATGTCATTACACTGACGGCAGATGTACAGTTGATATCAGTACATGGGGGGTTGCCCACTTCTATGTAGTACATGGTGTTGGTTCCGGTTGATCGCTTTCGGCGGCTCACGCCCGACTGAACTTGCATGGTTCTGATCTTGTCACTGGAGATACCCAGGAAGGTGGCCAAATTGTTGAGAAGGTTGGGTCCAAAGAACTGGTCCACAGTCATAGTGGGGATGTTGAATCCCACCACGATCTGAGGGGACATCTTAATCTCGACCTCATCCCCACCGCACACAATGACCTGTAACTCCTGCCAGTCACGGTCCATGTAATTTGTTCCACATGGGTCACTGTCTACCTTAGGATTGAACTCGCCAACACTGGTGGCTTGTTGCAGAATCAGATTCTTGTTGGAGTCCAGTTGTCCGTTCTTGGGAAGTTTGTAGTCACCGTTCACGTAAACGTCAAGTCGATTTGGCTTGCTGTTGTATGCCCCTACTCTGATGCGATCTTTGTTTGGCGTGTTGAGCATCATCAGGCGGAGGTGCTGAGGAGAATTACTTGTGAAATACAGAGAATAGTTTCTGCCTGCAATACAAAAAGTCAGGTCATTGAATACAATGTCCAAATCACAACACATCTAGATAAAGACTATGGAAACCTTGGGCAGAGCTGAACAACGTCAAGTTGTTAATTATGACAATTGGGATATTCATGTTTCTTTATCACTGAACAAAGATAGAGAGAGAGAGAGAGAGAGAGAGAGAGAGAGAGAGAGAGAGAGAGAGAGAGAGAAAGAGAGAGAGAGAGAGAGAGAGAGAGTGCGAGCGAGCTGAATCCCAGAACACTGACCAATGGGAGTAATGGCCTGGAATGTGGACAGTCTCTTCTGACAGGTGTATCCTGCACACCAGCCATGATCCTGGGGTCCGTTAATCAGGTCAATGTATCCGTCCCCATTGTCGTTCCATCCCAGGACGGCGACAGGGGAGAGACGTCGGATCTCGGTGTCTGCATCCATGTTTTCTATGGTCAGCTGCTTGTAGTTGTAGGCGGTGCAGAGGTAGGACTGCCTCTTATCATTGTAAGTACACGTATTGTCTCGGAGAATACCTGTAACATAACACAGAGAATTAAAACATCAACGTCTGAAAAGACATAACTTATGAACATAGAAAAAAGGTAAATTTTCTTACCATCAATCCTAAAGACTTGAAATAAATTATTACTTCTCTCCATAAACAATCCAATTAAATCTCAGTTGAACTGTTTTCATGATAAGATTTAGATATGGTACCTTTGTACTTGGCCACCTCGGACACTGTTTTGACAGCACCACTGGGGTCAGTGAGCAGAGGTTTGGGGATTCTGTAGTCTCCGAGTCCACGTCTCGGGTCCCCGTCCCACTCAAACTCAGACTGGGGCACCACTGTTCCCACAGTTCCCAGCATGCTGCCATCTTTATCCTCGACAAGACACTTCTTGAGGCCGTCACAGTCAAAGTCAACGCAGTCGGCAGGATTAATCTTCCTGTATCATCAAAATAATGCATATATTTTAATTACAATGAATATCAACACAATCAGATCAGTTTATTTTCATTTATCGACAAAACAAGCATATATTTTCATGTAATATATTATGATGTGGTAGTATAACTTATTTCATTGTAAAGGCAAAAAAATTTATATTTCGATTCGGTATACCTGGTTTTGTTACAAGATATATAAAGGTGAACAAGTTTATTGTGGAACTTACGCTAATCTTGGTCGGTGGTAATACACTGTGTTCTCGTCTCCAACATTGAACTTCCTGTTTCCTGACAGCTCCGTGGGGTGACAGGCATCATCGTTGTTTGGGTCAGAGGTTATAGCAACATCTTGTCCACATTCGCCAGATGAACCAGTTTGGAAGTTGGCAAAAGTAGTATCTGTTGTGCATTGGCGAAATAAGGAAAGGTTTGTTTAAAGCATGAGTCTACATTTACAGCTCAAATAAAACTATCAAAAAACTGATCAATTACACTAAAAATATGAGGCTTCTTTTTTCATCAAACATCTTTAGTTATTTGGCTTTATCATTTTATTTACCATAACAATCTATGTACCAGGTACCTTTGATTTTCTGATGTCTGTGTCTACAGAACTACTTATGAATGGAGGTATATCATTCTGACTTGCACCAGCAAGAACCAATATCAGCAAAAACCACCTTTTTCTTTTAACTTTGGACTCCATATATCTCTGTTTAACAAATGTGAGATACCCTGTTTTGACTTATATTTAGAAACATATCGCCCTGGCTTGCACCAGGGACTGGGTGACTCTCACCTGTGATGGTAGTGAAGCCAGCTATAGCGTTGTAGGCCATGATGCCAATGAAAGGTTTCTCCGGTGAATTGTTGGGTCCAGAGCTGAAGATCGTCAGACCAATTCCAGTTCTTCCCGCAGTTCCAATCCTCCAGGACTTGTCAAAAGTTCTCCTCAAGGTGAAGTAAGGCAGTGAGAAGTCCATCTTGTCATTGGCACAGTCAAATACAGAGGACTTTCCGACGATCAAACTCTTGGAAATGGTGATCTTTTTGTTCTGGTATAAATGGTCGAGAGCTGGTGGTCCAAGGACCATCGGGAAAATACCGACGTTGTTGTCCACAACCGTCAGCTTCTCCATGCTGACCTCGTACTGACTGTAAAACAGATTACAAGCTGGTCAGTGAAGTTATGTGAAGCAAGGCAGAGTGAGTTCCCTTTGTTGTGTGAGATTCCTGTGAAATCTATTGTAGTTTACACTTTTATTTTACACTTGATGAAAACAAACAGAACACAATGGAACTGGTTAAATTCTTTGTGAAAAACATAGGATGCTCATATCATAAAACTGTTGGTGATTTCCTTATGTGAGATCTTAAAAATTATTACATAATTTTACTTAAGATACATAATTTTGGAAATATTGATCAGAAAACATATTAATATAAACCTTCGTGTAATGAGAAGCAAGATTGTGATTCTGAGGATTGACAAACATTTTACTGTTAAATACTCCATTAATATGAAGGAAATCATGATCGACCTCTGATAATATACTCCAAAGTTGTAGTTCTTCCAGATGGTCATGTTGGCGATCCTCCAGCAGGTTGGTGGGTTGACTTTGTCAATGGGGAAGATACCAACTGCCATTAGGTTGGAGTGGAAGACGTTGTCAAACCAGGTGTCTGTGGCCGTGCAGCTCTCAAAATCTCCATGGTAACCAGAGCGCTCAGAGGACGAAATTGCATTTCCCTAAATTTAAAAAAAGAAATTGCAAGATTTTTTTTATAATTATGATAACAACTTGCAGTGTCATTTGCTAATTGTAGCGATTATATAATTTTTTAATAATCTATAAATGACAGTTATATAATTTTTTAATAATCTATAAATAACAATTAAATAATTTTTTTAATAATCAATAAATAACAGCTACATATAATTTTTTAATAATCTATGAATAACAGTTATATAATTTTTTAATAATCTTACATAATTACATAATTTACAATTATCTATCAATAAGTTATATTATTTACAATTACTGGTACCCATAAATAACAGTTAAATAAATTACACATAGAGAGAGAGAGAGAGAGAGAGAGAGAGAGAGAGAGGACTGGCTTGTTGACTGACCTGAAGTATGGTATCGGCAGCACCAATGGTGTCCACCGACCCATCATAGTAGATGTTCTGGGACTCGGAGCGGCCATTGTAAGTGCCTGGCCAGATGTTGAGGGAGATCAGGTTGTTACGGATGGCAGTGCCTGCTGACTTGGTGTGGATTGCTGGATGAAGTAAAACAAATATCATTCAATTGGTTTTGAACACAAAAGAAAACGTTTACTTCGTTTCTTTCAGTGAGTTTCTTACAGACACGGGTAACTAATTCAGACCCATTCAAATTTCCTGCAAATTACGTCTCTTTTCATGTATTTTCATAATACTATTCATTTTTATAAGAGGTTTAAGTATTTTTAAATGAGAAAATATAAAATATCTAATCATTCTCCTCCCAATTTACACTAAATTGGAAAGAGATGTTACCTGAATTGATGGTCAAAAGGTTAAGTAGAGTACCATTTTATCTTACAATAAACACAGGATAAAAGGATAAGTCACCTGATCCGATGGTGTGGTAGATGACATTGCCCTGTATCTCCAGGTTGTTGGTTCCGTACACGCCGAGAGCAATTCCGAGGTTGTGGTGGAAGCTGCTGTGTTTGACGTAGCATGGCTTGATATGGGAGATGGGGATGTCCACAAAGCTGAGGGCGTGGCGGGGGTCATAGGTCGCGGTGTAGCCTTCCTGTCCACCCCGGTAAAACTCAACATTGGAGATCCTGGCAAATCCTATAATTACCGGTAGATATTATTATAGCATTATAAAAGTTTATTAAAAAAAAAATCTATATTCATAAGCTGTGCATAACTTTAAAGATGTAATGGCAAAAGCTACCGGTAAATAAAAACCGTTTTTGATTGAGCATATGTAATCTTAAAAGATTCAATGGCAAAAGCTATCTAAAAACTGTTTTTATTAAGCATATGTAATCTCATGCACATTACATAGAATATAAATGTATACATGCAATTAGAGATAACAATTACCGGTATCTCACAAAGTAAAAATTACAAAAACCAGTGCATGCCTGTGTAGCGTCTGGTTGCATCAGCTGTGACTCCGACAAGGACTCGAGCTCCGTAGGACTCGGTGAACATTTCTGGATACTCGGCTCCGATGATTCGAATGTTCCTGGTCAAAAGTCCAACTTCAGCTCTCATGGAGTATTTCTCTCCATTACTGAAAGTCTCTTCCATAGCTGAAAAAAATTTGTCTTAAACTTCAGGGCAAGAACTAAACCTTTATTTGTAGTACAACTTTTTTAAAAACCCAATTAATGAATATTCTATACACAAGACCCCTTCATTACCTTGTAGATCTGCAATGTGTGAACAACTTAATGAGTGAATGAAGTCATGCATATATAACTTACAGATGTGTTTGTTGGCCAGGGTGGCATTCAGGGTCAGGGTTTTCTTGTCGGCGGACACAGCGCTGATTTTCCTGATCTCGACCTCCCATGCCTTGTAGCTGGTAGCGGTGATCACGATTTCATCATTGACAGCCCAGTCCACTGCGTCAGTGAGCGTAATCTGGTTGGCTCCGGAGTCAGCGGTCTGGGACAGGGTAGTCCATGTGGCTGTGTGGTTCTTACCATGCAGGTCCAACCCTCCAAATACGCCTACAAACAACAATTCAACACCTGAACTAATACATGTATATCAAAGTAAGATATTAATGAATTTTAAGCAGAAAAGTAACAAAAATCTAGAAATGCATGCTTTTACTACAATAAACTGATATCTCCTGGTATACAAGGATTGGAATAAGTTTTGGAAACTACCGGTAATCCTCTTCCTACAAAGCCCACAATTGCACTTCAACATTTCAATGAAAAGGTTTTGATTATTTTCAATGACACCTTACCAATGACTTTAGATCCCACATTGGGCCCCTCTGTAACGGGATACGGGGTGGTGCTGGCAGTACCACGCAACACAATAGAAGCTTTGCCTTCATAAGGAGCAGACTCCTCACAGCCAATGATAAGTCTTCCTCCTCGGATGTATAGATAGGTCACGTCAATGGTGATGTCGTTGTCCTTGGTGGGTCCGTGGTCGAGTTCTAGAGTTCCCTCGATCACCAGCTCTGTGAAGCTAGGAATTGCCTGATCCAGAATTACCCAGTAACCTACAGACACACAGACAGTAATCGTAAACCCAGATCCATCATAATCTCTTTTTATTGATCTCTTCCTCAAACTATAGGCCTCCCATGACAGATTAAATAATATTAACCTAAAGTACAAAAATTTTTGGAAAAAAACAGATCTAATCATAGCTCTTTAGAGTAAATTCCTTTCAAAATGAACCCCCCAAAATAAGCTTACCTTTAGGAATCTTGACCTTGTCACCCTGTTTGGGAAGTCCATACAATCCATTACCGAGGTTACCGCCCCAGCCAGCCTCTGCGGTTTGCCAGGTTGCCATGTCGGACCACTTGGTTGCGTTTGAGGGTCGGGTACAGGTTGGGGGAATGGTGTCTGGGTCTGGGGGAGGCACACAACCTGTGTAGTAACATTTGAAGGCGGTCATGAAGGAGTCGACATCCTCTGCGTAGATAGGCATGGCACCAGAACCTCTCTTCCTTCTGCGACTCTTCTTTCCAGATACTATAAAACACAAGACATTCATACAAAAGTATATTGAAATATTATCTCAGATCCAGTTTAAATCTTTCTTTAAACAATGTAAACACTCTTTAATTATAATTGGATTAATTAAAAAAAATAACCGAAGCATGTGTTCTAGACAGAGAATTTTTTAAATTATCTCACCCAAAAAGCAGAGCTCCATGTCGGATTGACTGAATTCCCAGTCTCCATTCTTGTTGGTTCCGTACACCATGGCAGAGGTGGTAGCGTTACGGAAGGTCTTGCCATCGAGTGAAAATCGATCAGGCTGCCTCTCAAAACGCTGGCATACCTTGACATTGTTAGATACATCCTGAAAGGAAAAAATATCTTGTGTTGAGGTAAATCTTTGTGGAAGGTAAATGAACCAGGTATCGGTATTCAGTATTTGAAAATTTATTGATAAGATATAGATTTGTTAAACTATGATTATAAATGAATTCAATTTTACCCCAAACTGGTAGAAGGTGGCATGGTAGGAAATATTGGTGATTTTCTCTCCACCCTCCCAGGAGAATCTATAGGTCTCTCCATCGATGAGAAGTCCGATCCATCCGGGTTTGTGGGAGATTCTCTTGGTGTGGAAGTCGGAGTAGTCGATTCCGTAAGAGTTGTTGAGGATCATCCTCTGAGCCTCCAGAGACACGGGCTGGATGTTGTTCAGAGCCACACGGTGGAATGTGAGGGAACCTGGGCACAGACTGGCTGGCACGCCCTTGTTGAAGTTGGAATCACTGGTACATCTGGCATAAAAATACAATACGTAGTTAAAGCATACGTGTTGGGAAATGAAAAAAGAGAATCAAAAACTTCTCAAATATTGAATATGTCTGAAAGCTATTGTTACCTTCTTTTGTATCAAGAAGAAAGAAAAGCATAAAAGTTATTAATGTTAGAACTACAAGTTACTGATGGTACTTTGGTCTTAGTTATAACTATACTTACGAGGGGGGTAGGGTGTCGGAGGTTGGGGTGACCTGAGATCCAGCTGCCCCACCTGACAGAGATCCATCCTCATCAATCATCACAGCCTGCCATTTCCAGTCAAACTTTCCGCGGTTAGGAGAGTTGGTGAAACTGATTTGTCTGAACTTGTAGGTGTAACCTCCACAGAACTCTGAACAGGTTCCGTCGATCTTAGTGTAAGTGAAGGAATTACAGCCACTACGGGCAAAGTTGTGGAATTCAATGTTGATGCCATACATTCCGTTTCCATAGGGAAGGACAATTCCACCGATGGTGCAGTAGTTCTTCTGTCCGGACACAGCAGTCAGTCCCGGGCTGTTGGCCACCATCACACTGTCTTTGACAGCATAGCTGGTCGCTTCGTCGTACTGAGGCGAGTCCTTGATTAGTTTCCCCTCGTATCCAGCCTTTTCATTATGGACCATGATGAACTGATGGAACTGGAGAGCTCCCACATTGACAGACTCAGCTCCTTTCTCACAGTTCCACACTGTCAGAGACTTAAAGATGGCCACTTCGTGGTCCGCGGTGGTGCTACAGGAACCACCAACTCTTGGGTGGTATTCCTGGAAGATCCATAATCCAAACCATCCCATGGAGTGAGCGGTATTGTTCTGGAAGACTCCCAATGGAACGTGTCTGGGACAGATGTTTGGATCAAAGGAGGGTCCATCGGGATGTTCGTGCATTCTGTACCAGAATCCAAAGTGGGTTCCGCCAGCAGCTGCATTGTGTTGGATGGTATTGTTAGGGTTGGTGACCCAGAAACAAGCAGGGGTGATGTCATCGTTCAACAAGCTAGAACTGGCTCTGACAAATGTGGCCAGATTGTACTGGAAGAAGTTGCCAGTTTCAATGCCATCTTCCAAGAAAAAGGAACCTCCCATGACATTGTAGATGACATTGTGTTCCACCCTCAGGTTGTGGGTCTTGTGGACGTTCACTGCTCTGTTAAAAGTCTTGTGGAGACCACAGCCCCGGACATAGGAGGACTTCATGTCACCGTTCAAATGCAAGTGGATGGGGTATCTTCCGAGTCTGAAGGCCTGACCCACATGCGTCAACTCCACATACTCAATACGGGCAATGGCCAATTCCAAGTCAGGTTTGGGTGCATGGACCAAGATGTGAGCTCCAAATTCATCAGATCCCATCTCATCTCCAAAACGACCCTGGAAACAGGTCTGGGTAGCAAACTCTCCTACAACATTGGGTATGTGTAATTTTATCTTGTCATTTAAATTTTCAGGTAAAAGGAAGCAAAAGAATGATAGAAAGAATGAAAGCAACAAGGTAAACAACAAGCAAACCTGTATCAAATCCAGCTTCACACTTGGTGATGTTTGAGACCCACTCCGGATCTCCATATCCACGGAATCTGACATTGTGGGAGAGAAGACCGACTTCTCCTGCCATGTCTACAGTAGTGGAGCCGTAAGTCTCTGTCACACGGACGTGAGTGTAGGTCAAGGCTGAATCAAGGGTCACGGTCAAACCATCTGCTGACACAGCTGCCACTCTCCTACAAGAAATGGAACCCATCAGTCACTACTGGGTAGTCCTTAGGCTAACGTTATTCAGTACAATAGATACTTTACTACTTAGAAGTCACTACAGCCAATTTGTACAAGATTATACAGATACCTAATTTTTTGCCAGTACTTAATTCTGCTATTCAACCCTTTTTCATCAAATTGTAAGAACATAAAATCGCGATTACCACATTTTCATCATAGTTCTATGTAGTTTATATACGTCCAAATAATAAAAGCGAGATTTTAAAGGTCACGAGATATGCTTTTTGCAATTATATGTGGATATGAATTCCTCGCGTTTAATTAGAAATCTACAGTAGCAGGTTGTTTTATGACGGCTGTACCTGGTTTCTGTCTCCTCCTGTGAGTGGCGGTGCCCAGTGGTGGCAATCACAATCTTGTCTCCCACCTCCCAGTCCACCGCCTGCTGGAGAGTCAGGGTGGTGGATCCAGCGGTGGCGGTGGAAGCCAGGCGGGTCCAGGTCACCTTGGGCTTTCCTAATATAAAATCAAAAGCAGGTCATCTCATACTGCTTGTATTTGACCTCCTCATTTATAGAGTTTAGGATAAAACTTTTTAAAAACTAATCATGTTAAATACTTTTTTACTTATATATGATAACTTAAAATGCATACATATTCTCTTTCTACTGTAAAATTAAGTGGCACTGACCGTGAAGATCCAGTGTTCCCTCCCTTACGCCGAGGGACTTGGAGCCGTATATTGGGAGTTCTGGAGAGCGGAACACTCCATGCATTGTGATGGTGGCTGTATGCTGGAAGGGGGCACCCTCTTGTCCAACCTGTCAAAGTATAGTTTTATCAAATTCAGTAATTTTAAATGTTTTCTTTTTCAACATTCAAATTACTGGTATATAGAAACTACAATGAGGTTGTTAAACAGTTAATCTACCTGCAGAGCTCCATTGTTGGTGATTAGGATGTACTTAGCATTAAGCTCAATATCTTTCTCATCAAAAATAACTTTTCCACCTGTAAAAGTAATATACAGAGATGTATATAAAAGACTTTGATGTTACATGCTTTTAAGCTGAGGCGATACTTTGTAAAATATCATAATACTGTAATGGAAGTAAAAGAATTTGGTGTTACACATTTAGACCTACTGAGCTGTACAGCGTTTGCCTCCCTTACCTTGAATGAGGAGCATGCCCAGTATGGGGGTAGAGACATCCAATAGGATTGTCTGGTTCTCCTGGATAACTACCATCTCTCCTTCCTCAGGCAGGGTCCCTCCCATCCAGGTGGTGCTCGAGGACCACACATCCAGGTAACGGAAGGCGGCATTAGTCTGAAAAGGATTATATACTCTTATTATAAATGTAACACAAAATAGCATATGATTCATGATCCTTCACATATGAGATGAGAGCAAAAGGAGCAAAGAGAATTATATAACCCTTAAACTGATATACAACACATTCTTTGTTCTATATAACCCTTAAACTGATATACAACACATTCTGTGTTCTATATAACCCTTAAACTGATATACAACACATTCTAGGTCCAATTCAGATACTGGCATACAATGAGAGCAAAGCAGCATTTGTTTGGAAATTATTTCAATATACTTAAATATGACTTAAAATCCACTTATTCTATTATTTTTACTAAAATGATAGAATAAGAGCAATAATAGCAGAAGAACATATAAGAAGTCCTCAATTAGCCCAGCTGTTGTTGTAAACTGGTATACCACACACTTACCTGATCAGCAATACCATTAGTGGCGACCTGGAGCGCCACTGCTGTGTCAATGGATCCAGATCTGGCACCGGTGGTACAAGTCAGGGAGGTATCAGTGATGGTGTCAATGGCGCAAGTCACACCTCCAATCTTCACTGACACAGCCGCAGCATTGGTTCTACACAACAGATGTAAGCAGAATTTGTAAATAACGCATCAACATATTTCAGACTCCTGTTTCAGGGGAAAAAAATTCAAATACACTTCAATCTTAATAGACAAGTTCCTACCCGAATCCAGACCCAGTGACTGTGACGGATGTTCCTCCGCCTGTTCCGCCATAGTTGGGGTTGACGGAGGTGATGGTGGGTGTGACGGAACTATCGTACGTGTAACTGGCGGCCAGGGTGTCAGTCTCTGATCCCTCAGTGGCCACCACGTCACAGCTACCAGCTACAAACCAGAGAAAGTACTCACATCTCACTGCTATGTTACAGACTAATAATCAGCACGAATGCATTGCTGCTAGATTATGAAATCAATCACTTTCCCTCAATGTAATGCAATGTCTGGCTAACAGTTATCAAGTTTAGTTATTATACAGTGTATATAGATCTGATTCAGAGATTGTTTCTGTGGATGTTGTGAATGATTTACCTGCATTGGTTGGAGTGAAGCAGACATACTGTGTCTGACTCTGGGTGGCACTGGAGTCCAGGGGGCAGGGTTCACCACAGATGGTGATGCCCGTCTTAGAAGAGAAGCCATGTCCTGTGATGGTCACAGTTTGACCACCTCCAAGACTTCCTGAAGAAAAAAAAAAACAAGCTTCATTATTATACCTAAGTCAGGAACTGAAACCATATACTAACATGATAAATATATGAAGGATTTGAGAGCAAAATCTGTTTCAAATATTCTTCCCAAGTAGATACAAAGTGTTTTTTGCACTTGAGGACACTAAAAATTACATATAAAATTTGGTTTACAGTACAATAGTGATGTTTACAGGGGGGTTAAAACTTGTTTAGAATGCTTTACCTGAGGATGGGCTGATACTTCCGAGGGCAAGGCTGTAGGTGAACTGATTGGTCTTGTCTGATACACCTTGTCCAGTCACGTCCACCAGTACTGACCGGGCACCAGCTGAACTTGCTCCCAGAGTGCACTCAATCTGGGTGGAGGTGGAGCTAGTCACGGTACAATCTGTGTCTCCCACTGCAACCTTGACCATTCCGGAGACAAAGCCAGTACCGGTGATGGTGAGGGTCTGTCCAGGGTTTCCACTGGAGGGGCTGATGGAGGTGATAGTGGGTGTGGCTGAGGAATCGTAGGTGTAGGTCAGAGAGGCGTAGGTGACTCCATTAGACACCACTGCTACAGTGGCTGCTCCGGTCCCTGCTGGGGTGGTACATTCAATACTAGTGGATGTCACAGTCTTCAGGTCGCAAGCATTTCCTCCAATGGTGACTGTTGTCTTGTTGGTCACAAAACCATTTCCAGCAATTGTTACCAGGGTACCACCATTTGTGCTTCCTGTATTTGGGGAGATTGAGGTCAAGACAGCCTCACTCTGGACTTTGATGGCAGTTGTTGCCTTGCCAACACCATCAACAACAACAGACACATCTTGGGAGCCAACGGGGACTGTTCCAACTGTACACTGAATCTGAGTGTCAGTCACTGAGGAGATGGTACATGGTGCCCCTCCAATGGTCACTGTGACCCCTGATGAAGTGGTGCCAAACAAAGTACCTACAATGGTCAACATAGTGGAGGACCCAGACACAGAGTCTGGGGTCACTGAGGTCACGGTGGGGGTAGAGGCCTGGGCATAGCGGATAGAACAGCTGAGCAGGGGGTCGGAGCACTTGGCTTCCAGGTTGTTGCCATTACTGGGCACCTTGACCACCAGAGCCTTGGAGCTGTAGGTGTTGAGGGAAGGAGCCACACAGGTGATTGTGTCATAGGTAACACTGGTGATCTCACAGGTAATAGCATCGATAGTGACCACTGTGTCAGCATTGAAGCCACCGCCATTGATGGTCAGGGTGAAGCCTCCCTTCAAAGACCCCTCCTGTGGGGAGTAAGAGCTCACGTGGGGAAGGAGAACAAAGGTCGGGACCTTGGGGGTGGCCATGAGAGCAAAGCCACGATTTACAACAGACACCTGGACCTCTTTCATCACTCCAACCTGTACATAAGGAACAAAAACTGGATTTACAAATTAACTTGAAACTAAAAATGATCCTTTCACTGTTAGATATAACTATTATACATGTAGTTCCCCTGTAGTTTTTCATACACAGTATAAAGTTTTCAGAATTAAGTTCATTGAATTTCAGATGAAATGTACAGGAGCAAACCTGAGGTTTTGTAGATCCATCCACATTACAGACCAGGCTGCCAGCTGAGGCTGATGAGACACTGCAGGTGAAATCCCCCATGTCTATCTTATGCTGGCACCCGGAGGCTCCAAATCCAGACCCTGCCAGAGTCACATCCTGGACCGCATGACCTTGATCGTGGGAGACACTGGACACTGATGGAGAGCGACAAGTCTCGAAGGAGAAGTGGAATTTTCCGGCGGTTCCTCCAGTGGCTGGGGATTCGGTGCAACCCGAGATAGCGGAGGTTAATTCACAGGCAGAGGCTGCTGGGTCAGATACACCTGTTGGAGATATAAGCAACGGTGTTAACACGATATTCTTTGTCGATTTATATTTTTGTGATAATCAAGAGTTCCTTGAAACGATGTCTGGTCTATTTTTAATTACTTGTCATTAAGTCAATAAGTCTTGTTTGATTACAACAAGGGAGACAACATCTGATGCTTCATAACCATATGAAAATGAATAGTTCAACACCTTATACGGTCTATTTTCATACTCATCTTTAAGAAGTAAGTTTGGTTACAACACTTGACTGTACCTGATGCTGTGTCATATTCAGCTTCGTATCCACTGAGCTTTAGGGTGAAGTCCTCCACAGACTGGGGTCGTGGGGTCACTTTAATGGCTCCACGAAATGTGATTTCTTTCTTGGCGTCAACGTAATCGCTCCAGTAGAAGACATCCCCGGTCTTTGTCACCTGGTACTTGTACATTCCAGAGGGGACTGCTGCTCCACTGGAGAATCCAGAGCTGGTGGTGGCAACGGCGGTGTCTGTCTGATACACACCAATGTTGATTCCAGACACTCCAGCTGCCACAGACCACTTCCACTCGATGAAATCCCCGACGTTAGCGTCCAAGGTCATTGGACTCCAGGCATACCCAACACCATACACTGAAACACAGGGGTGAAACATTTCTAAACCAACAAATAGATAGATTTTTGATTTTCCAGGCATACCCAACACCATACACTGAAACACATACGTGAAACATTTCTAAACCAAAAAATAGATAGATTTTTGATTTTCGAATTAAGGCTTCACCATGAAATTGAAAATCATGCTGTATTTCAATTTTACATATGGTTACTGTAAATATTGTGTATTCAACACCTTTGTTTTAATTCCCTGTGGACTTTCACCTACCTGAGCTGGTTCCCTGGTTAGTGACCTGATGAACTTTACCGGTTGTAGCGATCTGACATTTGAACTGAGTGTCGGTTACAGTGCCGACCACGTCACAGGCATGACCGCCAAAGCTGGCCTTGATGTGAGAGGCAGTGTTTCCGAATCCTTGTCCGGTTACTGTGACCACAGTGCCTCCATACAGAGACCCACTGCGGGGGAATATGTGAGTCACCTTAAGGCTGTAAGCTATGCTCTTGGTACTGGATCTGTAACAAAAACAAAAACCGCAATAAATGATTGATCAAAATATTTTCCCCGTGAAATTGAGCAAAGATCAGCAGCTTTTAAGGTGGAATGCTACATTGTCACAACATGTCTGACATCCGTTTGAAAAGCCATTTTGTTCCAAATTGATAACATTTTGTCGTGATACAAAATAGCCACACACTGTTTAATCAAACAATATGAGATAGGAATGAAATCACCAAAACACCTAGAAAATATGTCAGTTTTGTACTTAAAAAAAAAAAGTGGTTGGGACTTACAAATCACTTCGACATATCTATAGTATTCAACATATCAGAGTTCGAAATATCGAAGTTCCACTGTATTAATATGCGTACGGTTGTTGTTTATAATTGCTAACGACTGTATATTAAAAAGTAAAAGCCAATTTAACTACTTAAATTCTGTTTTAAAGAGTTGAATATAATGATATCATACATTGATTTCATCAAAATAATAATTTGTCAGGTTCAAGCATTATTATAAGCAGTACTAACATAATCTACTTATTAAGCATAGACTTGTTTTATTACTTTAAAGGGGCATGGTCATGATTTTGGTTAATTTCTATTTTTCTGTTTTTATGACATGTATTAACAATGCTCTAGGAATGCATTTCTAATAATCTAATACTTCTAATTTATTTTCATATTTATGTGGATTCTAACAAAAATCATACTATCTTTATTCATGATTATTTTGGATTTCATTTCAAAAATTTTAAACCTTATATCACTTTCATAAGAATTCTAAAATAGAAATGTTTGAAATTTTGACAAATAAGGGGTAACCTGAAACAAGACTGATATTTTAAAAAACAATTCCAGAAAATAGAGTATTCTAGTTTGAGGACTTATATTGTTGAATACTCGGCCTACCATTAGTGACAAATGCATGCAACAAAAATCTCCTACACTTATTTGGTGTAGAGATCCACCTTAAAACAGACTCAGACTTCAGTAAATGTAATAAATGTTTCCTACGAGATGGCAGCATATCCACTGTTGCCGACGGTGAACTTGATGGCGTGGTTTCCGGCGGCCTGGGCAGGGAATGTGGCCTCCACTCTGGTGTTGGTGTACAAGGTGATGGTGGCGGGCTCCCCTCCAATCACTAGGGTGGTGCCTGCAGGCTGGCTGGCTCCAAATCCTGTCCCCTCCAACACCAAGGTACCACCTCCTACAAAGGACACATCAGAAAAGATGAGACATATACATGACTTCATCATGAGGCAAAGTGAAACATGGAATCAAAGGAAGTTTCCAATCCTCGTAATGTAAAATGTTATATTTACTTCAATAAAAAACACAAAAAGTGAGTGACCTCAGTTTAAGCAAGAAATCTTCATTAAATTTACCTGTGACACTGGAGCTGGTGGGAGAGACTGTAGCAATGTTTGCTGTCAGGGCAGTATCATAATTGAACTGCTGGGTGGCAGTCAAGGTGGTTCCTGTCTGTGTCAAGGTCACTGATGCACTGCCTGGGGTGGATGCCTACAGAGGAAAAAGTAAAACAAGTATGAATTATTTTTTTTAAAAACTAATATTTCATAATAGAAAAAATCTAATGACTCCATTACTCCCATCTTAATTAATTCACTTTGGTGTCAAGAATTTCAGCTAAAATTATGACTTACAGATGGGGTCAGACACACGATCTCGGAGGTTGTGGTGGTCACCTTGGTACAGGTGTCAGAGTTGATGGTCACCACAGCTGTGGGGGAGAATCCTGACCCAGAAACCTTCAGGAGGGTACCACCTGTAACAAATATCCACTATATCAAAAGAGGTACATGTACATTACAAGTTACTAATTTTTGGAAGAAAATATTTTGGATTGTTACAACTATCATTCATATATCTGTATCCCCTGTACTGTACAGGTGGCATACAGTACCACCTGTCAACAGATACCTTTTATTTATTCTAATCAGTAGCAGTAGTAAGTGATGAAATTCTTATTAAGGTTGTAACGGATATCTATTTCAGTGTAGTAACCCCAGAATTGTAAAACTTAAGAGCCAATTCAATCAACAGACCTGCTAAGCTGCCACTGGTGGGGGCAATGCTGGTGATCCGTGTGTTGTATGTGAAGGTGTGGCTACCACTGGCCAGTCCTACTCCTGCTACATTGACCTCCACATCATGGGTCCCAGTCCCCGCTCCCAGGGTACACACCAGCTGGGTGGAGCTGGCACTTGTCACGGGGCAGTCCACTCCTCCAATTGTCACTGTGTTATCGGCCGGTGTGGCCCCAAAAGAGGTTCCAGTGATGGTCAGAGTGGCGCCTGAGAAGTCTACAAAATCGAATACATACAAGTCAGTGACCCACTTCTCTTCACACTTTGAAAATTTTTAACTTCAGATGACTTGCAGAGATCTATATCATTTTATCTACTGGTAGTAACATTATAATATTTCAATAATTTTCGGTGAAAAAAACTAAAATTGCAGAAATAATAAGGTTGTATACAGTATTTTCCATTAGAACAATGCAGAAATAAGGGCTTTTAAAATTGATCAGGCATGTTTTAAAACTGAATGACTTACCAGATGATGGAGAAATGGCTGTGACAGATGGGGTACTGGTAGATTTCCACTCAAACCCACAGGAGCCCTCACAACGAGTGGGAATATCATTGACATAGGCAATGACCTAGAAGGCGAAATAAAGCAAGACTATTCATAAAACAATCTCTGAGATTTCTTATACATTACACTAAGATATATTCTTATGAACTTTAGACAGACTCAGAGACATGAAATACCTGGGGGGTGGTCTCATAAGTCCTGAGCATGTCACCGGGAATGGGGTCGTACCACAGTCCACCATTTACATCTGTCTTGATGGAAGCTGTCGGTGACATTCCACTGAGTTTGGAACCGTCCACCTTAAAAGAAAGAACACTTCAGATGAATCTGATCCTTCGGTAGTCTTTTGAGTATAGCTTGCTGTGTTAGTACTGTACTCACTGTGGCCTCGGGAAAGTCCCAAGTCCTACTGAGCTAGATAATTTGAAAACCCCCAGAGCTTGCTGTGTTAGTGTTGTAGCGGTACTTACCGTGGCCTCGGGAAGGTCCCCAGTCCTACTGAGCCAGGTAATCTGCCAGGTAAACTTGGCGCAGTCTCCCTCCTTCTTCACATACAAGTTGCCAATGTTAGGAATGGTCATCAGTAAGTCTTTTACTTCCCTCTCCTCAGCCGTGGTAGGAATATCTGGCCAAAAAAATAAATTAAAATCATAGTTCTCAGAAAAAAACCCACTGCATATCTGCAGATCAATTAAACTCAGGGTGATCTACAAATCGTTGTGGTTGGATGAGTGGACAAGTCCTTACCCACTGATTTTCCCTCAAAGGAGACTCCCACAGAGCCTGTGACAGGGGGAGAGGCCGCAGAAGTTCGGCTGGTTGTCATGGTAATAGTGCTTCCTGCTTTAGTTGTAGCTGAAAATGAGGCTGATGTGGATTTCACCAAATCGGACTGGGAGGCCTGGAAAATATTAATATCCACCTTTTAAAGAACTCTAAAAGGAACAGACAACTCACAATCAATATTCTTTTCACTTTCTTTGATCAGTTACACTGGTTGCTGTTCTAACCTTTGCATTGGCCAATCCAAGGAGGGGGATCTCGTAGCTGCAGTTGTTGGGGGACATGGTTATGGTGTATACTCCAGCATTGTCCTCAACCTTCAGGGTCTTCATGGGGAAACCCCCGGGAGTGGAGCCAACAAGCCTCTGTCCCAGGATTCCCTCTGTAGATAACATCTATGCACATTGTATGTTCCATTTTGTTTTGATTTCTGATATTGTTAGTATTCATCTACATCTTACAGCGATTAGATTGAAATAACAAAATTAGTTGAAATATACATGATTGTTTTATCTAGAATGTGGGTACCTTTGGTGTCAGTGGCGAGACTGCTACGAACCACAATGACAGCGTCCACCAGTAATGGGTCCACAGCGGAGTTATTGCGGTAAACAACCAGTTTACGAGCCTCAAATGAACTGCCATCTGGCTTCAATTTGCTCAGTTCATCCACAACATTCACACAGACATAGTTCCACCTGTATCATCAAACAAAGGTAATTATAAATAACCACTGAGCAAGTCTGATACAAAATCTTACATTCTTTGACAATTGTCGCTTGTTGTTGAGACCGGCCAGAATATGTGGTTTATACACTCACGTAGTTGATGCCTCAGCATTAGCAATAGTCAGGTAGTTGGTAGCGGAACTGGTGGTCAGGGTCGTCTTGTCGTAAAATTTGTAAGTGACTCCAAGAACTGGATTGATTGGTCCCAAGTAAGCAAAGCACACCTTAAAATGAAAAATTAAACTGGTGAAAATGCAAGCCCTAACAGTTATAGTTCAACTTAACATCTTGAAACAAAGCAACAGAAAAAAACAACAGAAAAAAAGATCCTCAAAAATGCCAAAGGTATGGTTGACTTTTACTTACTACACCGTATTGACTGAGACTAATTCCGAGTTTAGTTTCCGGGGCTTCATACACATATTTCGGGTTTTTGATAGAGTGTCGCCCACAGAATGGGGTCACATAACTGATGATTTCTCCCATGGCTTTCACTGCGGCCTGGTTCTCAAAATCCTGGAAATATTTGTTGTCTCCACCCACAAATGTTGAGGGACACCTCACTGAAAACAGACCCTCCACAGCTGTCTTGACCTGATCAGAAAATCAAAATATGTATACAGCTATCAAATTCTCAGAATAGAATTCTTAGTACTGATCAAAGGCTCAACAGAAATGACAATTACCAGTAAGAATATATCTAAATTTCAAAATTTTGAAGACACTGAAATGCAATTAAAGTTCATTTTTAGAAATGAAAATTAAAAACATTGATAAGCAAAGACGCTAGGAGACCTGAATATTCTTATTCAAATCTTACATCAGCAGCACTTCCTCCGTAAGTAAAAGCTGGGGAGATGTTGCCATTCATGCTAAAGCGGACGTTCTTGCCTCCGGCGACACCATTCTGGTTGTCAGAGGCAGTCACAGTCAAGGAACTTCCTGTTACGTCAATCTTGGTCTCCAGCAATGGGATGTCTCCTATAGAATATACAAATCAAATACGTTAAGAAGTTATTGGTAGTTAAATTTGTTTTGTATTATGAATAGTATTTTTTTCCAGTTTTGTTTCATTTCACTGAATCTATAAACATGTGCTATGATATCAATTGAAGTTTTCGAATCAAAGATTGTAAATGGAAAATTCTTTCAACAGAGCTAATGTTCATTATTATTTTGACATCAAAGCAAATGTTTATCATTATTTTGACAGAGTAAGTGTGTCACATCAAACTGACCGAGGGCGGAGTTGAAGGTGATGACGAATGTGTTACTGGTGGCCCCTGCCGTGGTGCTGATAGAGACGGTGTCCGGGGCGATCACAGGAAGAAGGTTCAAGGCCGCTTCGATGGCGGTGGCATCACTGGAGGCCTTCAGGGGACCTGTCAAAAGTAAAAAAAATAAATCTTAACACACTGAAAAATCTTAAAACATTACCTGATGCTCAATTCATTTTCTTCTGTACAATTTTATTACATTCTTATTTATCTTGCATCATCCTTGCCTGCAAATGTTCATTTATTTGTAATGAAGTAATATACTGGACAGAGACACAATAGCTACATGTACCTGTGAAAACGCCGTACAACCCGAGTCTGAATGTGATCTGTTCATTTCCTCCAATGTTTGACACAACCACCGTCTGTTTCTCGGGTGTGTAGGTTTCATCCAGGCTGTTGAAACCTGACAAGCTCACGGTCTGTTATAAACCAAATCCATCGAGTAAATCAAAGATCAAAGTAAAGTCATCAATAGAGAAACAGAAATTATCCCTAAAACTTCTAACTCTAAAAGTGAGGACATAATATTTACCTGTACTTCATCCACAACAGTGGACGACACAGACACAGTTTGCTGCTCCTGATTGGCTGATCCACATTCGGCATTAGTGACGGGGGAGGTGAACATTTTCACTCCTACCTGAGCGAAGGCTCCCATAAGGTGCTCACCATGCAGAATCATCAGGTAATACCTAAAACACAGCAAGGTAAAAGTCAGGTGATACTTAGATCAGCAAAGCAAGGTGGAAACACAAGGCACATAGGACAAGGAGTTTTACTGAAAGTCTGGTGTAAATAAATTGAGCAACTGTCTGGGGAAAGATCTTTCCTGTATATACTTACTTTTTGCCCGCTGTAAGAGTCATCAGGGCTGATCCTTGCTCACTTCGAGTGTAGCTGGTGGAGTACTTTGAGCAGTTTGCAATCTTTTGCTGAAATCACAGAGATTTTAGGCATTTCAAATCTAAATACTGAGCATTACTTCAAAATAAATCCAATTACAAAAAGCACCATTTATTTTAAACTGCAACATATTGCATTCTTAGTCCAATAAGATCCAGAATGGTATTACTCGAAATCCTGAATGCATAGATAACCATCAAACATTCATTTCTATTTTACTGGTATTTGATGTAAATAAAACACTTACTTTATCTGCTGGGTTGCCAGTTTCACTGAAATAAAGAACTGCATAGTCATCACATTTAACGAAGAATCTGTAGGAGGAATTATGGGAAGGAATGAAGATTCCGCTGAGGCGGGACACGAAGCTTTTGTTGGAGCTATCAGAGAAGTAGGTCTCGTCAATGATAGTGGAGTTGTAATCGGCAGCTGAGCTGTCCAGGGTAAGAATCTCGTCGATGGTGCCGTAGTTCTTGGCGGTGCTGGTCCATGCTTCATACAACAGACCTCTGTTACCTGTAAAATACCTATATCTTGTCAAAAAAATGATGTACTCATTCAGTACAATGGTACTTTAATGAAGAATATTCAAGAGTTTGATTTCATGGTCTTAAAGAAGTGCTATACATTGTACTTATAGAGCTGCTTTAGAAAACATCATGAAGACAAAATTATGAGCAAATATATATTGAAGTGGATTCAGGGTCTATTCCAATGCGCAGCTAGGTCTCCTTATTAGACAACAAAAATTACATATTAAAAGATTGCGATAGAAGCCCTGACCTGTGTAGAAAGGCTGGGAGGCAGGTTGTGGGGGCGTGTCACAGGTCATTTCTGTGTCTGACACCAGCTTCAGGTTGGTACAGGGTTTGCCTCCGACCTCCACTCGCAATGGCTTCTCCGTGTTGTTGAAAAACTGTCCAGTCAGCTTAATCTTAGTGCCTCCACTGGTACTACCGAAGGAGGGTGTCACAGAGGAAATCACTACAATGGAACAACTTGTATACTAGTAGTAGCACAGTGACAGATCAAATCTACAACAATGGCTTCTATATTACAAACCGAAAGATTAATATCATCAGTCAGCAAGTGAAACTCACAGTTACTGTGCATCTGCTAGATATATTTTAATCTGAAGTAGATGGTTGTTGTAAACGCACTTTTTCTAATTGATTTAGGCTTGACCAAGTGGAGTCAACCTGACATACAAAGTGTTTGTGGTCCTTCTACATACCTGCATATGTCTGAAACATCTGAATGGCATTGCTCCCGCTGTATTTCAGAACATCATTCACAGGCAATGATCTAGAAAATACTTATATATCAGTTTCGTTCTTCAAGTTTTTAATAATACAGACGATTATGCCAAAATGCCCCCCAAAAAAGTAAATTTCTACATGTTCTAGAGGAGTGTGATACATACCTTCCATACTTCCCTTCCACAATAAAGCTAATATTGGCACTAGCTGAAATAGAATGAAAGCTTGTTTAATTAATTATTAGTCTGGCAGAATTTCTTATCTTAAGTGAGTTTATATACACACTTCCTTTATACATGTACCAGTATATGTGTAGACTAATAAAAAGACATCTGACATAGTTGTCTACTTCCTGACATAGTGATCAACTTACTGACCATGTGGTGAACATACTGACACAGTGAACAACTATTGACATAGAGTCGAATAACTGACATAGGGGTTTACTTGTTGAAATACTAGTAGACACTGATTTATTGACATAGCTGATGACTTAATGATATAGTGGTTGACTTACTGACATAGTATTAGACTTACTGACATAGATGTTGACTTATTGACATAGAAGTCAACTTACTGACATAGTAGTAAACTTACTGACATGTTGAATTACTGACATTGTTGTTGTTGAATTACTGACATAGTGTTCAACTTACTGACATAGTAGTAGACTTACTGACATAGATGATCAATTACTGACATAGTTGTTGACTAATTGACATGGTGGTCAACTTACTGACATATAAAGTTGTTGACTATTAGACATACTAGTCAACTTACTGACATACGTTCCAGTGGTCTTGCATGTGAAGTATCCTTTGACACTTGTCTCACTATTCAGACCAATTCCATAGCTGAAACAAGAACAAATCTCAGGAATCACCAATTCTCAAAATTAGATTTTGTATGTTGCCAGTAAAATAGAATTCAAGCTATCCAAACGCAAATTGCAAATTGTAATATAATACATATAGAGATATAGTTAAAGCTCCCAAACGTCACTGAGATTTGTATAAGACTTGTCAAACTCTGTATTAGTACAGGTACTTACAATTCATCACTTCCTGGTGCTTTCATTTCACACTGGTATCCCTGTGGGGCATACACCCTAAAAATACACAACCCGAACAATCAAGTGACAGCCGACACAAACACACACAGTCACACTTCATATATTTATCTGTTCATTTAGATACAGTAAAACAAGCTTATAATGAAGAGCCAGGGACGGGCGATTTAACTTTGTTATAAGCATAATTCATTTTATCCGTCAAGTTTACAACAAGTTACAAAGTCTCAGGAAATGAAAATCACTTCGCTGTTAGCATCAATTCATTATAAGTGTGTTCGCTATAACCGCGTTTTACTGTACTTTGATTTGCCATCATTGAAATTGTGAAGCTGAAAATAACTAATGATAGTTTCAAGTCAACAGATTAATGAAATATAACAAGAACTTAGCTGCTTTTTATCGATGAATTGGATGACGTTCTTACCTGAGTAATTTCTCTTCTTTCCCGTTGTCACTCTCGGCGATGTTGCTGCCATATCTGGTGGTAATTATTCTACCTTTCACCGTCAGAAGTGTGCCTGGAGGAAAATTATGAATGTATTTAATGTACTGCAGATACATACACCTTACAGAAGAAATTAATAAACAACATTTTTAACATAACACTTCCAATAACCATTAAACCGTTTATAATCTGTCCCAAGTTATTGCTTCCATCGCTTTTTGATGATTTTTAATAAAATTACACATACATGTGAAAGAAATACAGTTGAAATCGTTAAAAGGGAATATATCCAAGATATTTTCATTGATCAATTATCCCTTTCCACTCAGAAAAATTCACAGGAACGAAAACAGATTCCTTACGGAGATTTATAATGGGGAATATTTACATCTTTTCTCCATTCGGAGTACACTCGGAATACATCGCGCAAATTTTTAACGTTATCATCCGGGCTTATTAATGGCTGTTGCAATGCAAAATCTCCGTAGACTTTCAATTTCGGGATGTGTATTGAAACATGAAGCGGTAGAGGGGGCGTTTCAAAACAGATAATCTGGACATTTTTTATATTAGTGGATGAACGTAGTTTGAGCACAAAGGTATTTACTGTTAATGAAATATCAAACAAAAAGTGGTGGAAGCAAAAACTCGGGACAGAGTATTGAATATAAAAATACCTGGTGTCCCAGATCTCGGGTAGACGGATTCCACGGTGGGCGTTGCCCATGCGATAGTCTGTGGACAAATAAAAACAATACAATAATCAAAGTAATTGTCAATCCTATAAGGATATCGTTAATTAACCAGAAAGACCATACCCGAAACTCTGTTCGAAAAAGCCCGCATAATATATGTGGTATCTCGAACCCGACTAAATTTATCTCACCTCGAAGACGCATTTCGAGGAATCTGCAGCACAGACGCTGGTCACTATTTTCCCGTCAACCTTGACCTGGAATCCATATTTCCCTGCAGGTAAGGGTCTAGAAAATATTGCAAAGTATATTTAAAATAGTAAATAAAATTAATGCCATTTTGAAATGGCAACATCGGACTTTTTTAACATCACAAGTGTGACTTTGGTCCATTTTTTAATAAAAAAATAATTATTAAAAAGCCCTTCTGTCCATGATACGTACGGGGTGTAGAACTGAATCTGGTCTTCCGTGCAGCCATCTTTGTGAATCTCCGTCTTATATGACTGTGTTCCAGATATAATGGTTACCTCGTTTCCCAAGTTCTCATTTCCACTGCCCCAGTTAAACTGGTTTGCAGCAAATCCTGCCAAAAAAGGATTGAACTTCGTTTGTAATAACATTTTTTTTTCTTTTTATTACAATTTTTTTTTATCATAGATTTTCAAAATTGGAAACACATTTTACCTTTAACTGAAAAAGTTTATTTTTAGCTAAAAACAAAATGTTTATTACCGCTTCCATATATAGTTACTCTGGTTCCTCCATTTGTACTCCCGAAAAAGGGATCGATACGCGTCACCTCAGCTACAAAGAAAAACATGCAATAAATATCATAAGCTGAAAGAAAGAGTTGTGTTTGTTTTGATGGGTTTTTTTGGGGGGGCGGGGGTAAGGGTTGTTTTGGGTTTGCTTTTTCGGGGTGTTTTTTTTTTGTTTTGTATCATATATTTTGTACCTTAATTTTTTTTTGATATATTTGAGCACGATTGTCCCATTTTATATGATTTAATGAAAATGAATGAAACATTGAATTTTAACCCGCAAAAATCAATTAAAATCACGTAGACATACACGTGAAAAACGCGCCTATTATATTTCTTTTTCTGCACCATATCCTTTCAAGGCTATTGTATTTTAAAATTGAAGAAATGTCGAGCTTCACGTAGTGTGGTGCATGCGCGCCTGTCCTGCTTCGAGCCCTCCAGACATTTCTATGCCGTGAGCAATGAACTCGATTTCTTCTCCATTTGATATAAATGTTACGTTTTAAAGACTCTTTTATGTAAGTCTACAAAGTGTAATTTGAGGATCATGTAAAGCTTTTAGAATAAACTTGACCCCTTTCCGACCCTATGTTAAGTTAATGAAAAGTCGACCGAAGAACGAGACATGTACACCGTTTCATTTTAATCAAACACTTTAATCGAAATCGTAATATTTGATTGTACGATTGAAACGAGGCACTTCGCCGACAGTACGCAACAATCTGGTCTCTAATATTCCGCCATTTAATTGATTATATTGTGCATAAAAAGAAAGGGAGCTCTCCACAAAATACTTTCAACAAGGCGATAACAGACATTTCGAGTAGATTCTTTATCTACATAAAGCACCGATTTGTCCCCGATTAGATTTTGAGTGATGATTATAAGCTGTTGGAAATACGGCCTCGATTTTTTTTTAATTTTCTTACAATGTATTAGAAATTTATTGCGTTGTTAGATCGAAAATGAAGGAAGTATGTTAATAATTCGTACCGCATCTGTTTTGTTGATATTTTAAAAGGAAAGGTTGAAATACAGAACACATAGAGTTCAGCCACAATAAAGGGGTAAAGTTAATTTAATTCAATAACTTTTATATATCTACAATTCGGTGGCGACGTGCCTCTGTTTACATTTTAATTAACACAATGCTATAATTTGGATCTGATATATTTATTTTCCATTTTAAAGTTTGTTGGTAAAACTTTTAACCCAAACAGTCAATAGGTTCACTCGGTGTCGGTAAACATCCTTTAATTTCTTCATTCGAGAACTATTGCATTAGGGTACACAATAACGGCTCTACGTAAATTGTGACAATTGCAGGTTCTATTTGCCTTACTTTTCGCTGACATTTGACACTGATACAAATTAACTTAGAACAAACGAACCCACGTGCTGACTGCATGGGCGCGTCTTCGGAATGATTACATGTACTATTTAAATTTTGTTATCAAATTTGATAGAAGTTATACAAAAAGATGAACTTTATCAAAGCAAAGGTTAGGTTCACGTGCACATTTAACCTTTTGTATATTTGTTATGCAATAAGATAATTTCTTTGGACGTCCCCGTGTATCATTTTATAAATTAAGTTTATCTTATTGACACTGTCATGACAACAAGACCCAAATATTCTCGTTGAAAATGGCGGGGAGCTGTCATTAGGCCGTTAAAAAAATGGACCACATCAAATTCATTCCTAAATAGTAGGACTTATCTATTAAAGTAAGCAGTTGTTTAGGGTTTACGAGAAGTGATTCCATATCTTATATCTCTCGGTAAATAGAAATATTCTAGCATTGACAGCTTTCTTTTGAACATCTGATAATTTTTATTGAAAATCACGAGAAGAGACAACGTTTCTACAAGAGAAGCATTTAATATCAATAAATTAGTGTGTTGGTAGATTCCGAATCCCCTCTTGTTCCGTTCATTATCGATTCCCTCCCGTGTGTTAGGATATGGAACACGGGGCTATACAGCGCAGCGAACAAAGGAATTCTTATTATTCAACATGCACGATAATCTTTCTTTCAGCTCAATATTGAAAGGAGCTAACAAGGCCCCGGCTCTTTAGATTTGTCAAATCAATATCACTCGGCTCTTGAAATTTCTGATTGACACTTACAAATCTTTGATATGATATGTGACCTATGATCAGAATTGACTTGCATGCGCAAAATCATCATCATTTTTTTTTTACTTTTTCATACCCTATTAAATTATTATGCGTCAGACTGAACATAATGTTTATTCATAAAAAATGTAAACACCGTACTAGAAATGACATTTTGATGATCCAAATAAAAGATGGCAAATCAAAGTTGGTATCCCTTTCCTTTAGCTAAGTGCATGTACGTTGACAGCATCGATCATTATCTTCACCCGATTCTCTCCTCTTTTTCAAAGTCTCCTCGGGGCCTTTCAGGACTTTGATTGATGGGTCGCAACTCTTCACGATTACCTAATCAAGCCTCTTAATTTCATTGAATCAGCGCAGCGGAGCTTGTACAATGGTTAGCGTTTTTTGGGACACTTTGTAATTTGATATCGTTAGAAATAAATCAGAGCTCTTTGCTCCAATAAGCATTTTTTGTATCATTAAGAAGTAGGAATTAGACAGTTGACGAACCAATTGGTGACCTGTCAGTATAATATATATGTATCATAAGGAATTCATTATGTTAAGAGCATATCCACGTTTGCCTGAAATTAATATAAATGCTGTCAAAATAGAACTCATAGCAGTTAACGCACACGCATACATGCACTAAACTTCAGAAGCTATACGTGCAATTGATGCTAAGTCTTTAATTAAAACAACATTGTATTGACTTCTAAAGGGATTTGGAAACAAGTTTTAAACCTTTGCGTTTCCGTTTTCTTAGAAATTCATTATCAATCGAAGTAGTATATTCCAAATTTAATGAAATACAGAATTATTTTATGCATTTGAAGATAATTAATTATATCCAGGTGAATACGCGCTTCTTCAAACATTGTCTCCAGCCACGGATACTTGGTTCGCTCTCGTGCTGACCGTGCGTTGTAACGGTGCGTAACATATTCGTGTACATGTATTTTCTATTTTGCTTTGTCTCTCTAAATATAAACATACATGATACCCATTTTACCCTTATGTTGATTCAATTCCACAGCATTTTTACACATTCAAAATCAGCAGAGACGCGACAGAATAATCAACGAGTAAAAGGACACACAAATAATGAAACGTCTTTTTGATAAATGACCCGCGGGAAACATTTTAGTAGTTAAAAATGAAATAATACCAGTCTAACTAAATATACAGTAGAAAATATGAATGAAAAGGCGATTGATCAAGAAATGACTTAGTTTCGGCATTTTTTGTTGAATCGAACAAAGAAGCGACGTGTTTGCGATCGGACAATGTATTTCATAAGGCGAAGTATGATAAGGGGCATAAAGTAATTGAATATATGAACACATTTGAAGTATGAGATTCACAAGTAGCTAAGAAATAAAAGATTAGTTTGTTATTCGTCAAATGTATGACAAATCAATATTTGTCCCGTGCTGAGCATTATCATAAGACTGGTAATTATCGGCAAAAACATTAAAAACAGGGTTTTTTTTTTTTTAAATAAACATGCATTCTATTCTCATGGACCCCTGCAGTTATTCTGTGAACACAAAGAAGTATTAGAAAATGTGCAAATAAATCAAACGCTAAAAACGTTTAAAGGTTTAACTCAGCTGTTTTATTCTTAACATTGAAGTTTAACTTTTAAGGTACATATATTATTCTCAAGGTCGGGTTATAAATGTTTAATGCATATGGATAACCAGGTGCAGATGGGTATTGTTGTCTCTCTGATGAATTATGGTAAAGATCCGCTAATATTTGGAAAGTAACTACATCGCATGTTTTATATAAAAAAAACTATACGACTGACCGACCGCTCTCTCTCTCTCTCTCTCTCTCTCTCTCTCTCTCTCTCTCTCTCTCTCTCATACTTATAGATTTACGATCCGTTTGGAATAGCCATGATATAATTCATTTAATGTTTTGAAAGTGAATGTAATGATTAAATAATTTCAAAATAGAATAAGCGGAAATCATCATTTTTTAAAGAATTGACAGTGACGTTATCCTATGACAAAGATTAAATGGAATTGAGTAGATTTCAAATTCTTTTATATGATTTTGCATATTCGAAAATAAAGAAAATACAAATAATTTAAAGGCTATTAAGAGATTATACAATGTAGATATTGTTTTGTATGCAAATTTATTAGATGTTGTGATTATTGTTAATTTTCATATTTTTAAAAGATTTTTTTCTTCTTCATTTTTTACTGTGGTACTACTAAGATCTTATAATTAGATCTACATCAAATCAAAAGTTTTCTATAATTCCAAATTAAAAAACTTTTTTCGCAATAAACACTTAAAGATTTTTATCCAAATTACACGGAATCACTTTTACTGTCCGACGCAGAAAATTGGATATTGGGAAATTTACATTTAAATTTAAAAAAAAATGTTCAGCACATTAATTTTTTGTTTAAGTTTTTAGTCGCTATCAAATGAGAAAGATAGCTAAAACGCTCGTCATTAACTTGCAATAAAATCTTTCAAACAATGAAACTGATGCGAGCATTATCGTAGTTAATGACCCGAAAGCGAAATTTCTCATAAAAATTAAAACTTTACCATGACTAAACATTTTTGCGTATTTTCAAATATCGATAATTCATCTGACAACTCATGTCCTTTTGCTAAATCTTGTCAGAAAACAAACAATCAAAAAACCACGAAAAAGGTTAATCAAAATTCAAAATTAGCGATAATATGACTCACAGCTTAGTACTGTCCCCGAGAGCAAGACGACAAGGGCCCCGAGGGTAGGGCCTGACCGGTGGCGCATTCTGTTCACTGTCAGATACCAGAGTGACCACCGAATAAAACGGAGTGAATTAATTATAAGATACCTCGAAGGAAATAAAAAAAAGACCCGTTCCTCACGCCTCGATCCGATTGGCTAAAAGTGATTGGCTTATCCAAACATGTGGCAGTTCGCATTTATTGAAAGTTTTTAATTTGATAATTTGCCGTAAAATATCGTTAAAAGTACTTGCGATTTAAATTTTAACCTGCATAAAGATTTTGTCTCGATTTTAAAACAAAACGTGATTTTTTGTGTACCTTTTGGTCAATTGCAAATATTTTTGCATTTCCGAGGAATTTTGATTTTGGTTTTAACCGTTTTTATCGTCAGGTTAACTCTCTCTCTCTCTCTCTCTCTCTCTCTCTCTCTCTCTCTCTCTCATGGATTCTAAAGAGGAATTGTTACTTAAGTGTTGATTAGGTAAATATACGTCACCGTTCTCCTTAAGCCCTCTTTTACTTTTCTAGGTCACAGCAAACAATACGTAAAAAAGCCAAAAATTAATATAATCTTTAGTAAAGCAACTCCTTCAACTTGGCGAATGTAAAGATTTACATAAGGAAACATTTTGATAAAAGTCTGTCAAACGATTTTTATGTTATTAAAACCATTTTTGCCCAGGTATCGCTTAGGTTGCTCTAGCCTTTCTAACCTAAACTTCAAACTTAGACCATTCTTGCTTTAACTGATCGGCGATGTTTCAAACCGTAGTTTGCTTATCATGTAGAGTGTTCCTGATAACTGTATATGTGATAAGTAATTATTGTCGCAAAAGAAATATGGATTGAGAAGATCCCAAGTTCTTTTTAAACTTGATTACTGGTATTCTGGTCTTGAATGAGTTACAATGGACAGACTGGTACTGATCCATGTCCCTCACCACGGGGGTTTTAACTTACTAAATTTGTCCATGGTTGTTAACAAATTTACAGTACATTTAATTGTTTTAAGTTCAATGCATATAGACTATCGCAATATGTAAAAAGATAATAAAAAGAGAACATCTCCGAATTATATAGATATGCAAGCGTCGTCCGTGGAAGTTAAAAAATTGATAGTAAGAACAATATTTCTTTTACTAGACTCTCGATCTCTGTGCTTCTCAACGAAAGCCGGTGAAGGATAAATTACGCAATTTGTAATCCGGAGATAATAGTTTCTGCAAAATCATTTAATATATTTCTGTTTTTTAAACCCTTTGGTTAAAACAATGTCATGGGCATTCTAGAATGTAGAATCCTACAAACCGTGAAGAAGTTTTTCTGAAATCAATATACGGATTTTCTTCTCCATAAAGAACAGAGGTTAGATATTGATGCGTGTAGAGTTTGATTTTATCAAATTTAAAAAAAAGTTAGAAAATATATTTCACTGTTTTTATATACTGTCGTCCCTACTTCGATCTACGAAACAACATTGCCTTGATTACACACAAAGAGCAAAAGGAATGTATGTCATTTGGTAATTGGGTTTTTGGCTGCTAACTTTTCCTTACGTTATTTATAGGAATTACATAAGTTATTGAAATTCATAGATATTTGGATGTTGGTTGGAACCTCTTAAAGAACAGAGGCAAATGAGTCAAATTAAAACACCCCGAATAGGTCATTCAAAACAGTACTTCGATTTATAATTCTTTAATATGTTTTGCAATTGGATTATGTTGTTTAGAACTGGCGTATGCATGTCAGAACCTCCAAATGGTGTCCTTTTTTTAGATCTTCTGTGCCTTTTCTTTTATAGAGTGACTCTGAGCTCCATATTTTTGTTATTGTTTAAATAAGGTCAAATGGAAAACAAACCGAATTTAATTAATAAAAACGTGAAGAGACGACCCTCTATACATTAAAATTATTATTTTGTATAGCATCAAGTCGGACATAACGTTTGAACAAAACACTTTTTGTGACAGTGACAGTGGGTAGAGCACATGACATTCGGTAACTTTTTATATATTTGTTAAAATACGTCTTTTAAGGTAAAGGGTTCGATACCATCAAAAATTAAAAGCAGTTTCGTTTGTTTAGATATTCAAAACTAAATAGGGCTATATACATCTAGTTAAAAGTTGTGCTTATGCAAACTTGTTATATAAGACTATCAAATAGATTTAATTGGAGAAAATTAAATTTGAACTTAAAATTTTCGACTTAACCAAATGAGCATTTGCGCTTTCTCCCCCTGCAATCTTCTCTTAATTTTCGAAAACAAATTTCTAAGTACGGATATAAAAAAAGATAAATTGAGAGAGAGAGAGAGAGTAAATTAGGTTTACCCTTTCATTTTCCAGATACAGTATGACCAACAATCTTATACTTGAATTACCTTGAACCTGTTGCACAAAAGAACATTTAAATTTAACAAAACAAGTTCATGGGTCGTTTTATGCGTTATGACGTCAGCAGGAATCTCATAATCCCTAAGGATTCCAAATTAACGCCAATAGGATATGACACAATACAAACAGTGACCAGCAAAGACAGAGCAATAAACAGACCAGCCTAGGGTATTAAATTAGATTTTTCTATAAGTAGGAAAATATTTTTAAACAGAATGTTATCCTTCAATCCCTTAATAAAGAAAAGTGATTTAAAATTCTTATGAAAATTGGCTTAACCGTTGAGTCTTGATTTTTTTTTTTGAATCGGTCACGTGGAGAGCCATTCGAGAATCGTTGAGGATGATTACTTAACAGTTTTACCAAAACCAGCAGTCGTGTCCGTACACTCGGTGGGCAAGCTGTGAATACCCAATTGAAATGCAATATTTAGTTTTTGGATTATTTCGCCCTTATTTAAATTTTTTTTAGTTTTGCTTGTTTTTGGCCTGGATAGTTTTTCAACATAGTTCCAGAAAACAGTAATCGTAAAGAACTCACATTTGCATTGATAAATAGTTAAAAACCTATCATTTACTCGAAGAGTAATGCAAGTGCGTTATCAAAACCTTTCAAAGAATATATTGATGTAAAATTCAAAATGCCCGCTGCTTAAGCCCGCGATCTTTAATTGGCTTTTACTGACAAGTATTTTACTATTTTAACATTATTTTGTAACAATTTATTATGCAATATTATATATTATATTAATGGCATAAACCCCTTTCAAGGACGTCCAGATTTTGGGTGCTTGAATCCTCCATATAAAATCTTAGATTTAAAAAGAGACTGCAAAGAGGTCATCTAGAAACCGCCACCCCAATCATACATGCAATGACCGTATCTAGTAAGCCTTAAATGATACAACAAGCCCACGTTATTAATCACAGGGGGAGAAAGTAAAGGTAATTTATTCCTTTTAATGGCTTTTATGAACATCTTAAATATTCAATAAGTAATTTGTCAGGTTCGGGGTTTTTGGCAAAAAGTAATAACATTGCGCATTGTCCGGAACGATCGTCTTTCATCTCGATTTCAAGTGGCCTCTACTTGGATCTAGCGTAGTAAATGCTGATACCCTTTTGGTGATAAACACTTTTATCCCTTTCTAGCGAGAGCTTAGTAAGTGGATGAACATGAAATGGTTACGCATACTCTATATACAGTACATATATCACTGACTCGACCTCAACACATTGTAAATTATCAAAGTTTTAGTTCAGGAAAATTTAGAACTCGGTTCATAGTCTTTAATAAAGTAGGCATAAATTAGCATCCAATTCTGCATGTTACCAAATTAAAGCGTTTAGTAAAATATGTAATTGTGATACACAATTAGTTATCAGTTCTATCTGTCGAAACAATCCCTATTGGTATGCTAATCAGTACAGGTTTTTGAACTGATTTTAACTAGCTAACAGTCGTTACTCTGAAACTTTAATCCATTTATTTGGTGTGAATTTATTTTGAAAAATCATTTTAAACAAAGGGATACTTATTTTGACAATTTTTTATAGGTGTCATTGTTAAAAGCGGCGATTTCTTCAACTGTTAGAGCGATAGTTTCTGATTGCACAAAGACTGGTTTTGCAAAAGTTTTGTTTATTCCTATCTTAAATATGTCTTCCGTATTCTGCGTTTTAGTATTTCATTCAATGGTTTGGTTTAACTATTGCACAAAGTTACAAAATTTATAAACAAAGCAGAGATCCGAAGAATAAAAAGATGATGCGTGTGGTGCAAAATGATGATGCATGGTGTCTTTTAAAAAGTACGATTTTTCTCAGACTCCAATGAAAGTGAAAAGGTTATAATTTGTGAATGGCTTACCGGAATCAGTGACTGTCAAACCATTGTACAAAAGGAGTAGAGTCAGAAGTCGCCAAGTATCCTCCATTTAATTAGACTGTCAAACTAGAATGGGAGCCAGGGGTTAACCGAGCCGCTTTTAAATGACCCATCGCGAACCTTCATTGGGCACAGCTGATCGAATTAAGGAAACAATGCGGATTATTACAGGTCATTGGTATTGTATCAGCAGGTATATTACAAAATCAGATATATTCCTACTTATGTCAATTCGTCGAAGAGGTGGGGGAATAAAATATATCTCGGGAGAATAGAAAAAAAATTACACGAGTTTTAACATTCCATGGTTCAATTACACTCATTAAAATTTCATGTATGAAGAAACCAAAACCAAATGAATCAATAGAAAATTACTAGTAATATAAAGTTATTTAGGGTTTTAAGTACGTGAGTACTGTGAATTTAAATTTGCGGGATGTGGTCAATATTTAATTAAAACAAAGCATTTTAGCCGTTTGTTAAATAATATCTCTCTCTTTCCTGAAGTTTCAATAATTCAATGATTTTTGGGTTTTTTTTAAAGACGACATTTTAAGGAATAATAATTAAACTAGGCATTTTGCCACTTTTTAAAAGTCAGGCATACGTCATGTGAAAATTAATTAAAATTTCAAACATTGTTCTTAAAGGAGAGGTCTATATTTGTTAAATATGCTGATATAGATTCGATCTCATTAAGTAATTGAAATGTTGACAAAGTGTACATTTTGTACGGAAATCAATCGATTTGTGTATTTAAATAGTGTACATTTCCTATATTCTATTTGTTTTTTCTCCTTAAAACGTTTGGAATGCCGCAACCCATGTCACTATATATTGCTCCTGTCTTATGAAACTGGAGCTGTTTCTGTTCGCATCAGATCCTCAGGCCTCTATCATCTTTCTTAAAAAAATGCTGTCGTCAAAACAAACCCTATCAATAAACAACTACCCGATTGTTTTTTGCTGAATTTGATAGACTGACAAGTCATGGTTTGTATCTCAGTTTGCTCCAAGTCACGCCACATCAAGTTAATTTCTAGATTAAAATTTAAAAAAAAAGAAGTTTAAAAAATAAAACAAACTGTTTATTGATTTTTTGGTAATTATAAAATCCAATAAACCGAGAGAAAAATAAATGTACGCATGAATTATAATCACCAATGCCTTTTAATTTGACAACCTAATAAAAGAACAGCGGATACTCCTGGTGCACAGGATTTGGTGGTCTGTTTTACCCATCACCCAGGACTCTCTTTATTACCTTAATCTCTCTTGGTTGCCACTAAACCGTCTATGCTACATCGCCAGCGAGTTGGATGCAGTGAACAAGAGGCCCATGGACCTAAACGGCCACCTGTTTTGATATAAAGGAAATATCTATATGAAGCAATTCAATATCTTGCGCTATATTTTCTAGTTACTGATAAAAATGTATGGTGCTAAGGTTGGCAGACCTGAGCGGTATTCTGAACATTGTACAGATTTGTGGACAATGTGGGAAGGGATGACAATGATATCATTGGGATCGAGATACTAAGATTGGCCAATAATATGTAAAAGTGGTAGATAATATAACAAATAATAAAGAGAACACATTCTCAGAGTACATGTATTTTTATTATACTTTCATGTTAAATACTGAAATCTGGTTGGTTAAGACGCAGATGATAATCCGTTCTATTACCCTCAGCGTTAGCAACACGCTTGGCAACGGGTAACACAACAAATTGTTACATGCGCGAAAATTATGCGCGTACGGTTCGCCATAGAATTCACGCCACTTCTATATAAAATCACGTCGGTTGACAATGGTTTTCTTGGGGTGTCAATTTCAACTCTTACCCCCCTAAACAGGCACTATTTATATAATAACAATCCTTTCAATTGCTACGTAATTTAGGCCATTTGTTTTTTGGAATGTTTTTCGAGTCCAGTGAACACAGAAGAATTGCAGCTACTGATTTATGGTAATGTTTAAAAATTATTAAAGTGAGGAAACGACAGACACCCAAGACGCATCGAAGAAGTTTTTTACAATGTCGCTTGATTTTGGTTTTTAAGAAAAATTAAACTAAATTGTTCATACTTAAATGTTAGAACAATGATCTTATAATCAACCAATACGTCTGAGAAAAATCTTGCCTAAGTTTCAATATTTGAGATTTTATATAATTGGTTTTATCCCAATGGTCGAATCGTCATCTTTGATCAAATTTGTTAAAATGACAGTTTTAGTTCATAAGAGAATCGGGTGAAATTCATTTCATTGTTTTTCCACACCAGAACATTATGTTGGATAGACTTCTATACAATACTCTCCAAAGGGGAGACCACTCTGAGCGTTTATTTGCGTCATCTGTTCATACATTCACAATGGAAATCACTGGTGAGACCTCTGATCGTTTATCGTTTTTTATAATTTTTTCCCCTTGTTATCCGGATGTAAAAAATCCTGGTACTAAGCTGCCTTTTGAATCTACAATAATTTACGATCACATAGATCGACGACTTTATAGTTAACTACAATATAGAAGACTAAAAACAGATTGGGCCGAGAAAAAAAATAGACAAACGAATAACTAGTTGACTATATGCATTGGTGTAACGGAATTCATATTTTTACCCACTTAGAAAACGAATATTTTAAAATCGATTGTTGTACAAAAATAAGATTTTATCGTTGAAATGAAACAATCACTTCGAATGCCTAAAAATATCCACAGTAATTGACCGATATTTGAATGGCACAGGTGTCCACCTATATAAATGTTTCAAATAAGGGTTTAAAATGTCGTATTTATACAAAAACTTGTGACACGCATATGATAGTTATTGAATTCGACAAGAAAAATCTGACTTTTTCCACATGATAGGTCACATGATCACACCTGCATAATGTGACCACATCTGAACAGATAAATGTATTCATTAATTTGATAAAAAATAATAGGAAACAACTGTATATCACTGCTTTTGTTCAAATTCAAAACGTATTTATTCTAAAAGCATTTAAAAAATAATTTACTCAGGTGAATATGTTCACAATTTTGTTTACTTGATATGAAACTGTTTATGCATTGCATTATTTATCTTAAATAAAATGAACACAGTATTTGTCATTACACTGTATATGTATCTTGTATTAAAAGAAATGTTTAATAATATATACCTTGACTATAGGAGAGAGCATATACGTATATGGGCATATTACCTGCTGTTCAACCCAATTCAGTGTATTTATATACTAGAATGTACTTCGAAAAATTTCTTAAATCAAAAAATTTAAATAAAAAAACCATGATGAATATATTTATACATGAACTTGTTTATTGCATTGATACATGCCAAAAATATATTCAAATTATGAATAACAACAGCCTAACAAGGTAAACATTCGTCAGAAGATATATTTGTGATCAAATTATATGCACAACTCAAAATACATGCTCAACTTCAAAATGTATGTCACGGGGACTAGCGGACGGGAAAAGTACTCGCTTATTGTCCAACAGAAGATTACATGCGAAGGTTAACTCGGCCAACGCCGGTAAAGAACAAAGGTTGTGACGTCGAGGATTTGGCTTAGTATTTCCGTTTGCTAATTATAACGCACTTGTTATTAAACTTGGTTTAAAAGAGGATATTAATTAAAATCTTTTTTTAAAGAAAGCATTCCTTCATCTTTGTTCGACACTATGATTGAAATTCGAGGCTAAAGTATCGTTTTGTCGCAATCACGCCATTGATATGGTCTGTATATAGCATGTAATGATTCGTAAGAGAACGGTCATTGGGTTTTATTAAAATCATTAGAAATAGAAATCAATTTAAAAGGAATAATGGAGCACAAATGTATATTCTTTGATCGTACCAAAACGGATAATGATGATGCCAAAAAAAAAGTCTCGGATAAAACGGATCTGATGAGTCAACAAAGTTGAATTAGCTCTGTGATTCAGGGCTATTAGAAAATTATCTGCGAGTATTGGCGATTATTATACTTAGCAATCAATGAGATTCTCTTTATAAATAAGCAATGCATTCAAATTTTACTTTGAAAATGATTTAAAGACCAAAGTGTTAGTTGTCTCAAATTGATGGTCGATTGGTACGGAAAATGAGTGCACAAGAACTGAGAGCAATTAAATAGTAAAGTCAAAACTTTCTGTTGTCAAAAGAATTCTGAAGAGTGCTAAATAACATATAAAATACCAGTAAGTCTACACTTAAATTTTATTAAATGACGGCAAAAATTGGCTACAGTGGTTCTAATTCATTTTGCAATATAACATACCTGTATATACAACAATGGGACTGCCGAACAACTGGCTCGCACCAAACTACAACATTTTCAGGTAAGTAACTTGCTGGGTAAAATAAACCCCAATCATGCCACCAAGACAATGACACGATAAACTTCATATTTACCTGATGACCATTAAATTATTATATAACTTTGTATTTAATAGTTTTTTTTTAAAGAATTGGGAGTATCATATAAAATGTTATCACCGTCTTCCAAGGAAGGCGGTATAAAGAGTTGAAATAATTTACAGTCTCCGCGCGGGTTGTGCACTTCTTCTCTTTTGTGATTGGTAGAAAATACATGAGGTGAAAATTTACATTTATTGCATTGGTTAAAACACTGTTCGGCGCAAAAGAGATCATTTTCTGATGATTTGTTTTTTACATACGACTTAACAATTTTTGTAGATTTCAAATCTTAGAAAGTGAGAAAACGTAAAAAAGAAATGGCTATGAATGAAATTCAGGCTTTATATTTTCAGTACAACTAGTTGAAAGCAATATTCTATAATATCTTGTGAAACAATTTGTTCTTTTCTATTTGTTTTTTAAGCAAAATTTGATCAGGTATTGCTATTATGCAGATTAGATGCGGTAAAACTAACATCAGTAAAACAGATGCTGAATGCAGTGGTACTAACTGTATTTTATTAGTTAGTACGACCCTTCCTAAGATTTCTTTTTACCCACTGTACTTGTACACATTTCTCAATTTTAGACATTTACGCTTAAAAGGCAACCATAATAAAAGTTCCACACGCCATGGTATGTAA